>NC_138376.1:86381035-86429661 GCF_054177405.1 Leptonychotes weddellii
CTCTATTTTCAGCTTTTTGAGGAACCTCCACACTGTTTTCCAGAGTGGCTGCACCAGCTTGCGTGCCTGGCTTCTATTCAGGGGCTCTCAAAGCTGTCACAAAAGACCTACTAACGTTCTGTTCAACTGCTACCATCAGATCGCACTTGTGAGGCAGTAAACTACGGTGGAGGTGAGCTCTCCCTCAACTGTCAATCTCTGTTGGCTAAATAAGGCCACTTCAACTAAGAGGTGTCTGCCTCCATTTCCGATTTATGTAGTTGGGTCTGCATTGGAGGGAAAGACATTCTAGTCAGCTGACTTCAGACTGACTTTGTTCCTGTACCAGGAGCCGCACCTTGTTAGCTCAACAATTATCAGCCCATCCAGGCTAAATTAGGAAAAAATGTACCCTCCTCTAAGGAACTGCTGACCATGGTGGTGGGCAAGCGTGGGATTCAGTGATGGAGATGGACGATGTCTGGGGTTGAGACATGTTCAGAGATAGAAGGGAACTTGGTCTTTTATCCTTCCGGTAAACCTCAGTGTGGTATTACAGGCCAAGTCAGTGAACCAGATTCATTTGTTTCCACAGCCCTCTCTAACTAACGGGCCCAGGATTTTGCAGGGCTTTAGAAAATCACTGGTCTCGGCTATTTGGCCACAGTTGTTTGTCATGATGATACAGCAGTTATCCCTCAGTTCTTTACTCTGTAAAGGGAGAGATACCCACTGAAGACCCAACAGCATCAGAGCCTATTTTAAAAATGTTCCTTTGGCTTCATCCTATAGTGTCATTTCTATCATCATAAAACTATCACGGGGCCCAAGAAGTTCCACCAAGCACGACAGGACAGAATGGTACAGGAACTGCTCTTGTCCATGAGGTCTCATGACAGAAACCACAGAGCACTTCATCTATGCAAAGGTAATCAGTACATATAAACAAGAGAATACAAATGCCAAAGCTGTAGAAAGGAGCAAATACCAGCATCTACAGAAAATAGAGTTGTAGGAATAATATAAGTAAATATATTTATTATATTTTTTCTTTCTAATTAGTGAAATTTTGAAATTGAATCCAGGATAAGGAAAAGAAAAGGTTTGCATGATTATGCTGCTTCTTACCTTCAGTGGTCCGAAGCTGAACTAGAGAAGCTAACTAACACATGGCCACTTTCATGATAGACTCTTTCAGGCAGCATTGGGTATCAAGCAGCTTTCAAAAATAAAACCATTCTATTTTTTTTATACAGGAGAATCATAGCCATCAGTGAAGTCTTCTTTGAACATCAAGAGCAGTCTTCGTATGCACCAAGGGAAATTACTAGAAACGTTTGTAGGCACTCCCTCTCTAGAGATCGTTACGAATAGGATAACTTTTCAACAGTTTTGTGTGACTTTCTCTGAAAGCAGATAATAGGCAAAGAGATCCTTTCAGAATCCTCTTTAGTTTTCTCATTCATGAGTTATTTTCCAATCATCCCATCCATTGGCTTTTTCTGCATCCTGCAGGCAAATCTTGAGAAAAGACAATCAGAGAAGATGAAGCAAATAGGGTCAGGGTGTCTGATAGGATGGTAACGATAGAACAGTTAATAAATATTCAACCCTTTATATATTCCAAGAGATACTTAGTACTCTATTTGAATTTTCAAAAGAAGGCAAAAAATGTTGCAATCTTCCTGTCTAGACCAAATCAGCAGCCAACTTTATAAAGAACTTTCCATGTGCCAAGTCCTATCCAGAGCATTTTACATGAATGATCCTATTCAACCTAACAGCAACTCTGTGAGATAGACATTTTATTGTTCCCATTTTACAGAGGACAAAAGAGAGTTTTGGAAAGGTTGTCTTACACAAACTAACAGGACTAGAATATGTTGGAACAAATATTCTGTGTATTAGTACACAAATTGATTCTTTTACAGTTCTGGAGGTCAGAAATCTGAAATCAGTCTCAGTGGGCTAAAAGCAAAGGGTCAACTGGGCTGGCCCCTTCTGGAGGCTCTAGGGGAGAATCTGTTTCTTTGTCTTTTCCAGGATGGATACTGTTCTCATTCCTTGGCTCATGGCCCTGCATCACATCATCTTTTTTCTCCTCACCCTGCATCACACTACCGTCTCCCTTTCTTTATCAAATTGCTTTCTGCTTCCCTCTTACGAGAACATTTGTGATTACATTTAGAGTATATTCTACCCAGATATTCCAGGATAATCTCTCCATCTCAAGACCCTCAATTTAATTACATCTGCAAAATCACTTTTACCATACAGGGGTAGCATGCGTAGATTCCAGGGATTAGGACCTGGATATCTCTGGGGGCTGCTATCCAGCCCACCATAATGAACATTCAAACTATATTCCACTCTCTTAAACACTATACAGTATCTTCTTCCCAGATGAGGAAATGCCGAACAAACTGAGTGACTGATCTGCCGCAAGGGGGTAGTTATCTCCTATAAACAAAAAAAGGTTAAATTGAGTCATTTTTATGAATTATACCATAATATAGTGGCAAGAGACCTGGACTTGCAATCAGGAAATGAAGTTCTTAACATTTAATTAGTCATGAAAGCTTGGACCAAGCCCTACAGCTCTTGGAATCGGGGACCATAAAGAGGTCTCAATGTGTGCCAACTCTGATCAAATCTCTTCAAGCTTCAATGAGAAATGTTGAACCCAGTTACCAATGCCTGCCCTACTTAATCTCTGGAGTTCCTTTTAACCCTGACTTTATATGATCAATGATGTATGAATTATCAATTGCTGCCAAACAAATTATCCTAAAATGTAGTGGCTTTAAACAACAAACATTTATTATCTAAAAATTTTGATAGGTCTGGTATTTGGGAGTGGCTTAGCTGGTGGCTCAGGAGGCTGGAGTCAGGATTCCTGCTGGGGCTGCAGCCGTCAGAAGGCTTGCGCAGGGCTGGAGAGTCTGCCTCCAAGATGGTTCACTCATATAGCTGTTCCCAGGAGGCCTCAGTTCCTTGCCACATGGGGCAATCCATAGGCTACTTGAGTGTCCTTACGACACAATAATTGGCTTTCCGCAGAGCAAATAAACCAAGAGAGAACAAGAGAGATGCCCCAATATATTTTATGACCTCGCCTTAGAAGTGGCATACCATCATTCCCTCTGTGTTCCGTTGGTTACACAGACGTACACTAATTTAGTGAAAGTGAGGGTTTTACCAGGGCAGGGATACCAGGAGGCCATGAAAGTTCAATGACCTATGTGGACGTGTGCTTCCACAATGGGACATTCATGTTCATGCCTATCTAGAGACCTCATCAGCATGTGGAAACCCATATTACATAATACTTTGTGATGGTTGAGTGGCTTTGTGGCTTTGAGAAGGGTATTAACATCATAAAACATATTTTTAAGAAGATAGCTCTGATGGCAAGCAGAGGGTGTGCCCCTGCTGCCTGCCAGACACTCCAGGCTCTAATAAAAATGTTTAGCCTAGCCTTGCAAATTGCACGTGTCCCCAGCCTCTTCTGTCCATGTGTTTTGTCTCTAGCCACTGTGACATTCTCATCACATCCTGAACAGGAAAGTCTCTCCAGACCATGCCTTAAATAGCCTTCCTAGCTCAAATGCCATGCTCTCCATGAAGCCTTCCCCTCGTCCTAAGCAAGTATCTCTTTCTAGCATTTTCATAGCATTCTATTCACCTCTCTGTTTCAGTATTTATCATACTTTCCTTTCAATAATCTGATGTTTCTCTCCCCAAATACTGGGTGTATCCCTTGAGGGCAGGGAGCGAGACCTCACACTATGGTTAGGATATCACAGCAATTAACAAATGTTTTGATTTAAATAATAGACTCATTTCAATAAATCATCTTTCTAATATGCTTAGTGAACACCAGCTAAGCGATAGGCACTGTGCTAGGTTCTAAGTCCTACCATAATGATCAGTATGGGCAAGGCCCCACCCTTAGGATGCAGGGAGAGGAGTTACCAGTAGTAGTCTTGGCAGCCATTGTGTCCTTGTTGCCCTCTCTTCCCCACTGCCTTTTTGATTTTCCTACCTCATCCTGCCTTTTCCAATTTCCCCTTCCCTTCGGACTCTTTCCTAAACATGCCACTGCACACAGGGGCATTGCTTGCTCTCTCCGACAAATATCATAGCCAAACAGTTGGCTAATCCAGGGCCCAGGGCCAGGGCCAGGTTATGATGTCTATATTGCTGGCAAAGCCCTGTGTATATGAAAATCTGTTCCTGTTTCTCAACTAACACTTAGGGGAAAAAAATGAAGGATAAAACAAGCTTTCTCATGTCTGTAAGGCTCAATTTTTTTTTAACCTTTTCCTATCTTTACTATCTCAAGGGAGTTGAATGCTCAAAATTGTTCTCTTTTAAAATGTTGGTTAGAGTAGCGTCCATTGTATCCATGACCACCTAGAATATAAACTCCATAACTGCAGAAAAAGTTGTCTCTTCTTTTCCTTCTAAATTCATAGCTCCTTGAATGTTGTCTGGCACATAGTGTGTGTTCATTGAACATTTGTTAAATGCGTTCCTCGAAGCCGTGATTTCTTATCATGCTAGGTTTATAAATGACCTGTACTCTCTCCCGTTACAAATGGCTAGGTGACCTCAGTCAAAGCATTTAGTCTGAGTTTCCTTTCCTATAAAACAGGGACATCAAGTTACCTCTCTTACATGAGGATGTTTTGAGTATTAGAGAAAATGCTTAGAAAGCATATAGTTCAATGTCTTTCCAGAATATAAACTTAGTGAATGGTTTGATGCTGAATCTGGAATCCTTCTTATTCCTCTGAACATGTAGGTTTGAAAAATGCCTATCTCTGATTATCTCTAATCCACTAAGTAGATTGGTTTTCTTATAAGTCAGGCTCTTAATTACTTTTGAAACACAACATATATTGAATCAATATTTATTAAGTACTTATAATAAAACTGTAGTTATGCTAGCCACTAGAAATACAAAGAAAAACTAAAATACAGCCCTTTACCTAAAGAACTTTATTCTTGGATAAGGAGAATAGACAATATAATAAAAAATTACAGAATAATATAAGATGTGCTAAGACTTAAATAGGCATTTAGGAAGAGCATCTGACTTAGCCTGGGCCAAAGGGAGGGTAGGCAAGGTTTTCCAGAGGATCTTAGTTACAAAGGAGTAAGACAGAGAGAACTTAGCCAGAGAGGGAAAGAAGGCTGGGTGTCGTTCTGAATGGATGGAGCAAACTGAACAAAGTCGCAGGGACCAGAAATGTCATGGTCAGTTAAGAGAGTACAGGAGAGAGGCGCCTGGGTGGCTCAGTTGGTTAAGCCTCCAACTCTTGATTTCTGCTCAGGTCATGATCTCAGGGTCAGGAGACTGAGTCTGCATAGGGCTCTGTGCTCAGTGAGGGGTCTGCTGGAGATTCTCTCTCTCCCTCTCCCTCTGCCCTTCCCCTCACTTGTGCTCTCTCTTTCTCTCTCTCTAAAATAAATAAATAAATCTTTTTTTAAAAAAAGAGAGTGCAGGAGATAATGTTTTGATTAGGACATGGAATAAGAGACAAAATCAGGTCAAGGCCTAAAGCTGCATGGTGATGCACAGAAGTCAGATTTGACTTTGTATGTCTTTGTATGACTTTTTATGTCATGCTATGGATTTTGGACTATGCTCTTAGAGTTTATGGGGAGCCCATGAATAATTTTAAGCTGATAAACTGACAAATTGGACTTCACCAAAATTTAGAATATTTTCACCTCATCAAAGTTACAAATATTTGCACTTCATTCTTGAAAATAAAAAAGCAAGGCACAGACCAAAAGAAAATATTTGCAAATTATGTGTTTGATTAAGGACTTATACCCGGAATATGTAAAGAACACTTACAACTCAGTAATAAGAAGACAAACATCCCAATTTAAAAATGGGCAAAAGGCTTTGAGTCATGTCACCAAAGAGGATATGCAAAGAGTTGATTAAGCACATGAAAAAATGTTAAACATCATTTGCCAATATGAAAATGCAAATTAAAACCATAATGACATGCCACTTTACATCTACTAGCATCACTATAATCAAAAAGACAAACAATACCAAATACTGGCGATGTTGGGAAGGAATGAGAACCCTCATATATTGTTGGTGGGAACGTAAAATGGCACAGATACTTTCTAAAACATTTGATAAGTTTCTTAAAAATGTAAACATAAACTTACTATATAATAAAGCAAGTCAGTTCTCAGGAACCTATTCAAGACAAATGAAAGCATATGTCCACACAAAGATGTATAAATGAATGTTCATAGCAGCCTTATTCATAATGGCCAAAAACTGAAAACAATTTACATGTTTGGGGCATGTGGGTGGCTCAGTTGGTTAAGCATCTGCCTTCAGCTCAGGTCATGATCTCTGGGTCCTGAGATCGAGCCCTGCCTCAGGCTCCCTCCTCAGTGGGCAGTCCGCTTCTCCCTCTGCCCTTCCCCATGCTCATGTCCTCTCTCTCTCAAATAAATAAATAAAATCTTTAAAAAAAAATAAATGTTCATCAACTGGTAAGTGGATTTTTTAAATGTGACATATCCATAAAATAGAATATTATTCAGCAAACAAAGCCTAGTACAACCGATACATGCTATAGCATAGATGAATCCCAAAAAAGAAGTAAGACACAAGAGGCATAATTACTGTATAACTCATTTATATGAAATGTCCAGAAAAAGAAAATTTGTAGAGAGAAAATGCAAATCAATGTTTGCTTGGAGTTAGAGGTAGAAGCAGGATGACCTACTTAAGTGCACAAGGGAAATTTTAAGGGTAATGGAAATGTTTTAAAACTGAAATATAGTAACAGTTGCATTGCTATATAAGTTTATAAAAATCTTTGAATTCTGTACTTGCAATGAGTGAATGTTACAGTATGTAAACTATACTCCCACAAAGCTGGTTTTTGTGTTTTTTTTAACAATTCATTACGTTAGAAGGTATATGGTCATGAACTACTTCATAAGCAAGAGGTCTGCTTCTTATAATGATATCCTCAGCATTTAAAGACTCTGACCTACTTTTTAGTTACTTTTCATCTGGACCCAATCAGACTAATAGAAAGTTGATTTAGTTAGATTCCCCTAAACATGAACACATCTTAAACGTGGAGGCAGGAAAAAAAAAAAGCGAGTCAGCTCTCACATGACCCGAATTTGTTGGCCCATCTCTAAAAATGAGTCACAAAGGCAATTTCTTCCTTGCTTATAAAAATGTTTGAGGAAAAACTATGTGCTTGCTGTAGCATAATTGACCACAGTAATTATAGTGCATGCAAATTTATGTTGTATTTATAAGCCTGCTGGATTTGGTAGTGGGAGATGGGGGGAGTCAGTGCTTGAAATCTAAGTCTTTAATCCACAAAAAGCCATGCTTTTCTTTTCTTTTTCCTTTTTTTTTTTTTTGGTCCAAACTGGCAATTATGGGTTGTAGAAGTATTTGTGCTTGTTCAGATGTTCCATAACCAAGAATTTGAAGATGTCCATTTTCTAAGTAAATCCAGTACTGAGGAGGAAAAGTATTAAATTGTCAGATCTGAGAGCTGCATCTATTTTTATAATTCACCGCATCACTGGTTAATGGGGTGAAGACAAGCTCATCTTTTAAGAGAAACCAATTCTGTCCAGAAGTTACTTAAGAAAAAGGTATGATTCGGATTCTTGGAGGAAATGAAACATTGCACTTATAATTTGGACTCCATCACTAAATCATTAATGATGGTCTCAGAACAGCTGTTAGCTTACATATGGGTCATCTTTTAAACAATAATAACAGCACAAAGACTTTATGAGTTCCCCCAGAGCAACAGAGTGATCACATCTCTTAAGCAACTGCTACTTAAAGTGATAATTTTGCCATTTGGTCAAAATCAATAAGGCACCAAAGCCATTATTTCAACCAAGATTAAGATCACAGGATCATAAAGACATTTACTCTGCTGGGCATCATCTATACATTATAATATCAAAGTTAAAAAGACCAGCTTTCAAGTTTGATATCCTGCAATCATTTTGAGACAAGATCATTTCAGTTAAGCTTATTTGATTATTACAGTGAAAGCAAATAGTCCTTACATATGATAACTTCCTATATGCCATTTAATTTTATTTCTGTTCCTCTAAGCAGGTGAAGAACATAAAGAAAAGAGAAGTGTTTAACCATATGTCTAGATCACCTAGTAGGTTGTGCCTAGTATCTGTGGTAATGTTGGAAGAGGAGAATTTTGTTTTCTTAAACAATGATGAAAAGAGCCATGAGAGTTATCAAAGTCCCTCATTTCTGTCCCTTTTCCTCCATTCCAGAACCACACTGAGCAAGCAAAGGAGCTTTGTTCACATTTTAAATGGCAAAACTCCCAACTCTTAGAAAATTTGACTCTGAACTCTTAGAAAATTTGCCAGAACCAGAACCTATGTTCAGCTACTATCTCATCCCATCTGCAATCAAGTGACATCACTCCTATTGGCACTGAAACATTCAGACCTACACATGACCCGGAACCAGTCACTGCTCAGGCAGGAAGTACATCAGAGGCACTTGGCTGAATTAAGCTTTGCTTTGCAGGGCTTAAAACATGGCACCATTACCTACTCTTCTGTCAGGTTCAGTACTGAACCTACCTGGACCTCTGGGTGGAGTCCTTTCAATAATCTGAAGCTCATTGGCTTGAAACACTTTGAATTCTTGTCACAACATGCGTTTTTAATGCTTTCCTGATGAATTTGGACCTCTGACCTCTCACCTTTTCTAGTCCCTCAGAACCCTACATCTCTGTCCTATTTCCTCATGCCTGGCATTTGCCCAGTGACCCCATAGTGTGTGGCTGTCGCTAGACCTATCCTAGCCATGCCACCGAGGAGCAGGAACCACTGGCACTGTGACAAGGCACTGAATTGTCATATTGCACCACGGCCTCCCTTACAGCCTGTTGTCATTTGGTAACATGAGGCTTTACGTCTAAATTCGTAAGTCCCCTTTTCTCAATGTAACAAACATTTCTTAAAAACCTACTCTCTGCGAGGTATTCTGTGAAACTTACTACCTACTTGTAATTCCCCAAATTCACACCACTCCCTACTCTCACCCCAAGATTTTTCTGGTTTCAAACCGGACCTGAGGAAGAGTTAGCAGTGAGGGAAACAGCTGACCCTGAGTGCTTTATTCTCTGAAGCATGAACCCAAAGTTTTTCTCTGACTTATGAATCATAGTCATGATGACAATATCCTTTGAAGTTATTTTCCTTGAAATGTTAGTAAGAGGCATTTTTCTATCCTCCTCACAGGGGTTTTGTGTAAATTAATGCTGCCTCTGGAGTACTTCAAAGGAAGTATAAATGCACAAAGTATACCAGAGTCTCTCTCCATGATGTTTACTTCCAAGGCATCGAGACAGCACTATCTAATAGAAATAGAATGTGAACTACATATGTAATTTTTAATTTTCTAGTGGCACCATTCAAAAAAGTAAAAAGAAACACGGGTGAAGTAAGTTTTGATAACATATTTTTATCTAGTCCTTTTTATCCAAAATATTATTTCCACTGTCTTTAAAATCTCGTGTGCTTTTCACACTCACAGCCCGTCTCCATTCAGAGGAGCCACACTGCAAGTGCTCAGGAGTCACAGTGGCTAATGGCTGCCACATTAAACAGCAGAGGTCCAGATGGTCAGTTAGCGAAAGCCATCCAGAACAGAACTACAGACTTTGAAAATTCTTCTGAATTGTTCAGCTTTTGTAATTGACTGAAACTTGCCCAGTGGCCATAATATTAGATTTTGCTTAAAGGTAAGCTATAAATCAGAAATAATGCTTTTGATTTGTCAAAGCTTACAAAATTACAAAATTGATAAACTTGGTCCAATGACTTGCTTAGATCTTGCCTAAATGTAAAAGGCTTTCCATTATAGGTCTGGCTGGGAGCATTTAAGGTGTCACAGTTAATTGGGTAAGGATGTTGATGTTAGACAATTCTGCCTTTTGAACTGAGCTCTCTCAAATGCACCAAAATGAGTTATGATGAGAATCTCTATATCAACATCAGAAAACAAGTTAACAAGGCTATTCAAGTTAGACTCCATCCTTTGCCTATCTTGTGGTGTGTCTAGTGGCACCGTGCCCTTGAAAGGTCAGAGACACAGACATGGAGCCTGAAGGACTGGTCTACAATCTCATGATAATTAAATTTGAAGACATGAAGTTGCTGACCCTGAAAAGAGAAGCCTCCCTCCATTGAGAAAGAGTATCTATCTCTTCCTGTGTGAGAATGTTTTGCTTCAATATAAACAAACTAAAGATTTGAAAAATGAGGTGCAAAAATATCCTCTTCGGGGTAAACAACAAATCAGTTAGAGTATGATTTTCCTGGAATGTGCTGTGAATTCCAAAGGCAGGCTCACACTTGTCAAAGAGCAGGCAATTCTTCTGATGGACGTAATAACCTCAAGACTTAGTTGGATACATTCATGCATTAAGCTCCACAAATCCAAATCTGTGTTTACATTTTTCATATTTTTTAATATATCCAGATATTCTCTGGACTTTAATTAAGGAAAATAGTGAGGCATAGCAAGTATTTGTTGCAAAGAACAACTCGGTTCTGAAGAGCGTTAGAACCAACCTTCTTTGGTAGCTTCACTGAATATTACAATCACCTTCTAGGATCCCTGCTACCTGTTTTGTTTTTCCTTTTACAACGCCAGAAATCCAACACATTGACTAAAGAAATAAACGTTTCCCAGACTATTTGAGTAACTTAGCACAATTACAGGAGGGTATATTTGATTAAGCTACTAAATATCCAGCCAGGTAGAAATATATGCCCTGTTCCTGATATTTCTATCTGGAAAAGGCTTCATTCATGTTACCTTTGAGTTACTTGCAGGGCTGGGACTGGGGTAAGGCTAGTGAGTCACTCACCTCAGGAGGTGCCAAAAAATTCAATAATAAAAAAATATATTTTTAATGCAATTTTTAAAAAAATCAAAATGAATGTCAAAAACAGGCACCTGTAATGAGCGAAATATCAAAATTTTCCTTCAAGACAGAATCTGACCCTGCCCTTGCTTCACCCCAGTTCCAGCCCTGTTCGGTCCCCTGCTTGGGAGGAAGAGCGAGTGCTCTGGCTGCGAGTTTGAGAGAAGGAACTGAGCAGGCTCTTCTTTCAAAATCATGCAGCCAGGCTGCCTTGCTTCTCTATGATGTCAGTGTTAACCAGGGCAAGTTTAAAAGAAGATAAAAAGAGTGAGCTTAAAGTCGAGAGAACACAGAGAGGGCCTGCAGTTGGCCAGAGCTGCCAGGGACTCTGAAGTATCGGCTAGATTCACATCCTTGCTGCTGTACCACGGAGGGCCCAGATCCTATAAGCTGCCCACTGTGCCCAGCCGTGTGGTCCTCTTAAAACTCTTCACATGGTAGTGGCAGACTCCTTCGAGTCCGTATTCACCTTTGCCATATCCTATTGGTTGGACACCAGTCATACTCAGGAGGAGGAGATCATACAAGGGCACGGATCACCGAGGGTCACCCTAAGGCATCTCTGTTATAGTAACCAACCATGTTCTAGAGAAACCAAAAAGAGGTTCAGTGAAGCTTAAAAGCACACTTAGGGCATACGACAAGTAAAGAGGCAGTTCTAGGATTAAGGTCTGTTCTGCCCGAGGTTCCACAGATGTCCCACTAGGCTAGCATTTTCTAAAATATCTTCTGTAGAACCCCAATTCTACAAGATGATATTTGAGGTATTTGCAGATGGGGAGTTTGGTATTCAAATGGGTTTAGAGAATGCTGGAATCGCTGAAGTTCAGCAGGGTTTTTAAATAAAGAACTCTAGGACTTTTATGGTAAATCTCAGGAAAGACAGGGAGATTGCAGCCTTCCCAAATTAGAGCTGGAACATTTTTGTGCATAAAACAACAACAACAATAATAATAGCTAACCAGCACTGAGCACATTCCATGATGCAGGTGCTCTAAACACAGTAGTGAGAAGGTCATGCTGGAGGGGCTGCCAGAGCTCTGTGTGTGTGTGTGTCTGTCTGTCTGTCCATGTCTGTGTGTGCCACACACACATGCTCACATGTGTAGTTCAGAGACAATATTTGGGTGATGCAGCTTCTCCATCTCTCCCCCCATTTCCAAACTTCTCATTTCCCATCAATGTCTGCAACAAAAGAGTCTAGAAATACGGTGCAAGTTTAAAAGAAGATAAAAAGAGTGAGCTTAAAGTCGAGAGAACAGACGACCCCACACATCTTCCGACAGATGTTCTATCATTTAAACAACTACTAAATGGTTCAGATCCAAATCCCTCGATTCCAAGTCCAGCGCTTTGCCCGCTGTGATGTGGCATCGTACGCTAAAGAAAATAAACGGCTGGTTTGCTAATCACACATTCTCTAGCAATATTCGTATCTGAAAATGTATCTGCTACTAAATGGGATAGATCAGAACCTGCAGCTTGATGGTATTCTTCCCAAAGTGACTAAAACCACTTTCTTTTTTCATTGTGTTACAGTCTCTGCCTTTCTTCCTGACTTTCTTCGCCGGGTTATCCATTCCTTGAGATTTGCTTTCTCGAAGGAAGGATCGAGGATGTTGCTCACTGGCAGCCAGGAAGTGGCTGTCACCTCCATCAAAGGTCAGCATAGAACGCGGGGCATTTCTCCAATGTGACAACCAAAATTCTTCCAGAGCCAAACAAGAGTAAATATTCCAGGAATGGCTCTGTGGTTGATTGTACTGTTCCCACAAGGTCTGAAGGGAATTTTAAAGAACCTGCCCAAATTCTGCCTGTCTACATAAAAACGGTTAATCTAATCCTTTTTTTTTCATTTCTGCATTAAGACCAATGTCAAAATGAGAACAGAATTGGGCAGTTAGGAGAATTGCAAATGGAATAAACTGAGATTTAACCAATTATTGAATAAAACTTAATATTTAATATTACACATACGGAAAATTATTTTTAGTTTTTTGAAAACAAACAAGGAAATTCTCAGAAAACTTCCAGAAATAATCTTTCACAGACCTGATGGGTGTCTGATAACAGTTTACAATGTTAATCTTTTTTTTTTAATTGTTTTTATTTGTTTCAAAATCTCCCTGTCCTAGATCATATTTTCTTTAGTTACTGCTTTTGCTCTGCGCTGGATTGTTTGCCATTCTATAGTTAATGGAAGGAATTCTGTGCATGAAATGGTACAAACGAAGGTCAGATATCTGGGGCCAGAATGTCAGCAGGAGCCCATGTTCTGGACTGCGAGGGGTAAATCACCACTGGTCACAAAAAAGAGAGAGTAATTGAGAATTGGTTTTCTGTTTTCCTGAAGGAGAAGAATGGTGTTTTTCACATGTACATTTCCACTTAACAAAAAAGCAATACAGGGGCGCCTGGGTGGCTCAGTCGTTAAGCGTCTGCCTTCGGCTCAGGTCGTGATCCCAGGTTTCTGGGATCGAGCCCCACATCGGGCTCCCTGCTCGGCCGGAAGCCTGCTTCTCCCTCTCCCACTCCCCCTGCTTGTGTTCCCTCTCTCGCTATGTCTCTCTCTGTCAAATAAATAAATAAAATCTTTAAAAAAAAAAAAAAAAAGCAATACAAGCAGCAGTTTGCAATTTCCCAAAACACTGGATTGTCCTTCATCTCCATTTTAAAAACAAAAGCACTTTAACTGGTTAATGCCTGAGCTTCTGCCTTCTTTCTCACTATGAAAGAGGATTTCTTTTCAACATGCATTTATATAGTTTGAAGACTAGTTAGTATTCCAAACTTCAGTCTTCTTGCTTTCCTTTACCACCCACTAATGAGAATTATTCTTGAAAAATTATGGCCAGAAAACAAGATCCTACTCAAGATCAGGGAAGGGTAATTCTAGATAGCATATAGGTCAGAGAATGAATTTAAGATGTTACTGTATTAAGCCATGAAACAATCAGGAAAAGCCGCAGCTTTTTCTCTGGGAACTGAGCTATCATGTTTGTTAATTGAAGCCATCCTCCATGAAGAGGTTGGACCATCAAACAGCAGTGAGTCCTGGAAAGGACGAGGACAGCGTTAGTAGGAATTAAAGGACAATATATCACGTAATCCTTTAGACCTGGGGTCAGCAAACTTTCGTAAAAAGCCTGATAATGAATACTTTGGGCTTTGTAGACCACATACAGTCTCTGTAGCGTACCGGCCTTTGTTTTTCTTACAACAGTTTAAAATCTAAAAGCCATTTTTAACTCTTAGACTATACACAAACCTGCCATATACCAGATTTGGCCCAAAGGCTGTAAATTTGCCAATCCCTGCTTTAGTCAATTTATACCCATTAAAATCAATTCTTTTTTTTAAATATAGATTTAGAAATCAAGACTCCTATTTGTTTAAAAATAACTCAATAAGGTGATAGTCAAATGTGATACAAATTTCATGTTGTAAAATATAATCCAAGGTATCAAGTCAAAGGGATGACTGACTTGTCAGTTTTTCTTTTCTTTTTCTATCTCAAAAAGAAGAAAGTAAACTTAAGAAAATTATTGTAGTGTCTAATTAAAATTATGTAGCTTCGAAAATAGAAAAATGTTCTTTATTTGTCGAAAATTCAGGAAATACATATTGAAAGACAGTAGTTGCCTCGGATAGCCTTAGATGGCTAATTATATATTTCCCATAAACACCAGAATAATGTTAATTCTTGGTTTGGTTATGAAAAAGGAGGAGGAGGAACAGAATGAGAAAAATGTGTAATTAATATTTGTAACCACTAAATTAACAAGTATAAACACCAGTAATTAATAACAATTCAGCTGACCAGGTTAGTTTAAAAAGCACAACTGAAGGCAAAAACTTATCTCTTTTTCATTGGAAAAAGTAACCAAACAAAAACTGTTTCCTTCCTTATGATGAGTCTCATAAGAGTCCAATGAAACTAAGAGTTGTCCTCTATTGTGGATTGGGGTGGAAGCAGATCTTAGGAATACAGAGCTAACAGTCTTTCTCTATAGTTGCCTCACAGTACCTTAATGTCAGGGAGGAATACTGCTACATTTTACATTTTACATTATGCCCACCTCCAATGTCAAGTTAAAGTCTTTACGTGAATTTTGAGTTCTACCTTATAATACATGCACATCGTTTTTTTAAAGATTCCTTTTTTAAAAAAGATTTTATTTGTACATTTGAGAGAGAGAGAGAGAGCACACGAGCAGAGGGAGGGGCAGAGGGAGAGGCAGACTCCCTGCTGAGCAGGGAGCGTGACATGGGGCTTGATCCCAGGACCCTGAGATCATTAAGGCAGACGCTTAATGGACTGAGCCACCATTTTTATATCAGAGAATAGGAGATTGGTTAAATTTCTACAGGCACTACTCAAGTTCCCAATGTCTACCTTCTAGTTTCATCTGCATTCTGGACACACATCCTTAGAGTAACACCATTCCCATGTTGACTTGCTGGGAGCCAACAGAAAGGAACTGAAGAATTTCCCCTGCCCAAATTCACCTTTCTGCCACAGTGACTGAGTCTCCCTTTAGGGACTCCCTGTTCTGAGCTAAGCCTTCTGGAAAGGACAAAAGCCAGACCATAGGGACAGGGCAAATACTTTATATGATTACAGGAGGTTTTCTGGAATGTGTCTAAGTCAAGATTTGCATAAATCAGAGAATATTTTAAATGTACCAGAACACTGCTACTTGAAAGACAGAAACTAAAAGTCTTTTGGTAAAAAATTACTTTTTTAACATAGATTTTTATCTATCCATTTTGCTTAACAATATTAAATCACCTCTGTCAGATTATACTATAACAATGATGGGAATACTGTATTGCCCCCACTTTTTACAGAAAACTCAGCCTCAGAAAAGGCAAGTGAGTAACTTCCCCAAAATCCCAGGGCTAGGGAATAGTAGAGACCAACTTGAACCCAGGCCCTTTGACTCCACAGCCTGCTATAACCCTGTGCCCTTGATAACGCCATTCTGACACAGAAGTATTTTAAAATCAAGATACTTCGGGCGCCTGGGTGGCTCAGTTGGTTAAGCGACTGCCTTCGGCTCAGGTCATGATCCTGGAGTCCAGGGATCAAGTCCCACATCGGGCTCCCTGCTCAGCAGGGGGTCTGCTTCTCCCTCTGCCCTCTTCCCTCTCGTGCTCTCTGTCTCTCATTCTCTCTCTCTCTCAAATAAATAAATAAAATCTTAAAAAAAAAAAATAAATAAAATCAAGATACTTCTTAGTATTTCAGTAACTTCTTACTGTTCTGCTCTATGCTGAAATTAACACTACTTCTATGTAATAATCCCATCTCTGATTACTATTATAATACCAGCTGAAATATTACACTATAAAGAGGAAAGGAAATGAGTCCTCCTAGCTCTTAGCTTCCTATGGATCATTTGTGCCTGGTAGAATCTAAAGCATCACTCCATTAGCTTGTACTTAATAGCAAGTCATTCGGGGCCTGCACAGCCCCTAGCGATTTCTCCAGCCACCCTCTGTGTTCCATTTGGTAATGTTCACCTGCTCCCCCTCATTAATATGCTAACATCCAGTGATTTCAGCTTATTCCCAAAGCCTTGTCTTGACATGAAGTCATCTTTTCTGTCTGTGTGCTGCTTTGAAATGGCCATTATCTGAATTCTGAAATGTCCTGTAGCAACACAGATATTTCTGAGAAATAGAAATATCTCATAACCCTGACAACAGAAACAAAAGAAGTAATTGCCTGATACAACGCAGTGCGACCTTGAATCCCCACAATCGGCTAGTTAAACCCCCAGCTCACCATGAGACCTTGCTCTGACATAGTGTGTCATAAGAGCATGTGATTTTTCCTGGACTCTGGCCGTAGAAAATGTCTGGCTAATCTAGTCCATGCTATCCTAATTGTTTTCCTTATATTTAACTCAGGCCGACTTTGTTAGAGGTGTCTCAGCCAGACTAGCGGTCATTTTTTCTTGCTACATAAGCATGACCAAGTTAATGTGCTGCCCTGTTGTGACCTTGCAGCTCTCCTAACAAAAACTTCACTCTGCAAACTACCAGGATGTGGCAAAAAGGCAATCTGAGCTTCCTGCTTCTTCATGCTTTGGATATGTGACCTTTCCCGTCCAAAGTTCAGGCGGGGTCAGGGATAAAGCTCTGATTCCGGTATGTATCATTTCTGGTGTGTAGATATCAGGCACGTAAGCAAGCTTTGAACAAGAGGGTGGGTGACTTTTAAACTTTGAAAAAAATATTTTTATTGACCGTTTTTAAAGGTGTGTGAAAAACTCTCTGCCTTCAGGTGCACTCTGTCAATCTTTGATTAGCATCTCGTCTCCTCGGTATGGTTCTAAGAAGCAATATTAAAGTGTCAAATTCTTTGGTTTCAAAGCATAATGCACACAAGTGTATAATAGTGCCATTTGCTAAATGCTGAAAAGTGATAGCACAGAATTAGGATAATTGTCCATAGAGTCGAAGCAGAAGATCCTTAATCACAATTTTCTACATTTATCGAAGATAATGTTGTGCTGTTGGCCTGATTCATGGTTGAGTTGCCTCCAATTCTATGTTTTCATTTTGTATCAGACGAGGAGAAATTTCTATCCCAACCCCAGAACCACCACCGTAACACCATCCCTTACATATCTTTTTAACTCCACCCTTTTAACATCATTTACCTTGGGTCTTACGAAGTGTTCACATAAAGTCTTACTTTTAAATGTCACACTAGATAAATCGCAAAGTACTCAATATGGAGAGGCAGCCCAAGACATGTGCATAACAATCAGGGGATCCAAAAAGAAGAGTTTTTAAAATCAAGATTTGAGTCGAGTTAATTACTTCCTACTGGTAAATTGCACCCATTATAAAACAGAGACATTATGATCGTGTTGTGAGGATTAATGAGATCGCGTCGGTTAAGCGCTCTAAGCCCTTCGGAGATAGATTCCATCATTTCACCAGCTGGGTGCATGATAAAAAAGAAAAAAAAAACAACAGTTTTCTTTGAAGCACAAGGTATAGAGTTGGCAACAGCCAGCAGCCTTTATTAATCTTTCTTTTATCTCTTTAGTAACTAATGTTATTGGAGGAAGGAGTGTTGTGAACCAAGGCTAAAAGAGAGATAAAGGCAGAGAGCTGCTTCCTATAACTTTTATCCAATATATTAACCTGATAGCCAGATTTTACCAAATTCACTTGTCAGTCTATATGACAGAGCAAAATGAGCAGGTTTAGGATAAGAACAAATTGGATTCAAATTCTGGCTCTGCGGGAGGGATAACTCTCTTTAAATTTCAATTTCTACATCCATAAAATGCAATGACAAGCTTCCTTCTAATAATTACAATTGAAGTAATTCAGACCTACGCTTTTATTGAGAACAAGTGAAATTTGCTGAACAAAATATTTATGATAATAATAATAGTAATTGCTTCTTAAAAACATCAAAGAGATAATAAGATACTGAGGAATTACTGGACCAAAGTCTAAAAGAAAAGATTCCAGAGAAGTAAAGCCACTTTTGCTCTGAAGTCATCTGCTGATTTAGAAAAAATAAAATAGTAGCAAAACTGAGCTGAGCTTTTGGCAGTCTTAGAGACTCAGAGGGAAAAGTTAAAGCCCAGAGTTTACCAAAGCTGGGGACTCTGATAAACCACTGCCAGTCTCACCTAGAACCCTCTACCCTCAGGATGAGGGGGACTGAAAGTCACTCAGCCCTCCCACAAACCTGCAGTGCTTTGGGTATTCCAGAGAACCTCAGCCTTGCACTTGGATCGAGAGCTTTTCTAAGGCTCCTGGGAGCGCTATGCCTGTGGGAAAATGATGGCTCAATAAAGGTTCATTCATAACGCAAGTTTTAGATTTAATGTACCCTTTTATAAGTGTCTTATGTCTCACTGTTAACATCTATCTTTCAAGCTTCTGATCGAAGTTTGATGAGACCATCCATACCAGGGTTTCAGCATAATGCTGAATTAGTCTTATATGTTAGCCTTACTTATGTTACCTTCCTTTATTTCTTTCAGTTGCGTATCTTTTCTTCTTCCCTTTGCCCCCTTCTCCTTTCCACCCTCAGGTTCAACCTCCTCTCTAAATCCCATTCACCTAATAGCCTTCCCACTAGCTGCTTCACCATATTATGAATTACTCTCAAGATTAGTCACGTCACATGGGAAATTGTATAAAGAAGGGGCAAAGTGGGATCATAACAACATCAAGGCAACTTGAGGACATGTGTTCCAAAATTTTTCCTAGAATAGTAATTTTGAAGAGTTTTTTATTTCAGAATATTTGTGAATCCATCTATTTTAATACCTTCATTACTAGATGTTGAGCGGATGATATGTGACCAGTTTTAGCCAGATGCTGAAGAGAGTAAAAAAGAAGAACAATAATGATTCCCGTCCCTCAAGGTATACTTCATCGGTAGCTGAAGAAAATAAATGAAAACATATTGGTCAGTTAAAGAAACAACGGGAATTCAGAGAGGACTGCATGAGGAAAGTAGGACTTTAACCGGGAACTGAAGGTGAGGGACACTGAAGTGCAAGGGAAAGAGGAGAGAAGACGCTGTGTAGGAAAGCGAGGAATGTTCCAGAGGATAGCAGCAGAGGGAGCAGAACTGCACCATTGCAGTAAGTAAATGAATCGAATGCCCACTGTGTGTTGTAGACTATTCTACACATCGCACAGAGGCTACCCAATTTTACACACCTCAAAAGGCCCTGCCAGGGGGCATTACCATCAGTTACAGATCATAGTTGAGGCCATACCACAGAGCCTGTAAGTAGTGAAGCTAAAATTTGAAGCCAGTTCATGAAGAATCCAAAACCTGTGTTCTTAGCTACTACCCCAGAACGATTTCAATAGGGTCATTTTACAGAAGGCCTGGCAAGAAGGTAAATAGGGGTTATCAGCAATAGGCAAATGCAGCCAACCCTTATGGGTTCTTAAAGAAGGAAGTGAAATGCTAATAGCAGCTTTTAGAGCAATTTCTCAGATCCTGACCTGGGGAAACAGAATTTGGTTATGACCAAATCAGTTGGACCAAGTAGAAGATTGTGGGCCATATCCAGGGTTTGATGTGTTTTGGTCTGAGACCAAGGGGTGGGTGTGAGAACAGAGGGCAGTGGGTGAGTCTAAAAACCAGTCTAAAAGAAGAAAAGGAGTACATGTTGACATTGGCTAACCAAATGAAGGGAGAAGAAAAGTAAAAAAAAAGAAAAAAAAATCTTGGAAATGGCAAAAAAAAAAAAAAGACAAGCAGACAACAGACAGGGAAGCAATCAATATGGGCAGAAAGGGAGTTCAAGTTTTAATGTGTCCATCTGGGGGCAATGGCAGGACATATGAGGGCAGGTATGTCATAAGCATGGAGCTATCTTGGATAAGAGACCACACTAAGATCCCAGTGAAGCTGTGGAAACTGTGAAGCACTAAGCTGTCTGTAAGATAACTGTTACTATTTTGTAAAGTCTCGGAAGCTTCTTATAGGGAAAAATAGAACATAAGTACAAGATAAATAATGAGAACATTTCTCCCAGCTGCAACCTTGCCCAAATTTCTCTTCATGTCATGCTTTTCACACTTCCATACTACCTCCACTTCTTAATTTCTGCCCATGTTTGTTTAGATGTGCCTTTGCCTTTAATCCTGCTTTTCTTTTGTGCTGTCTCAAATAATAAGGACAATAATGACTGGAATCTGTCTATTTTGGCCTATACAGCACTGATTGGAGTGATATACTTCTATACCATGTTATTTCATAGTAAACATGACATTAAACTCAATTACATTGAAGATTAAATTCTTTAAAGTCAGCCATTCTAATGAGACTGACCTCACAACTCTGTACGACCTTTGTTGCATTACTGTGGGTAAAGGCTGAGCTACTATTAGAAAGCAAAACAAAACAAAACAAAGCAAACAAACAAAAACAAAAACAAAATGCCTCAAAATGCAGGGACTCAACTACATGGAATTTTATTTTTTACCCATATCAGTTCAAAAATAGCAGTCAAGGTCTGGGGGGTGGCTCTGACATCATCAGCAGGCCTGGCTTCGGTCTTAGAGACTAAGGGGGCTATTCCCAGTCATTGCAAAGGGGAAAAAAGAAAGCAGAGGGCAATCAGCTTCTTTTTTTCCCAAAGACTTGACACAGTTTGTACACACATCACTTCTACTCATACCTTATTGCTCTGCACTTAGTCATGTGACTCAGGGCAAGCCCGAGGAAAGCCGGGAAATATGGCTTCTAGTTGGGTGGCCTTGTACCAGCTACAATAAGAGGAGAGCAGGGAGTTCAGGGCTTTATTGTTAAAAAGAAAAAGGGGAGAATGAATTTGTGGGAACAATTAGCAAGCTCTACTATATCTAGGTTCAGATCCCCGCTCCTCATTATGCTGTTCTCTTCATTTAACAAGACCTCCCTCTCCAGGTGTCAAACCAATTTTTACAGCAACTAATCCATTTTGTAGTACTGTTTTCAAATGGAACATATTATTTAAAAGAGCTGAAGGGAGAGCTGCTTTGGTTAAAGTTGGAACTGAGAGGCCAGAATAAGTATCTGAGTCTCCTCTTTTCTCTCCATACCTCATTTCATGGGAGTCCCTTAATTCTGAGAAATAAGGGGCACCTGGGTGGCTCAGTCAATTAAGCGTCAGCCTTCAGCTCAGGTCATGATCCCAGGGTCCTGAGATTGAGCCGGGCATTGGGCTCCCTGCTGGGTGGAGAGCCTGCTTCTCCCTCTCCCCCTGGCTCATGGACTCTCTCAAATAAATAAATAAATTCTTAAAAAAAAAAAAATTCTGAGAAATAAAATTTGGAAACTGCTATCACAGTGTTTCTTATCAAAAAAGAAGATGCTAGGGGCACCTGGGTGGCTCAGTCGGTTAAGATCTGCCTTCAGCTCAGGTCATGATCTCAGGGTCCTGGGATTGAGCCCCGCGTCGGACTCCCTGCTCAGCAGGGAGTCTGCTTTTCCCACTGCTCCTCCACTCCCCCACCATGTGTGTCCTCCCTCCCTCTCTCTATCTCAAATAAATAAATAAAATCTTAAAAAAAAAAAAAAAGAATATGTTATGCTTCCTAAGAGTCAAAGACAACCAGTGAAAATTACTCTCTCCCACTTAAATAATGAAAAGTCTTCTTCAAGTCCTGATTTACATCCATCTTGTCAGATAAGTGAACAAGTGAGCACAGAGCCATTTCCCAGTCTGTTCTCAGAGAGCTTCTGACCTTGCAGAACACCCTGCCAAGTGTGAATTAATAATCACTTTGATGCAAAGGGTAAAAGGGGAGGATATTTCTGTGGTTCTTCCCTACAAATCTAATCTTGACAAATGGAATAACATTATGTCTCATTAGCTAATAAACTATCTAGATTGAAATTGCATTTAGGGATAGAAATGAGCTCAAATTATGCCTAATACTCCTGGAAACAACTTTCTATCTTCATTTCGAGAATAGAGTGTTGTGGTTTGAAGTGGTGGGGTTTGGAGCCAACTGCCAAGAAAGAATTCTTGAGACATCTTTGGGACAAAAAGGTGGTTTCATTAAAGCACAAGGACAGGACCCATGGGCAGAAAGAGATGCACTGGGGTCGTGAGGAGTGGCTGATTATATACTTTCAAGTTGGGAGGGGGTTAGGAATAGTGCAAGTCTCTAAAGAATTTGGAAGCAAGATTTCCAGTACCTCAAGGGGGCTAGGTATTATTAGGAAAAGGTCATTTATTACTGTCTAATAAAACCTTAGTCATGAGACCCTTCAGATGGATATCAGTGGGCCATATGCTTGGGGGACGATTGCCAACATGTATCTTGGGGGGTAGAGACAAAGGAAATTCCCAAAGGAATTTTTATATGGTAAAGGAGGCTTACAGGATCCTGTGGGGTAAGGCTAAGATGGCCTTTTGCCCTTAGCAAAGTATTAACATAGAGGCAGCTGAGTTCCTAGAGGAATGTCACTCTGCCTGTTTCAAGGACTTGCCAGTGGTCTATAAGAAGTAAGGAAATTTAATTTTTCTTTTGCCTTTGCTTCCCACATCATAAAGGACATTAAAAAAAAAAATCCCTAAGGAAAAGTCAACAAAACTAAAAACAAAACACTAAGAATTTTTTATTCTAGCCACTAATTCCATGGGCTTCATTACCGAAATCTAAGAAAACAGGGCAAACACCTTGACCATGGGAGGCCATGGCTAATTATTTCAAATCCTCTGAGCCAAAACCAGGCCAGGAAGTTCATCAGGCCTCCTGTCAAAATCAAAATATTTAACAGCTTTTTCTTTTCTGTTTTTCTTTTTTTGTTAGCACAGTACTATATTCTATCATTTATTCAGCCATTTTCTGATAAACGTTCCCAAAGACGGAATCTCTTTCTTGAAATGCCCATGTTTGGGGTACAAATTGTTTATTTACATTTCAGATTTCTGAATGTGGGGGTAAGTTTTATCCAGCTGCTTGTCAATAATCCTAGGATTAGTTCAAAATGGATCATATCAATGCTTATGAGAGGAAATTCTTTGCAGGACAATCTCATTGCCTGAATTAACAAAATACACAGGCTTTATCACAGTGGGACTTTGTCATGGCCCCAAAGCACTTGTATATAGGGTTTTTTTTAACAGTGTCTTTATAGAATTCAAATAGAAAACTCAAAATATTGATGCACCTTATATTTGCATGAGTGAAGTTTCTCTGTAGTTTACAAGAGGTCTCTTGTTTATAAAGAAATAACTTCCAAGCTATACCAACATTTTATTGTCTTACTAGTGATTACTTTGCTATTGAGAATTACAGGAGACTAATATTTAGGATTCATACTGAAACACACATTAGAGTATCTAGCATGTAAATTTTGTTTCAGTTTCCATTATTTTAATTTGCATAGGACCTCATGCCAAAACTTATTCAAGAAAATATTGGGGTTTCAGGTATTGCTTTACATGTTCTATTAAACAATATTTAGATGATCAAAATACTGTTTTCCAAGTCCTAGTCCCTGAAGAGTTATGAATAACTGCTTGTATTCAGGAGAGAGAATCCTGACTATAAGAATGCAACGTGTTGTTTTTCCACCAATTCATATTCTAGGTGCTGGATCAAACCAGCAATTAAACTATCTAAGTACTACAGATAAAATCAGATTAAAATCAAATTATGGCACCTGGTCAAATACTTGCCCAAATAAAAATAGAAAGAGTCAATGATTCCTTTTTAAAGATGCCAGATGCTTCAACTCACAAGATAAATATCATTTAGCAAGTCCCAGCTCAGAGGCAGTGCCTGTTCAGTGGGTCCTTTGGCCCTGACAGTAAACTTCCTAAGCCTGTATCTTGCTTTCTTCAGTCCTTCAAGTGTGTGTGTGTGTGTATGTGCACACACATACACATATAAGAATCTGTTTTGAAGTTTGTCTCTGCATCCAGTCATAGCCTGTCATTACAGTAGAATACTCTAAACTTCAATAGGACAAGGGCGGCGTCTTTCTTATTGACCTCAAGTCCCCAGTGACTGGCACAAAGCAGGAACTCAAGAAATACTTTTGAATGAATTTGTGAATGAATAAACTAGTGCCAATATTTTCACTCCCACACCCTATAAAAACTACTTTGGTCAGGGTCCCCAGTTACCTCCATGTTGCTGAAGCTGGCTGTCCATTCAGTATCCTCATTGTTTTGACTCATCAGCCCACTTGACAGAGTTGGTCACTGTATCTTCTCTGAGATCTTCATCCTACAACACTGGTCACTCTTTTTCAATCTTTTTTTGTTAGTTTCTCTTCTCCTGGCTGAGTTTTAATGTCAGAGAGCCTGGATCCGACGGGTGGTGTTTTTTTCTTTATTCTTCAACGAGCTCACCAAATCTCATGCTTTAAATGACATCACTAATTTCCAGATTTATATCTACAGCCAATTCCAGAGTATCCAGTCTCTTCTTGATATCCCCATTCGCACAGCTACTAGGCAACTCAGACTTCCCATATCCAAAATTGAACTCCTGCTCTCCTTCCTATTCACCCACCCACTTCTATCCCAAACATACCCCATTTGCATTCATCTCCCTATTAGTATCAGTTCATGGCTTTTCTGTCCTCTAGGTGCCCAGTCACCCACTGCTCCTACCACCACGAGACTGGAGGTGCCATCAGAAGCAGAAAAAAATGAATTTTCTCTTCCTCCTACATTCATCCTCCTACCATCCTTTCCATTGGCAGATTCTATGTGGAAACCAGCTGGCAAGAGAGTCTAGGGATAGTGGTTTGAAGCTTCCAGACTCATGGTACACAGAGGAGAGTTTAGAAGCCTGAGCATAGAGCTGAGGCATCTGTGGGCACTCTCTGCCACAGCCTACTAACTCATCTCCCTGCTTCCATCCTTATCCCCTCGATTATTTTCAACACTGCACCCAGAGGCACACTTTAAAAAAATGCAAATCAGATCATGTCCCTCCTCTGTTAGAATAGAATAAAATAAAACAAACTTTATTTGCTCCCTGTTTCACTGAGTAAAAGACAAAGTGCTCACAGATGGCTACAAGTGGAATGTGAGCTAACATCTGTGGTCTTTCTGACTTACCTCTGTGGCAGCAACCCTGGCCTCCTGTTCTTGGAATACCTCGAGCTCCCTTTTGCCCTTGGCACTGGTGCTTCTGACAGCCTCCAACACTCAGTCCCCAGGTGATCACCTTCACTCACCACTAAGTCTTTGCTTAGTTGTTACTTTTCTAATGAAATTTTATTTTAAATTTTAATTTTAATTTTAAATCCCACCCCTAGCATTTCTAGTACCTGTGCCATATTGTGATTCATAAGAAATACACATTTTGGGGGGCGCCTGGGTGGCTCAGTCGGTTAAGCGACTGCCTTCGGCTCAGGTCATGATCCCGGAGTCCCGGGATCGAGTCCCACATCGGGCTCCCTGCTCAGCGGGCAGCCTGCTTCTCCCTCTGACCCTCTCCCCTCTCATGCTGTTTCTCTCTCTCTCAAATAAATAAATAAATAAATAATCTTTAAAAAAAAAAAAAAAGAAATACACATTTTGGTCATTCAGATGACCAAAATGTATATCTTACATGTATTGGTCTTTGTCCATGGGTTCTTCCCTCACAGCTCCTAAAACCCTTGGAATTTCCTGTGATAAGAGTGATTAAGATGTCTTTTGTTATGTTAATGAGGTGACTTTTGGACCCCACCCAAGGGTAGGGGCTAGGTACCAGAACCAACAATGTGATTAAAGGGTTGGAATTTTCAGTTCTGCTCCCCTCACCCCAATCTCCAAGGATCAGAGAGGGACTGGATGTTGAATTAGCCAATGGTTCAATGAGTTAATCAATCGTGCCAATGTAATGAAGTTTCCATAAAGGTCCAAAAGGACAGGGTTTGGAGAGCTTCCGCGTTGGTAAACCCTTGTAGATACAGGGAGAGTGGTGTGCCTGGAGAGGTCATGACAGCTCTGAGCCCTTTCCACATACCTTGCCCTCTGTATCTCTTCATCTGGCTGTTGATTCATATCCTTTATCATATCCTTTAATAAACTGGTAAACATAGGTGTTTCCCTGAGTTCTGTGAGCTGCTTTAGCAAATTAAAGGAACCTAAGGAGGAGGTCATTGGAACTTCAATCTATAGCTGGTTGGTTAGAAGTGCAGGTAACAGCCCGGGGCTTGTGATTGGCTTCTGAAATGGGGAGGGTGGGCAGTCTTATAAGACTGAACCCTTAACCTGTGGAAGGATGCTATCTCCAGGTAGATAGTATCAGAAATGAGTTGACACCAGCAGGGTGTCCAAGAATTGTTTGGTGTTTTGTTGGGTGGAATCCCCCCCTACATTGCAATGAAGTCCAGAAACCCTACAAAAAACAAACAAACAAAAAACAAAACAAAACCTACTCTGATTTCTTTGTTGTTGGTAACGTTTTTAACTTAGCACTTATCCCCTACTAACCCACAGAATAATTTACATGTTTAGTTTTTCATGTGGTTTTTTTTTTTTTTTTTTAATGATCTCTCCTTGCATAAAAAGATAGCTCCACAATAGCAGGAATCTTTGTTCAATGACATTTCATAGGCCTAGGCCAGTGTTTTAAAAGTAATGAAAACAATTTCCCACATACGTACCCTAATGCATATCAAGTCAAGGCTATTGACCAGGCAATTGGTTTGTGCAAAGGATAGAACAGCTGCAGGTTAACTCTTTCATGCCTTTTCTTATTTATATTTTTAACACTTAAACTTTACTTTCATGTCTTTTCTGATAAATACCTTTATAGGAAGAAAAATAGAAAATGGGTATTGCAACGAAATGGTAGGATAGCTGCCAAGTGACAGAATCAAGTATCTCAGGAGGATCTCTCTCATCTGCAGAACCAAAAACCCAGTCAAACCAGCTCAAGTCAAAAGTTGATTTATTGGGGTGCCTGGGTTCCTCAGTCACTTAAAGCATGTGACTCTTGATTTCAGTTCAGGTCATGATCTCAGGATTATGGGATCAAACCCCACCATTGGCTCCATGCTCAGTGGGGAGTCTGCTTTTCTCTCTCTGTCCCCCTCCCTCTGCACCCCCTCCCCTCCCCACTCATACATGCTCTCTCTCTCAAATAAATAAATAAATTTTTGAAAAAAGGTGATTTGTTGACTGCACAAGTGAAAAATCCAGGAACTGGAAATGGCATAACTGGATCCAGATACTCTAGTTGTAACCCCAAGAATCAGTATCTCTCTCTACCACATGACTTTTTCTTCTGTATTGGCTTTATTCTCAGACAAGGACTCCCTAACTGCTGCCAAACCTGACCACCAGCAGCAATAGTTTCCTTCCTGCTCATGAGGACCACAGTAGAGAAAGTGGCTCTTTCCCAGTGTTTCCAACAGAGTTCCCTGACTGACTCTCACTGGCCTGGATAGAGCGCTGCTGTTCTCAAACCAATCGCTCAGCCTTCATTTGCCCTGTTTTAAGTCATATCCTGTTCCTCAGGCCAGGGGCTGGGGTGAACCCACTCAAACCAGATGAGAGTGACAGATAAGTGGTTTCACAATGACAAGTTAAGAACTTTTACCAAAATAAGGAAGAAGGGGCACTGAGCTGGCATTACTACTGATGCCTACTGTATTATGAAATGCCCAGAGTTCTGAGAAAAAGTTAACAGCGTGTCTAGAGTAAAATGATAGGAAATGAGAATGGAAAAGTAGATTGGGTCTGATTGTAAAGAGCTTTTTCTTCTTCTTCTTTTCTTCTTCTTCTTCTTCTTCTTCTTCTTCTTCTTCTTCTTCTTCTTCTACTTCTTCTTCTTCTTCTTCTTCTTCTTCTTCTTCTTCTTCTTCTTCTTTTCTTTTTTTAAATGAGAAAAGCACTACATGTGGTCTCAGGACAGGAAACCCAAATTCTATTCCCAAATCTTTCTGAAACTATCTATGGGATCTTGCCAAGTAACTTAATATCTATATAAATGTGTCCTCAACTGTAAAATGATAAATTATACTAAAATAATCTCCATGTTTCCCACCAGCTCCATCAACCGACGATTCCAGTGGGGCAAGGTAGGTGTTGCATCCAGCTAATGTACCTACCGTAGACATACTTATTATCACGTAAGGGTAAGAAGAGGGAAACACCTGCCCTCTCTCCCTTGCCACCAGTTAGGAACACTGTTTCACACCTATACCTAGTGTAGTAGGGCATTCTGACAGATGGGAAAATTAATTCCAGACAGAGAGAACTGGGTTGTGGCTAGTGCTTCCCAAACCTGGCTATGCTTCAGCATTACCTGGAGAACTCAAAAAAATATAAACCTGGGCCTACTCCTATGGTCTTGACTTAGGTTCATGAATTTGTATTTTTAGAATTCCCCTTGTTTTTGTTTCCTCCTACTCTTCAGTCTTGGATATGGCAGTTTTCTTAAATACTAATCAAAAATCTTACATATCTACATGTCAAGAGAGATCTTGATTTGGGAATACCATCCACAAAATATCATCTATATTGCTTGACACTAAAATATGGGAGGAAAAAGAAACACCACATTCACTAACATACTTGAGTGTTTTATGCAGAAGAGAGACATTTCATTTGACAAGAATTATGGTTTTCCTAATATATACAAGATGCACCCTCTTTATTCTGCCAGTTTCAGAGAACTAGTCATAACTTTTCAATTTTCACATAACATCCAAGTCACAATAAGAATGAAGGCATCCTTCACATATCTTCAGTCATTGATTTTTTTCAATAAATCTCCAGAATTGTTTTAAATGTGGTGATGGTAAGTAAGTCAATATCAATTATATCTAGCACATCTGCTCCCTTTTGTGATGTTTTTTAATAGATCACTACGTTATATTTGATCAAGTTCTTAATTTTATGAATCAATAATCTGCTTTAGTCTTAATTTTTCTCAGAGCATTTTTCTTAGATTTGTTTAGCCAATATTTTAATTTTTGAAAGTCCATCCATTTAGATGTGATAAAATTAGCCACAAAAAAGGCTTGAATTCTGAGGAAACAATATCTCAGTGCAGACATGTTTACCTTAGATAGTGTTGTCATTCTGACTTCCTTGCCTTTATGAACATGTGCTCTGGGTTTGTCAAGAGTTAACTTCAGCATGATGCATATTCCTGGGACTAAAGGAAGGGAGTGCTGAGAAAGCTGAAGTGAGATGTAAATACAGCATTTCCTTTCCACAGACATAAGAAAATAAATAAGCATCAAGTGTGCATGTGTGCGTGCATGAGCACGCACACGCACACACACAATACATTTAGGATCAGTATGTAAAATGTCCTGAGAAGAGTTTAAGTGAATGATTATTTCAGGTACAATGGGAATAATCTCCAAACATCAAATACATTCTGACAGCTATTAGAAAAACAACTTGAAGAAAATAGACTCTTCCTTTGCCTTAGAGAATAAAGGTGATGTTCCATTCTTTAATAAGGTACTTTCCTTGCCAAGGCTGTTTTGGAATAGAAAGAATTAATATTTGAGTCACTAAATTGTTCAATCATTAATTTACCAAATATTTATTTAACCTCTTCTTTGCCTAGACAGAACACTTGGTACTAGGGAGATTTTTAGTATCTTCCCATGTAAACCATGACTGATACTACAATAGTTTTTTGAGTAGACTTCTTGAGACCATAGAGTTAAATCAGAGGAGGGCTCAGAAGTACCTCAAGGCCCCTCTGGCTCAAATGAATCACCTATCAGGACCCACAATAGAAATGTACCTCTTTCCCATATTCATGGAGCACATCCTCTGTGCCTAGCACTGCCCTCATCCTAATTCTGGGAATAGAGAGGTAAATCAGACTCAGATCCTACCCCCTAGAACTACCATACCAGTGAGGGAGCTGGACATGTAAGAAATGCTACGTGTGTGCCAGAAGCTATAATCATTGCAGGTGCAGAGTGCTAGAGCACAGGGAGGGCAGCCAGCTCCATCTTTCATGACAGCAGGGGCAGTGAAAGAGTAGGAAAGAAAGATAGGTGTGCATGGCAGAGGGAAATGCTGGTGTAAGTGCAAAAATAGGCATGGCAAATCTGGGGGGAGAAGCTCTGGATGGCTTCAGATAAAGCAAATATGAGGAGGGATAAAGAGAGAGGAATGTGAAGAGAGGAGAAGAGTGTGCTAAGAAATAAGGAGGGATTTACTTGCTTTGCAAAGACTTTTCTTCATATTGCTTGAACACTAAAGTGGCATAGTCAAACTGCATTTCAGGACCACCCCTCCAGGGGCACCTGGGTGGCTCAGTTGGTTGAGCAACCAACTCCTGATTTTGGCTCAGGTCATGATCTTGGGGTTGTGAGATCAAGCCCTGCCTCAGGCTCCTCGCTGAGTGTGGAGCCTGCTTAGGATTCTCTCTCTCTCTCTTCCTCTGCCCCTCCCCACTCTCTCTCTCTAAAAAAAAAAAAAAAAAAACACCTCCAGTGTTAATGTGAGAATGAATTCAAGGGAGGAAATCTGAAGTTAAAGAAACGGTTAGAAGACTATCTGTATCATAGAGAGCCACGATGAGGGTCCACTAAGGGTGGGTGGGGGTGCCAGTAGGAATAATGAAGGGATGAGTTTGAGATTTGAAGTGACCAATTTTAGGTGGAGGATGCAAAGGAGGGAGGAATCAGGGATGACTGGCAATTTTCCAGGTGGAGAAACAACATGGACGGTGGCACCTCTGCTAAATATAACAAGAAGTAAAGACGTGGAGGAAATTGGGAAAGGGAAAGATGCTGACTTCAGTTTTTTTCATGTTAAGTTTGAGGTGCCTGTGGAACCTCCAGTAAAGGTTTCCATCAGGTAGGGGCATGTCAATCTGGACTGAGAAGACAGCTGAGGGCTGGAGATGTGGTTTCGGGAAACTTCTGCATACGGGTGGCAATTGAAGATGTGAGAGAGAATAAGATCAATCTGGAAAGTTGCCCAGTGAGCACAGAGGTAGCCTGAGAACAGAACTCTGAGGAAAGCCAATATTCAAGGGAGGAGTAGAGGAAAACCACCCACAGAGGAGAATAAATTGGAATAGTTTGGGGGAGAAGCAAGGACTGAACAGTGTTCCTTAAAAATAGCAACAAGGAGTTCATTAGGGACTTCAGAAGAGAATTTCAGCACTACATATGGGCAGCAGCCAGATTAGTCTAGAATGGTGAATTAAGGGCAGAGGCAGAGAATGTGGACTATGAACCTAGACCACGAGAGAGAGGAGACAGAATGGATGCCACCAGAAGAGAATTGAGGCTACGCCAAGGTGGTTTTATTTTACTGTTTTGTGATAGAAGATGTTTATATCCCTAGAGGAAAGAGGCACTAAAATAAAGATTGGAAAGCATAAGCCAGAGGAAATAATAAATGGGTGAGGTTTCTGAGAAGGCTGTACAGAATGGGAGAAGAGGGTATAGGAAATGGATTTGGAGTTAAGCAGAGAGAAGGACACCGCTTCTCCTGAGAGGGGAAGGAAAAGCTTTGAGTGGATGCAAATGTTAATGTATTGGAGGTGAAGGGACAGGAAGTTGAGGCCTTTCTCCTGCATCACCAATTTTCCCTGTGATGTGGTCTGAGTCATCTTAGGAAGGGGAGAATCTTGAAGGCCCCACTGTTGCAATCTCTTCCTTGGGTGACAAGAGGAATGTGACAACCTTGTGACCAGAGGCTGATAATTAAAATGCACAACCTTGTGGGGCCAGAGCTGCTAAACGATCGCCTTTGTTCTGAATAACTTCAGTTGTGAGCTTCATGTGTGGGGATGAGACTCCACTGGGAGATAAATGATTTAGCTGGAAGGTGGCAAATGTGGCAGTGGGAGGGCAGGGTGGAGGAGACAGAAGGAAGTTGCCTCCCAGAAACACTGGGCCCCAAAGAGTGTCAGAGTTCCAAACAATTTCCAGAAAAGATGAATCCTGATTTAACTAATCAGGTGAAGAAGAAGGCTCATGTAGAAACACATTCATCCACATGATCCAGCACTGAGTACTACACACTGAAAGAATTTTAGAATTTATCTTGCTGGAAGTTAAATGCCTGTCATTGAAATTAAATTTAGAGCCATTTAAAACTGAAGGCAATTTTCTGGTTTTGTGTGTCAATAGTAATTGAAGAGCTAACCTTTAGGTAGGACTTTCTGTATTCATTTTGGCAGAAGTTCTATTTACCTAAGGTATTGATTAGGAATATTATAACATTAATAAAACTTGTAAGCTATACATTTAAGGCCTTCCTAATCCTGTCAGTGTCATTTTCCTTTTATTCAACCTTACCTACCCAAGTCCTTCTCTAGTCAAACTGGTCTATTCAAATACAATTTTATTTCCTTCTGTATTAAAACCTACTCTACCTTGCCTAAAATCCTTTCCCCACTCCTATTTTTCTGAATCATATTCACCCTCAAGACACAGATCATATTTCTTCTTCTTCACCGTGAAGTCTTTGGGAGCTCTTCCTTATAATGATGTCTTTTCTGAACCTCCAGAGCAGGCATTGCTCAGATCACTCTTCCAGTACCTGCAAACATCACCTTTATTAAAATTTTTATTTTTATTTGTGTCTAGCCTCCAATTTGATTTGTAAACTCAGTATAGCTAAAATCCTTTCCTACTCTTTGATGTGCTCCCTCCCTCCCCATCACTACTCTGTAATACTATCTCCAAAATCTCCATCCCTGACAATACTCCTCTCTGTATCCCCAGTTCTCTTCCCCTTCTTCCCACCACAAATATTCTCCTATTTCATCCTTTTTGCCTCATCTTTCCCTACATTTTCTCTCAATCTATCAGTCACTTCTTTTTGTTTCCTTTTCTAGCCAATCTAGATCACGTGGTCCACCTTTGAGACCATAATGTCAACATTATCAGCTTCCTTCTTGTTCAAAATCATCCACCCAGTAAAATGCCCAGCTTCAATTTATCCAACCATCATCCATCTCCACTACTGTGTCCAGATTGCTGAAGTCCCCTGAACATCAGCACTGGGGTCTCCTGTCACAACAATGCACTGCCATCTTTCCATTGGACTCTAGTCACCCACTTCTCCCACCCCACACTACAACCTTTCTAAAATGTTTCCACTCTCCTCTAGGCACTAGCTCCACCTATACTCCTCTCACTCACAAGAGAGGTTCACCTTCTAATTCACAGAGAAAATAGAAGCTATTCTCCCATAACATCAGGCCTCCCTTCTCTGAATAAATCTATTTATTCCTATGTCACTGCTTTTCTTCAATCCCAACGAATGATATCCTTTTCAACCAGAGTTAATTTTGTTATATACATCATGTTATATATTAATCGCCCTCTGATTCCTCAAGAACCTTGTTCTTTTTCCCTCTCCTTCCTATATCTTCAACCCCTTACTCTCTACCACTCTTCTCCCTAAGCTTATGAACATTCTTTAAGGTGTCCATATTTTTTAAAAAAGAGAGAGAATGAAGCTCTCCCTTGATTCTATGTCTCATTCATCTGTGGCCTCATATTTGTATACATTTTTGGCCATGCTACATGAAAGAGTGGTCTATACACACTTTCTCCAATTTCTTTACGCTCATATTTACTGTGTATCACTGCAAACCCACTTCAGAATCCTGTGTTCCATTGGAGTGGTTCATGCAAATGGCACCAATGACATCCAGAGGAATATTTAGTCCTTGCCTTTCCTGATTTCAGTATCTGACACTGTTAGCGGTTCTCCATCTCTCTCCTGGTTTCCAGAAACCCACCCCTGGTGGTTTTTTGTCTGTCTCTCTGGCCATCCTATTTTAGGCCCCATCTGGTTCCCTTTTCCTAGATATTTCTAAGGATAATGTCCTCAATTCTCTTCCCTTTGTGTTATATACTTTCCAATGTTGATTGCATGTTGGAATCACCTCAGAGACTTATTTGTAATTATTAATGTCTAGTTCTCATTCCCAGAGATTTTTATTCACTTGATTTTGAGTGGTTCATACATCAATATTAAAATAAGATAGGGACGCCTGGGTGGTGCAGTTGGTTAAGCGTCTGACTCTTGGTTTCAGAGCTGAGATCATGATCTCAGGGTTGTGAGAGGGAGCCCCATGTGGGCTCTGCGTTCAGTGGGGAGTCTGCTTGGGAGTCTCTCTCCCTCTCCTTCTGCCCATCCCACTAGTGCTCTCTCTCCCTCTCTCTCTCTCCCTCTCTCGCAAAATAAATAAGCAAATAAATCTTAAAAAATAAAATAAAGTAAAGTAAAATAAAATAAATCTCGCCAGTGATTCTGGTGCACAACTATATCAAAGAACCACTGCTCTACAGAGTTGTCTTGTGTAATCCTATCCATTTCCATAACTGCTTCCTATCCATTAACAACTTTAGGTTAACCAGCACAAGTGGGAAAGAAAATCCTGGATAATCATGTCACAGAGAGAATATGAATAGACAAACTATACTGCAAAATAGTTTTAAGGCCCATTTATTTAGAAAGACTCATTTTAAATATTCAGGGACACATTTATCATTCTAGAGACATCATTCAGCAGTGTTAATACAAGGGCAGTGGTTTAAAATTACATTGTTTAAAGAAAAATGGTCAAAGTCTCAAAGATGTCTTCCTCGTATTGCTGTCTGTCAGAGCTGAGCTCTTCCTTTGTTCAGATATGAAAACAAAGACTACAATCCTTCTTACTCTGAGTACATTCTTCTCTTCACATTTTAAATGGTCCAGCAACTGCTGCCATTGCAAAGCTCGTGTCCAAGGCTCATCTCATTTTTGCTGGGTGGCCCCTGCCCTTCACTGCAATTGCCTTTTCCCACACTACCATTTTCCTTCTTCCCACATCGTAATGTTTTCTTCTCTCACAACTCACAGATGGTAGAGTCAAAATACTCATTAAAAAAGGAAACGAAACAAAACAAAAAACAAAAAGCAACTTTCTGGCCTCAAAAAACATGATTTGCAATTTGTGTTCACACCCACAAAATGACAGTTGTCCCATGCCAGTCTTGTAGCCTCATGTCTGTTTGGTAAGAAAGAGGGCTCCCAGACTGTAGTAACCACTATGTAATCTGTTGTAACCTCCAGATGATAAATATCTTCTAAAATATTGCTTCACAGAAATTGTGTTTTTTTTTCAATAAATATACTGTTTAGCATTTTTTAAAACCACATTTAATCCACAACCTACAAAAAGTATATGCTGATCACTACGTATATTTAGGGCTCCCAAATCTACAGCTCTGTCTTAAAGTCTTCATAATAGTTTCAGACCGTCCTGCCAAAGATCTGCTGAAAAATCCACCTGGGTACTCACTCCATAGCCATGTCACACCTAAAATGTCCAAAATGAATCCATCAATCTCCTTCATCCTCTCTCCGGAGACTGCTCCTTCTCCAGACTCCCTCTTTTGGTGATTGGCAAAACTAGCCTCTTATTGGCCACCTGGCCAGACCCTGCCCTTGCTCAGGACCCTACATAAGTCTCTGCTCCTTTGCTGGTATCCTCCCTCCCTGGCACTCTACTCATCTCCTCATCTCATATGGAAGAGAGTGAGGGATACAGAGAGAAGACACAAATTATTTTTCATTATTTTTTCACTGCTGCTGTTGTTACTATAATTACTATTTGTTCTAAACTGGCACATTCATTGTGGTCTCTTAAGCATTCTAATAACTTCCTACTGAAACTAATACAAAATCAAAACCTACCATAGCTTATCTGACCCCACAGGAGCTGATCCTTTTCTGTTTCTAAGATCCTCTTTTCCTTTTCTCACCTTCACTCACTTATAGCTACACATGCCTTCTTACCATTTCTTGAACATTCCAAGCTTGTTCCTGGTTTGGGAGATTTTGCCATTGATATTCCTTCTGTACAGAATACTCTACCTCAGTCTTCATAAGGTTGGTGCCTTCTTGCCCTTCTGGTCTTAAGTCAAAGACATTGTTTCAAAGAGTATCTCCCTGTCCATAAACCTAAATAAGGCCAATGCCCCATCACTATCACAACATCCTATTTTGCTTTCTTTATAACATATATTACCCTCTGAAATTATTACATTGGTTAGCTTTCTTGGTTTTTGTCTGTCTCCCCTCATGAAAATGTAAACACCCTCTGAAGAACAGCTATGTCTTTCCTGTTCACGGCTCCACCTCCAGGAGCTAGAACATTGCTGGTGCAGAGTAATGCTCAATCGTTTTTAAATATTAACCAATAATGATAAATACTAAGCTGTCCACTAAACATGAGGAATTACATCCCAAACATTTGTTGGAGGACAAGGGGAAGGGAACATCAAGAGAAATACCAATTTGGAGAATATAGCAGCCTGTAAGAAACCCTAAAGGGATGATTTGGGTCAGAGTTAAGGTTAGCAGAAAACAGCCAATTTGTAGGAAGTCACGGGGACTAAGACAGAACAAATTTTCAGCAATTGTTTTGAAATCCACCTGACCCAACTCTGAGTCCCTGGATAGAGAACCACTGGGTCAGGAAGCATGTGTTTATGGTGTGCCTTTCGTCATTTAATTGCACCACACCTGGTGTAGTAATTTGACTTTTTAACGTGCATGTGTATGCTTCCTCTTGAGAGGCAGTGTGGTGTGGTGCAAAGACCCAGATCCTAGGTCATTAACTAGCTTTATGACCTTGGGGAAGAACTATACATCCTACTTTGCTGACTCATCTGTCTCCTGCCCTCCAAACCCAGTAGGAAATGAAACCTTTCTTTTGGGGTAGGATTTTAAAATGCTGCTCTTTTTTCCATTTAGTACCTTGACATTGGCTGCTCTTAGATTTAGCCCACACTCAGTTTTTTTCCACAATACTCCTTACTATTTGTTTATGATATTTATTTTTTTCCCTTTGGCCAGATCTTCCTTAAGGTCTTATTCAGGTCTACATCTCATCTTCCACCCCAACTCCTTATCCCCACCTACTCCCAAACCCACCCCTTCACTATTATGCATGTAGTTAAAAAATAAAAAATGTTTGTTATAATGTTCCCCAAAACTTTCCGGAAAACAAATAGTAATATGTATCAAGTGCTTTAAAAAGAAATGTGTTCTTTGGGCGCCTGGGTGGCTCAGTTGGTTAAGCGACTGCCTTCGGCTCAGGTCATGATCCTGGAGTCCCCGGATAGAGTCCCGCGTCGGGCTCCCTGCTCGGCGGGGAGTCTGCTTCTCCCTCTGACCCTCCCCTCTCATGTGCTCGCTCTCTCTCATTCTCTCTCTCAAATAAATAAATAAAATCTTAAAAAAAAAAAAAGAAATGTGTTCTTTGACTGAATTATTCTTTTAGAACCTTAATCTTAATAAGTAATTCCAAATGCAAACAAGAATATATGTGCAAAGATGTTCAATCCAGTGTGTCATTAACTGCAAAACTAAACAAACAAACAAAAAGACAAAATAGTGAAACAACATAAATAATCATCAAGAGCAGAGGGCTGAGTAATTCATGAATTATCCAATGATAGAAGATTTACATATATGAATATATGATATGATATATGATAGAAGGATATTAAGCATTCTTTTGAAATGATGTTTTTATGGACAGGGAAGTAAAACATACTACTAAGTGAAGAAATCAAGTTTTAAAAAGCTATATGCATTATGATTCCAGTTGTACAATATTATAAACACACATACACACACAAGACTGAAAATGTAGTGAAATGTTAACCATGAATATTCTTGGAGTGAGATTATGCATGATTATTTTTCTTTAAATCTTTTTCTATATTTTCAGTTTCCGTAATGTATGTTCATTACTGCTTAATAATCAAAAGAAAAACGTCTTAAAATTTTGCTAATTAGTGAACTGATGAATTAAGAAAATTGTTATCGAACTAGCTTAACTATAAAATGGGACTATTAACACTATTTCCCTTCCCATGTTCTCCTGTGTGAAGCTTAACGGAAACACTATTACACTTCACACTCTAATTGTTAGTATTAGTTTCCTCCATAGGTTAGTGACATTTTAAGGAAAAAAATGACAAAGTCTTATATTTCTTTCAGATAAGTGAATTCCAGTGCACATGGACAATAAACAGTTGTTAAGAAATTATGATTTACAAGGATTAATTTTTGAACTCTGAGATTCAGAGCAATGCAAATGAGTGCTCATGTATAGACATTACAAAAGAAGAAAGAATAGAGCTAGATTTGTTCAGAGCATGTTGAATGTCAGATAATTTACATTTGTTTACTAGGAACTATTGTATGAGGCAGAGATTATTAACCTTGCTTTACAGTTTAGGGTGTTGAGATTTGGAAAAGTAACTTCACTGAAATTACTGAAGTAAATTATATTCCAAGTACTCTCCAAATGCTCCACTTCCAGTGGACCCTCCCCTAGGTGACCCATCATTGACCCAGGTTTGGCCTTGGGCCTTGTTTAAGCCAATGAGCAGAAATATCACATTGTTCACCACGAGTCCTCTTTTGTCCCTCTCCCATGAGGCCAACAATGTCCTCAATAACAAGATACAGGCTGTGTATTTACTTTGGTTTCTGGAGTTAAAGAAACCATGGAGCAAAGACATAGCCAACCCAATAAAACGTAACGTGAGTGAGCAATAAATCTTTGTTGTAAACTACAGAGACGGGGCAGCTGTATATCCTAACCTAACCTCTGCTGACGAAGACTCACTAGCAACTGGCGAGGACAAAATGCAAACCCAAGTCTGGTTGGCTCCAATGTCCATGCTCTTTCCATTACATCACTCTATGTTTTCAATTTTTTGATGAAATTTATTTTAATGCTGAGAAAGAATGTGTAATGAAACAATAGCTTCTGTGGATCATGAATGTTTTCTAAATGCAAAACTGAAATGGCTAGTATTTTGTTTCCCCATGATCCCTGTCTCTTCTATTATACGACAAGTAATTTTAAAGATTTAATCTAATACCTTGGAAATTGTCACTCATACCTCTTGACTGATACCTCACGAAGATTTCATGTGTTGGTTAGCTTTATCACCTGAGTGTTCAGGTAGAAAACCCACATTCAAGTGAATCCCCTGCCTTTTTGCTTTGGGAAGATTAATTGAGCTCGTGGGTATGTGCCACCTCCTATTTGTGAACCGTTTCTGTGGATGAGGAAATAGGCTTTTTTAAGGCTTCTGCTTTTGCCTTGGCACACCATGAGTGGGAACCTCTCAGTCCTACCACTTGAGATGGCTCAGACCTATCAGGAAGCCGTTCCTAAAGAAATGGGGATCTCCTACTGGCCATAGCTATTTGCTGCCACGGAGACTCAAACCTTTGGCAGCTCCTACTGGACTTTCTATAGGATTTTGGAAAATTCCTAGCAAGCTCACCTTTACTATTTTGAAAGTCTGGAAACTAAAAGTTAGTTTCTAACCGCCCACAGTTATAGAAATAAAATTGATGATCAAACCTAGTCAAACTCATTAAGTTTTGACCTTGAGTCCCAAGAGCACACACATAAATATAAATACAAGTATATACTATCTCTTTTTAAGGCAGCCTAGAGCCCGTGAGTTAGCCCTTGGTTGCTCACTGGCCTTCAGTATAGCTGAAGTCACAGTAATTTTTATACCCAGTGTCTCTGACTCATCTTTCACTTTTTCATGTAAAATTTCAGCCTTCTTTAACATGACATCCCTGTCCCCAAGATGTATTTGGGAAGTATCCCCAGCAAGGGTCTCCTGTGCATTCTGGAACAAGTTTAATCCGTTGGACATAATATAACCTTTCCCAGCCTTCTAATGGAAAATCAGCATGCTCAGGATCGTTCCCTGTCTCTACCATTATTTTCACTACTTCTAGATGACACTGTCTTGATAAAGGTGCTGTCTCCTCATGAATTGAAATTATATGGCCCTCAAGACACTGAAATATGGCTGAGTTCCTATCCTCTCTAAGCTAGGAATCTGAGTCAATATGCCACCATCAACTATCTTTATTTCTATCCTCCCACCCCTTCTAGGAGTGATGAACAAGCTGTCTCCCCACAAAAAACATAATATGGGTTAACCTAATGTCTCATCACTACCTAAACCACTTCTTCAGGCTGTCCTCACTGAGGACCAACACAAATCTCCCTTCTAACTCTCATTTCTTTACAATATCTTATGAGTTTTCTTTAATTTATGCTCATAGTGCTCTATAGAAGTGTAATTTACATGCAGTATAATCAAAACCTTAGGTGTACAGCTTGATGAAATTTTGTATACTTCAGTGTAGCCTGGTCAAGATAGAAAATATTTCCACAACTCCATAAAGTTTCTTCGGTCCTTTCATAGTCAATAATCCTCATATTCCTCTCACCTCTACAGGTAACCGCTCTTCGAAATTCTATAACCACAGAGGAGTTTGACCTATTCTTGAATTTTATGTAAATAGAATTATACATCTACTTTTTGTGTCAAGATTCTTTTGCTCAAAAAATTTTTGGATGTATTAGCTGAATAATAATCATGTATATCTGCTACAGTTGGTTTATCCATTTTTTAAATTTTTTAAAATTTTTTTAAAATTTAAATTCAATTAATTAACATACAATGTATTATTTGTTTCAGGGGTACATGTCTGTGATTCATCAGGCTTATATAATACCCAGTGCTCATTACAACAATACCTTCCCCAATGTCCATCACCCAGTTACCCTATCCCCCCACCTCCCCGGTTTATCTATTCTTCTGTCAATGGACATTTGGGTTGTTTTCATTAGAGGCCTATTATAAACAATGCCACCATGAATATTTTTTTAAGTCTTTTTATGGATGTATATCTAAAAATGAAATGGATAAGCCATAGGGTAAACGTCTTTTTATTAGAACTTGCCAAACAGTTTTACAAAATGAGGTGCCATTTTATATTCCCACCAACAGTAGATAAGTGTTGCATACTTTTCTGTATGTGGAGGTATTTCATTGTCCTTCCAGTGAATTCCTGAAATTCCATGAACCAATCAAATCTAATCCTATGGCAAGTATAACATAGTTCCTGTGTTCAGGTTAAACAATTATTATTTTTAATTGAGATATAATTGACAGATAACATTATATTTCTACGATGATGATTTTTATATGCTTATAGGCTTCTAAACACTAGAAGCTCAAGATGAATTTTCCTTTTCAGATATCAGAAAAAGAAATTACAATAAAAGCTTAGAATCCTTTATCCAAATGGAATTTTTATATGTGGGCTGTTACTGTTGTGCATGCCTGAAGGAAAAGTTTTTCATTTCTTCTTGATGTTTTTATTACTTGATTGCTCATTTTCAGAATCCCTCATGCTTGAAGGGTATTTTGTGATTTCACACATTCATTGGCTCTCTCACTGAAGCCTGTATAAGTTAGGGAGATAAAAGTGTTATCATCCTGTCTGGAACTTCAGGGTTGGCACTGGGTGTTAAGCAAAAATAACAGCCCCGATAATGAGGTTTCCCAGAGGAGGTACCTGCACATGAGGCTCACTGTTGGGCCACAGCTGAAACTATGTTCCAGGTCAGCACCAGAATTAGAGCCAAAGAGATTCCACACCCAGAGATGTAGTCACCTGAGCCCCCACTGCCCCTCAACACACCTCAAATGTGCAACAATGTTGATGACACAGTGGTCATGTGCTCTTTACCTCAGCTAGGAATTTCATAACCAGCTGGACCCAGGCCCAAATCCACAGTTGGAAGATGGTAACACTGAAGGAGGGAATAATTCCTTGAGCATTTGTTTCATAATTAATTAAATGGACACCACCGCTCCATTAGAAATCTTCATATACCAGAGAAACACATCCTAGGTTTCCTTTTACTTTGCTGTTTTTATATTAGTTGCATTTGAAGCTAATTAAGGCATGATTCGACCAATATAGTCCTCAGATTAATTTTTTATCTTCTCTGGGTTCTAAATACCTTGCAGTCAGCAGGCCTTTGTCTCGGGAGCTTGTAGGTGGCCCAAGATGCAGCTGTGACTGCTGCTGACAATGATTCTGAGTCTTCCTTAAGTCACTTGCTTTCCAACACTCCTTGTAGTCATTTCAAAGTAACAATGGGAATTTCTTAAACCTACTTGAGGGAATAGCCTAAGTGATTCCCTAGGAGACTCTTCAGGGCACATACAGGTTCTTGGCCCACCCACTCAGAGTTGCTTGACCTTTGAGAGCATCTGTTTTCTCTGAAAAATAAAATTCTTAATATTTCCTCTTGGGATAGTTGTGAAAAGTGAATAGACAAGTGAATGTGAAAGTCCTTCATTAATTTTAAGGCATGGCAAAATACTTTTTGTTACCCTTAAAAACAGAAAAGCCGAAACGAGTGCATAGAGCAGGATATCACTAAATGTCTGCATCTGAATATATGAATAAGATGTGTGGTATTTCTCTCAAAGTGCTCTGTATTTCATGTCAAGGGGGAAAAAATAAGATAATCCATGTCCAAAAGAGAGTGTGTTGACAAAACGTATGTCAAGATGATATTTGATGGAAGATGCTACTAAAGCTAAGGATAAAGGTAGAGAAAAGAAAGCGTAACTAGAAAAACTGGGAAAACAAAGGAGTCTGTAGAGATGATAACAAATGAAATATAATTGTGCTCATCAAATGTGACAATAAAGCCATTATGAGTATACGATACCTAACTTCTCCAAGATACATAAGAAGTGACATTAGGAATTGCATAAATCAGAGAACTATGTCAATTCTCTTTTCAGGTATACCTGATGTTTGCAGAAACTGTCCCTACTTACCACTCAGGCCCTTGTGAAATCACTTTGAACCTTTGGCCCAAGATCCAGTCTAGTGATTTTGCTTTAGAATGCTCTGTGAGCTACAGTTTCTTATCATCCACATCCAGGCAAGGCTCATCTGTGTTCTGGACTCTATTTATCCTAGTTCAGTTCACCTTACTAACATTCCAGAGGCATCTTGCTTTCTTTGTCCTCCAAAAGCTCAGTAGAATTATACTTGGGTGAAAAAGATCTGAGTCCTAATCTTCAGGATTAGAACTTCAGTCATTGGAGTGAATCTGGAGATGACTCTGGTTAAAGTTCTCTGGCTTTGTCTACAGTAGGATTTTGTCTACTATAGACATTGTTACACTCCCACCTGACAATGCCTGATTCACAAAAATGCCTATTCACAAAAATAGATCCATTTAGAAATGCTCCTTGGGTTTATGAAAAGATTTGCTGTATGACTTCTTTAAATAGGTCTTTTACTGCATCTGAATAAGATTTTACTTACCAATTTTCAGGAACACATCTATCACAGGTAAACTGGGGTATTCCTGCATAAGAACAGTGCAGGAAGAATATCTTTAAAAGTTTAAAGGCCTGCTGGGGTGCCTGGGTGGTGCAGTCAGTTAAGCGACCAACTCGGCTTCCTCTCGGAGTATGATCTGAGGGTTGTGATCTCAGAGTCATGAGATCGAACCCTATATCAGGCTCCATGCTCAGTGGGGAGTCTGCTTGAGATGCTCTCTCCCTCTCTCTCTGCCCCTCCTGCTCATGCACTCTCTCTCTCTCTCTCTGAAGTAAATAAATAAATATTTAAAAAAAAATTTTAAAGGCCTGCTTGAAAAGCATAAGAAAAAATACCAAATGTTAGTCTTGCTCATAAAAAAGAAAATGGCCTGGTTTTCTCCCAAGTCTTTTTAAAACTCTATCCAAACATGGGACACCTAGTCCACTTGTCTTTTGCATTCTAGTTGCTTGGATTTGACAACTGATGTATCCAGAATCATTTTTTGTTTTTGTTTTTGCTTTTAAGACAAACCCTCTTTCTTATAGGTAAAAGTAAGAAAGTAGTGCCTAGAGGGAGTCATAAGGTTAAACATTTATTTTGAAAATAGGATGAAAGTAGAGTAGAAGCAGCCCTCAATAATCCATGTTAATAAGGGGCAAGATTAGTTTACTTAATCCAAAAACTTTTATTTTAGACACCACATCCAACCTTTTAATTAATTCATTCATGATAAATATTGCTTTTCATTTCTTGTTAATACCTTCACCAATTCTCTTGCTTAAATTTCCATTCAATTTTTTGTTTCCTAAGACCCCAACAGTATTCTGTAGACATGAAGGAGTTAGATCACTCCTCTTCCATTAATCCGTCTAATTACCCAACTCACCCCCAAGCAACCTGCTAACCAGAAAGACAACGTATTTCATTAGTGAGCAACAGTGGTTTGCAGAACTGGATCAACCAGATTCTGCTCTGCCCAGGTTTCTGAATTTCTGGCCTCAGCACAGCTCTGTAGGTTAGGGTAGTATATCAGAAATACTGGAAGCTTAAGTTAACTTCTGGCTTCTTCCTCTGTACCTTCTCTCTTCCAGTAGTCTTTCAATATGTATAAGACTCTCCCATAGCGGTACCTGTGTGGCTCAGTTGGTTAAGCCTTTAGGCTCAGGTCGTGATCCCAGGGTCCTGGGACTGAGCCCCGAATTGGGCTCCCTGCTCAGCGAGGAGCCTGCTTCTCCCTCTCCCAATCACCCTGCTTGTGCTCTCTCTCTCTCTCTGTCAAATAAATAAATAAAATCTTAAAACAAACAAACAAAAAAGACTCTCCCATAATCATTAAAAAAAAAACAACTTCTCCTTTGACCCCATTGTATCTCTTGGACTACCATTCAAATTTTTTATTCCTTTGTCCAAATTTATCAGAATTGCAACCCACACTCCCGTTTGCTTGAGAATACAAGTGAAATCTGACATCTGCCTCATTACTTGATTGAAATTGCTCTATTGTTTCTCCTAAGGTCACAAGCAACTTCTAAGTTACCAAATCCAAAGGATATTTTTCAGTCTTTACCTGTGGGAGGCAACTTGGTTTTAATACTGTTGTTTACCTCCTGCTTCTTAAAACTCTACTCCCTTGGCCTCCATGCTACCACATCTTCCTGGTTTTCCTTATATTTCTGTGAGTCTTCCTTTTGCCTGTTCTCTCTGCATAACCATTCAACATTGCCTAGGCATATAGAGCTTTATCTCACCACGTTCCATCCCTGTTCTGTCCCTCTGTGGTTTTATCTACCCACAATTCAAGGGTTATATGTTTGCTAATAGCTCCCGGATCTCGCACTGAAGACTGAGATTCTTATGTTGAAATATAGGCTGGATAACTCCATGAGAATATACAACAAAGCTTTAAATTTAACATGTTCAAAGCTGAAATTATCAATTTCTCCCTTAAACTTGTTCCTATTCTTATATTTTCTATTTCGTTTTTATGGGATTGCCATTCAAACAAATGTTTAGACTAGAAACCTGGGTGTCATTCTTGACTGCCACCTCCCTCAACCCTCACATGTAATCAATGAAATCACAAAATCTTGATGATTTTACTTATAAAATGTACCCTTTATTACGCCGATTGCTAGGATTAATACTAACGCTCTTGTCTCCTCCTACACAGTGTGCTAACCTCCTCAACCATCTCATTGATGTTCTTCTCACCTTCCACTGGCCACTAGAGTTAGATCTACAATATCTATCCCTTTAATGGCTCCCTATCTCCTCACAATGAACACCAAGTTCCTTTACATGGAAGAGAGCCCCTTGCCCACCTCTATGCCTTCATTTCTTGCCACTCAATCTCACACCTTTAATTTTTTTACCACTCCGTTTCACACTTCATATTTCAGAAAATTCAAAATGCCCATAGTTTCCCACACAGCATTCAATTTCCTGCCCTCGTCTTTGTTTAAGCTGTCTCCATTCCTATCTCTTCTTATCTTCCCCTCACTTCGGCTAACACCGCTCACTACCTAGCTTCTACTCATCCTTTGAGAATGAGCTCATCGTAATCTCCTAAAGCTTTTCTGACAGCAACACCCTCCTTTCCACCTGAGGGTAGTTGAACGTCTCTCCTCCAAGACCTCAGGTGTCTTGTAGATCTCCCTCTGCGTAATCATCCTCAGTCTTCAGCATAATACCTGAGAAGAACTGGCTCTCACGGATATTTGTTGAATGAATGAGTGTGGAATAACAGGTTGGCTTCCTGCTGACTGGGCTTTTAGCATTGTATCAGTCTAAGATATGATGTCATTTCTTTCCATTGTAGAGGAGGCAAAGAGGAATATGACAAATGATTTTATCTCATTTCCTTTGAACAGTTCAGCCTCATGATTTTTGTTTGAAATGTTATGGACTTGCAGAATACCAAAGGCATCCAGATCTAAATGTGGCCATCAAATTACATTTCAAAAGTAATAATTTTAAAATAGCTCCCATTGTGGAAACTGTGTGACAAGTTTCCTCTGAGAAAGGACACGGTCAGAGGTTGCCTATAGCTTTCATGTCCTTTTGTTACACATTTTCCATAGGAGACCCCAACAAGTAGGACAAGTTTCACCTGTGTGTCTGCTTTCTCTCTGGCCTGGGACAGGGCTGGTAACTGATGTGAAACTTGGTTAAAGTGGGTCACCAAGAAGGAGAGAAGGAAAATCTAAACGCATGGGAGCCACCTTTCCAATAATCAAGAGATAACATGGTGCGTTTTTACACTGTTTTAGCATTTTCAACTCCAGAAAAAAAGGAGAGTGCTTCCTGTGACTCCCAAGTCAGCGCCTGGGCTTTGTCTCACGGGAAGCATCTGGACGCCGCGGGTCGGAGGCGAGGAAGGTTACAACCGGCATGGTGCACAAGCACTGATTAAGCACGTGGAAACCGGAAGGTTCAGGGACTAGGATGCGTGAATACTTTTTAAGGGCAGAGAAGCATAGACAGCGGAAGAACTAGCGGAAGGTTATCTGAAAAAGAAACCAAGAGGCTTCAAGAAATAAAAACAAGGTAAGTCATATAATTACTATCTACTGTGTTAAAAACGACAGAAAGAGAAAAATTAAGAGACAGAGTTTTTAACTTAAGGAAAAAAAAAAATGACGGAAGGACTGCAGCAGTGACCACAGATGATGCATCTAACATCCTTCGGTAGATGATGGGGAACAAGGAAATACTGGAAGGGAGAATAATGGTCGTTTTTGTCAAAAAATTTTCCAGTTTTATAGACAAGAAAGTCTTTAGTTCTGTACCTGCATAATACTTCCTTTGTTAAAGCTTATGTTACATATCACTAATATTCATTTAACTTTAAAAATAAACAATTTAAAAATTGTCTTAAATATTGGATTCTAGACAAGATACAACTCATTAGATTCTTCCACCTATACTGGTTTATTTTCTAATTTTGCAATATTAGCACTTGGAGATTTACATTCCACTTTCATCCATTGGGTATCCTCCAATCAAAGCACCCTTGTGAAACCCAACCCCAAAACTCTCCAGACTCATGGATCCCTTTGGCTGCCAGAAGGACTCAGTATGCGCTTCATTTTCCATGCCCTTCCTCCAAAGCATTTGGCTCAGTCATTCAGAGTGTCATAAGTTTCTTAACTAACAGTTTCTAAAGACTCAAGTTTTCATAATAGAATAAAGCTTATACAAGTAGACAATTATAGGTAGACAGTTATAGGTAGAGAGATTAGTTTTGTCCCTCTGTTAAATGAAAAAATAGAAAAAATAAATTCACATATTATTTTAGATTAAAAGCAAATGTGTTTGGTCTGAGCTTGAAAAGTTCATTACATGGATTTGGATTAATACTTTGCAGTAACGTGGTACATATGTACCATTAATAAAAGCTATATCTTTAGATATTTAGACAATATCTTTAAAATTTAGTACCACCAAGTTATTTCATACTGGAAGCCAAAGCCCTACATAAAACAATCTATAATCCACAAATATTTTAGGCCTAGCACGGGGGGGGAGAAAAAGCATAGTATTGAAAAAGTCACATTTATTGCTACATTGTGGAATCCTAAATTCATCTGCTTATTATGCAAAATAGCGACCTTTTTCATTTCTAAACTATAAACACACTTGTAAATGTTACAAATATAACATCCTATTCATGACTAAATCGGCTTACTCTATCATGAAACCCTTACTCCAGGCTGTTCTCCATGAGCTATGGAGAAAAAGAGCAAAAGATAGAAGAAAAAGCATCAGTACTCTATATTTTATTTGGCTTAAGCATTTCTTTTTGTTTTAGGATGTCCCCAGGCAGTAATTTCATTAATTCTTGCGTAGGGTATTTGGCGCGAGCCAAGCTACTCATGCTGTTTGACAAAGTCCAAGTATGGGGGACGATCCTGAAAACAGGAGACTCCACAGCTGGCTCCTGCTATTCTCTTTCATTTTGTTTATGGCAATCTTTATAATTGTGGGAATATTTCTGGGGTTTCATGAT
>NC_138376.1:86430161-86621782 GCF_054177405.1 Leptonychotes weddellii
AAGTGACTACTCATCTTAGTTACGCCTATCTAAGCAATCATAATGAAACTAATTCCACGAGGCCCCCCAGGCGCCTCAGAAGCGGCAAGATTCTAAGAAAGGAACAGCTCAGGCTGTTCCACAGTTCACTGTATTTCCTGCGCTATAGAACAAAATAGTAAGATGGTCACGCTCTGTCTAGCACCTTTCTCTTTGCGTATTGTTTTTTAGTTTTAGTGAAAGTCAATAAGCGGATATCAGTAAAGGTCATGTTAATCATTACAAAGGAAAAATAAAAGAAGGCTATGTCTGTAATCAAAAAAATGATCTAAGATTATCTCAATCAATTGTGAAAAAACATAATCACATGTTACGAAAGTATGGAAAAACAAAAAAATCCTAACATATAAATAAAGTTCCTCCGAGGCTGTCAGGAGGAGATGCTTGCAGCCTGATCCTGTGTCTGTGTCTCCTCATTTGCCGACGCCGTCCTTTCCTACGAGACACCCACCCCGGCTGGAGCTGGACTCCGGCAGGTATTCCTACTAATCCAGTAAGAAGTTCTTCTAATAACATTTCTCCATAGCAGTTGAAAGAAAAATTAAGGCACCAGGAAAAAAACAAAACATTCTCTGCCATACAGGAAAGTGGGATCTGAAAAATCTAAGCAGAAGTGTAGAAAAATACAGCCTATTCCCCTGTATTTTGCTTGTTCAACATCCTTTTTGACAGGGACAGAATCTGGCTTCTTGGTACAGGATGATACGGTATGTATACTACTTCCCCATTGCTGGCTACAAATTACCCCTAAATTACCATAAAAAATAAACAACATCTCACACAGTTCCTGGAAAGTCAGGGACCTGACAGCAGTTTAGTTAATGGTTCTAGCTCAGGGGGTCTCATGAGGTTGTAACCAAGCTAGGGTGACCAACACTCCCAGTTTGCCCACGACAGAGGAGTTTCCCAGGAAACAGAATGTCAGTGCTAAAACTGCAATAGTCCCTGGAAAACCTAGACAGTTGGTTTCCATAAATCGAGTGTCATTTGGGGCTGTCATCTCTAAAGATGACTGGGGTTGCAGGATCCACACTTCCCAAGTTTACTCACATGGCTGTTGGCAGGAGGCTTCAGTTCTTTGCTGTATAAACCTCTCCCCAAGCAAGCTTATAACATGGCTTCCCTCAGAGACAGTGATGCCACACTGCATTTTATGGCCTAATCTCCAAGGCATACAACCTAACTTCTGCTTTAGTCTACTCGTTAGAAGCAAGACACTAAGCTCAGACCCCACTAGAGAGCAGGAGATTATAGAAGGGCATGCATACCGGGAGACAAGGATCATTTTAGCCATCTTGGAGACTGGCTATGGTATGGTGTGGTGTGGATACTAAAGGAGCGTGTTGAAAACACCACAGATAGTTGTCTAGATGAGGCACCTTCATTTTTTTTTTTCATTCAACAGGCATTTGTTATGGACCAGATGCCATGTTAACTACTCCTGTTTGAGCTTATACCAGGAGAATGATGAAAGCAGAGCAGTCCCCAAGGCAATGGACACTCTAAAAAGGCACTCCTATGGGAGCTTTCATAGAAAAAAAAAAGGGGGGGTAAAAGAATTTCAAGGTTAACCTTGAAAGGGAAAATAAGTATGAAAAACAAAAAGTAGGATAAAGGAACCATCCCATTTTGCAGCTTCTATGGGTAGTCTAAAGGCCAAATTCTTGGTTTAGTGAAATGTAATACATGAGCTCTGGAGCCAGACTGCCTGAGTTAACTGCGTGGCTCTTGTCAAGCTACAGCTATAAAATGAATATAACAATAGCACCTACCTCATGGAGTTGTTGTGAGAGTCAAAGAAGAATTGTATAGTGTCTAGAACAGTGCTTAGCATACAATATGCAACTATTAGCCTTTGTTACCAACCATCACCATTCTTGAAACCAAGGTCTCTTACTTCTAGTTCCCTGTCCCCTTTGCAGATCATCTCTTCACTAATTCATCTTTGGCTGAGTTTCCTCTGCCCACTCCAGTGTTTCTCAGGATCTTAGCTTCAAACCACTTTTTTCCCTACATGTTCTCCTTGGGAAATGCCATCCTCACACACAACTTCAACCACCACCTGTATGCCGAGGCCTTCCAAAACACATTTGCCCATTCACATTGCTCTCCTGTGGGCTCCAAATAGCAGCCAGACTCACAAGCAGTAGCAGCACAGAGATAAAAAAACAAGATCGCTACCGTGCCTGCTCTGTTCCCTACCCACTGTTTCCCTTCCTTGCATCACTATTGTGTCACTATCTTCCTAGTTGTCCAAGCCAGAGTTCCACCCAAGAGTCATCCAGGTTTGTTCCTCTAAGTCACATTCAACATTCAATCAGTCTCCCATCTTATCTCTTAAAATCTTTCAATTCATCTCTGTCCCACTGCTTCCACTTCACGCCCGAGCAAGACCTTCCCACCCTCAGAGAGGTTGGGTATAGTATGCAGAAAGGACATGGGCTTCAAATCCCAGCTCTGTCACGTTTTGGTTATATGACCTTCATAAGCCTCAGGATCCTTTCTTCCTAAAAGAAAAAAACAACAATGAAACAAAACAAAACAAAAACCCTCTCCCTGCCACCCTAGGAATCTTAGCACTCCTTACTCAAGGCAGTACCCTCTACCAGGGTGTTGATATCTATCTAACCTCCCCCCTGTGCTGGCAGCTCCTCAAAAGTAGAGATATGCCTCGATGGTTTTGTATACCCAATAAAGTATGGTGCCTAGCTCAGAGAGCCCAAAACATGGTTGTGGAATGAGTTGCACTGTGGCCAATGGGCCTCGAGCTTTTATATTACCCAGTGTTAGAGCCATCAGTGCTCTCTTATCAACTGCATCCCTGAGCCCAACTGCACAAATGCCTACCACATCACCCACCTTTGACCACCATGAACCACTAAACTGATCACCTGCTGGCCATTTTACCTGAAACTGCTTCTTATCAACCACAAACATATTTGCATTCAGTGGAGTTTTCCTCTTCCTTTTTTTTTTTTATTGACTAATCAAATCCATAATAAAACTATTTTAAGTTGGTAAGAATCATACTGTTTATACACAATTTTTTGTCAAAGATAGGGATTTGGGGAGTAAACAATATTCATCACATTTTGTTTTCCATTAAAAAATAATCATAATCCCTGATGTAACTTCTTTCCACTTTAGGCCTGACAGTTGTGATAATGACTTGAGTCAGGTTTGAAAAAGAAATAATTGTTTTTGCTGGTATAAGCCCTTGAAGTATAATTGGGTTTCATGCTGGAAAAAAATGTATCAGCTATTATGAGGCTTTCTGGGGTCTCAAACTACAAATATAAATGCTGAGGTCTTTGCAACACCAACAAGTGATCCAGGTGTCCAGTAGCTGGAATAGGTAGAAATATCGCAGCTCTCGGCAAATACCACAACTATAATATTGTGTCTCCAGAATCTACAATTCTGCCAAGGCTTCCCGGTCCCCGGATAGACCTCAACATTCTCATATATTTGGACTCCAGCTGCTGAATTGGTTTATACCTAAGAAAATGTTCTTGTTAAGGTCAGGTGGTTTTTATATTTGTGATCTCAGAGCAATTGACATTTGACATGTGGTGGGAAACAGCAAGATATTTTATACAAAAGACAACCCCCCACCATTCGTCACGGGTTTAGTAATAGTGGAGAGCTCCAATATGATTTCATCTCCTATCTAGTTTGGCTTTCTTCCCATAATCACTCAGACATGGCAAATGACATCATCAGGAACAGGGTAAATACTTTTAAAATGGACAAGCCTATTAATGCACACATTAACCTGGATAAAATGAAACTAAATTTGTAAAACTCCTTATCCTAAGAGCGCAAACATATGTAATATTTAACTTTGGAACATCAGGAAGGTTTCTAAGATTTTTTTTTAAGAGGATTTTTTTCTCTAAGCAAGATGTTTGTTATCATTTCTCGTAATTTTGATTGTCCTTTATTTCTAAATTTTAAACTTAATCTGTTGTCTTTTTAAAAATTGATTAAGATAGTGGGATATCATTGATCAAATTAGATGTGGCAAGCAACAAAAATAATAACGATACAACTGATTCATGACATAACATTCAGGTTCTGTAACCATATTGCAAATATATGAGAAGCATCTCCCCTATAACTTTTTAAAAAGCCTCTTAAGAAGTATCTCCCTTTATAACTTTTTAAAAAGGCTCTTAAACACTTTCTTATCTCTCCCTCTGTCCCCCCAACAAAGTCCCATACACAGAGGGAACCAATAATGATTATTGTTAATGATGATGATCAGAATTAGCCACTTTTCAAATTTTTTAATAAAAATTGATGTCTTTGGGGCGCCTGGGTGGCTCAGTTGTTAAGCGTCTGCCTTCGGCTCAGGTCATGATCCCGGGGTCCTGGGATCGAGCCCCGCATCGGGCTCCCTGCTCAGTGGGAGGCCTGCTTCTCCCTCTCCCACTCCCCCTGCTTGTGTTCCTTCTCTCGCTGTGTCTCTCTCTGTCAAATAAATAAATAAAATCTTTTTAAAAAAAATTTTGATGTCCTTTTCCGCATCCCCAATTCATCTACTCATTGTAAAAACTGTTAGAAAATGTAAATAAACACAAAGAAGAAAATGTAAAATATGCATAATTTTGCTTCCCTAGAAAATCAATGTAACATTTAGAGATGGTCCTCATCTCTCTCTCTCTCTAACTCTTAAAACTTAAAAATAAAATATCATGTTATACCTATATTTTTATAACCATCTAAAATATTTTATGTTGATATGTTCAAGAATATCTTCATATCATTATGAAGGAGGAAGCAGTAGATATGCTCCAGTGCCTCGTGCAGAGCACTCACCCAAGTGCTCCTTAAAAATGAATAAATGCTTGAAGGAGCGAATGAGTGAATTTGTAAATGAACGTACAAATAATTATCTTTGTGGAAAGCTGAATGATTGCTTTCATGAAGTGCTTTTGGCAAAAATGATGATAGATAATAGTATTCACTTATTGGCATTTTTTTTAGCACATTGCTAAGCTTCACAGTAACCTGAGAAGATCGGTTTTGTCATTTATCTCCACCATTTTAATGATCTCTGAGACACTAAAAAAACCTGCCCAAGTCTTGAAGTTAAGTTTCAAACCCAGACCTGACTGAATTGAAAAACATGTAGCTCTTTCCACCATAAGACACTGCCTTTCAAATATGGCTCATATACTGAAGTGGAGCCTTGTCGAAAGGATATCCCCACCACCTACAATACAGGGTATTACATAAGGACAAAAAGCCTTCCAGAGCTGCTCACTGTGCCGACAATCACCGTCTTCCCTGGCGGTAGAGTACAGCTGTTACCATCCATCCGTGTGGTGGCTGTTTCAGACTGGTACAGTCGGGGTCACTGAAATCACAGCACACATTCACTCAGAAGAAAATGAGTGGATTTTCTTTTTCTTTTTGAGAAAGCTTTTTACAATAATCCACTTAATCCCATCGCTGATTTGCCATTGAAATCTGAGGCACAGCATCCTTTACCAGGAATTTCCTAACTTTGAAAAACATTTAAATTAGCCAATAAGATTTTTTTATTGCTCCTTCCTTAACTTTCAAAAAAAAAGCATGTGTGTATGAGCCTGTGTGTGTATTTGGGAGGGTGAGGATGGAAGGGAGAAGCAGATGGATTCTTTCAGCAAAATGAATATTATTTTACCTCTGAGAAGAATTCCGGCATATCCCACAAAGGCAAAGAAAATTTGATGACTTAATTGTAGCGAAAGATAATTTATTTTTTTTAAAAGCAGGATTTTGGATACATGTTGTTATACATTTGTCAAAGCCTACAGAATGCACAACACCAAAAGTCAACCCTAATATAAACTATGGACTGTGGGTGATAATGATACGTCAATATGATACGTCAATGATATGTCAGGTTCATCAGTTGTAACAAATGTACTATTCTGATGGGGGATGTGCATAGTGGGGGAGACTGTATGTGTTTGGGGGCAAGAGGTATATGGGAACTCTGTACATTCTACTCAATTTTGCTATGAAGTTAAAATTGCTCTAAAAAAGTCTTTTTTTTTTTAAGCAGACTGGCATGACACAAATAAATGTATTTCTAGGTTTTACAAAGAAGTAAACAATGTTTTTCTCATTCCAACGGAATAAACAGAACTATATATATGCATCACTGGTCTTGCAACTTAACTCACTTACGTGAGAAATGATCCCATAGCCATGGATTTCTGCCTTAGTTTTCCCTGGTCTTGAATGGCATCACAACCTCCCACTGCTAGACTCAGCCCAATGCAGCAAAAGCATCTCCTAGGAACTTAAAAGGAATGCAGATTCTTAGGCGCCACCCAGACCCACTGAATCAGAAAATCTGTCTTTTAATAATAAGCCCTCCAAGTGATTCTGATGCAAACCGAAGTCTGAGGACCACTGGTTTAGAGGATAGTACCACTGCATTCTCTGGCCAGATCACTCACAAACACAGAGGCCAGCTGCAGGGATCAAGAGTACAATCATCTAGGGGCGCCTGGGTGGCTCAGTCGTTAAGTGTCTGCCTTGGGCTCGGGTCATGATCCCGGGGTCCTGGGATCGAGCCCCGCATTGGGTTCCCTGCTCGGCGGGAAGCCTGCTTCTCCCTCTCCCACTCCACCTGCTTGTGTTCCCTCTCTCGCTGTGTCTCCTCTGTCAAATAAATAAATGAAATCTTTAAAAAAAAAAAAGTTCAATCATCTAAAAATGGGAGAGCAATACCTATTTTATAAGAGTGTTATGACAATTAATGACTTAGTACATATAAAATACTGAAACAAAGCCTGGCATATATGTGCCTACTAAATATTAGCTATTGTCACTAGCATTGCTACTATTATAGTTATCCAGCTCTTTGAAATGGCTCACGAGCATAATTTAAGGACTATGTTGGGACAACTGAACTTGGACTCTGTTAACTGCTCTTAAATTCTGTTTGTGGGGAAGTGTTTGTATTTGTTGCAATGACAGTAAACTCTCAACCCGGAGGTAGGCTCTCCACACAGGTTCTTCATTGTCTAGCCCAATAGGGCCACTGGTAACAGCCTCTCCTCACAGGTGCACAGTCTGAAAAGGATGTTATGAGCCAGCCTCATGGGACAAGATAATGAGAGTAGGTGAAGAAGGACAGAGTGCTCTTAGACAGGCACTCAGTTACTGAGGAAGTGGGAGATGGATGGCAAATAGCTAAGGGAAAAGTTGTAAAGAAACACTGAAGAAATAAGCTGTAGGGAAACAAAAGTAAGCCATGTAGCCTGGCTGTGGAGACCCAAACAGAATATTTTCTACAGAAGGAGTTAATAAAGAAACAAAGGAGGGAGCATCAGAGAGGACAGGATGAATCCTCAGGAATCAAAGATGGCCACATCACTTCAGCACATTTAAAAAGTGGTGAAGTTCAATGATTTGTTTTAGTCTATGGCAAAACTGCTTTATCAAAATGACCTCATCAAAATGGCCAACCTCGGGAGACCTGGGTGGCTCAGTAGGTTAAGCGTCTGCCTTCGGCTCAGGTCATGATCTCAGGGTCCTGGGATCGAGTCCCGCATTGGGCTCCTTGCTCAGCAGGGAGCCTGTTTTTCCCTCTGTCTGCCTCTCCCCCTGCTTGTGTGCTCTCTCTCTCTGACAAATAAACAAATAAAATCTTTAAAATCTTTAAAAAATAAAATGGCTATTGTAAGACATTCTAAACCCAACAAGGATAGAGTAAGGAAGAATCTAAACTAGAACAATGACAATGGCCACTGCTATCACCTTGTCTCTGAAGATGCAGATGAGATTGTTATAAATTCTCATGGCTCAATACCCTGTCAAGATTTCTGTGTCTTTCCGGTAGATTTATGTTGTTATGGTCCTCATCAGATTAAGGTAGTTTATTGATTAATAATAACAGCTAACACATTTTCTCTGAGTTTTACAAACTATAATTCACTAACTAGTGACAACAACCTTAGGGAGTGGTTATTACTATTATCAGAGGAAATGAAAGCACAGAGAAGATAATAGGCTCCCAAGATAACAGTGCTGGGAAGTGTTGGTTTGAGGTTCAAGCCCAGGCATCTTGGCTCTAGAGCCCGAATTCTGCTCCACTGCGTTTTGCTGACTTAACGTTGTCCTGTCCTGCATGTGCTGTTTCTATTGTGTACCTCATGGACTCTACGACGGCCCCGTTATTTGATCGATCAAAAAAGGGAAAGAAAAAAGAAAAGATTACCACACAAGACATGTATGTGTGTAGCTGACTTTATTAAAGGTCTGAAAAGATGGATGGAGCAAGTCTGCCTTACAGCAAGTAAAACAACTCAAAATCGAATTGTAAATGACAGTGTATGTAAAAAGCTTTCTTTTTTTTTTTCTGTCCTAACCTTCCAGACTGAAACTGGGCTCCTTTTTTCACAGCCTGATGGCCCGTTTAACTTTGTTCATAAAGAAAGAAAAAAAAAAAGCAGTTTGGTCCCTAAAAATAATTTTGTCACTTGCCACCAAGATGATAATTTTTATTTATCCTTGTTGCCCTGGCATTCAGATACCAGAGAAAGCCAAGAGCCAGTTTTAAGTAAGTGCCCTCTAAAATGGCTAAGAAGGTGGAATTATATAAACAATAGTCTCTAATGCAGACCTGGCTTCCCTGGAATGCAATGTGAAAAGGACTGTTGGTCATGTTTTTGTGTTTTTTTAGGTCATGCTCACGTGTTAAGGGACAACCCTGTCCACAACAGCTCCTTTGAATTTGGATACCGTATGGGCCCAGGGAGACCCCAGGATCCATTGCACTAGGACGCCCCTGAGAGCATCTGCAGTGCAGGCACCCGGCGTCTTGCTAAGGTGCTAAGTTCAGTGAGAGCAATTCGAGGACCGCATTCAGGGAGTAAGGAGCCCATATTTTCATTTTGCGCTGAGCCCCACACATGTAGCCAGGGCTGGCCCTGGTTGTTGCCGTACCTCCAGCTTCTCATGTGCTAGTCAGCACGATAACTTCTAAATGGGTGGGAAGGTGAGTTAAAACTGTCAGAAGATATTAAGCCAAACAGCATCTCAGCTTGATCACACAGCAACTAAAATTTGACTCTGAACATCAGGTCAGGTACCTTGGAGCCATGAACCTCCAGAGCCCAGGTACTTCAAGCCCATCTGCAAACTGTGAGTCCTCAGAGAGACAAATACAGAAACTGAGAGTAAGCATTTAGAATTTTTTTTAAGATTTTATTTATTTATTTTGAGAGAGAGACAGCGTGCACACGTGCGTGTACGCCTATGTGAGCTGGGGAGAGGCAGAGAGAGAGAGGGCGAGGGCATCTCAAGCACAGAGCCCAGTGCAGAGCTCCATCCCATGACCCTGAGATCATGACTTGAGCCGAAACCGTGAATCGATCACGTAACCAACTGAGCCACCCAGGTGCCCCAGAATTTTTTTTCTAACAATTTGACATTACCACAATATCCAACTACATGATCATTTCTCTAGTCATTCATTTTCATTAGATTTTATAGAAGTATGAGACCTTGACAGACGAGGGGAAGGGGGAAATACTCTGGTCCTTGTCACAGATGTTTTGAAAAACACTGCCCAAGTCAGAATCTCTTTTCCAATCAGGACTAAGAAACAGAAACCACAAGTGAAATGTCCGATTGAGATGCTGCCCTCTGGAATTTGAGGCTCTGGGAGGGAGACATCCTAAAGCAATTTAAAAATACGCAAAACACCTAAGACACTTTAAAAACTCTTTCTGCCTAACAGTCATCATAGAAAACATAACTTTATTTTTTGGAACGTCTTCTTGATGTTACTGAATTAAAAGTGTATTCTTTGAACTCAAATGTAGGGCAACGGTGGTTTTATGTTTCTTGGCGTTTCCAGGTTCAGACTTAAATGTCAGCCAGTGGTATGCTCTAGGCGGGACGTGGCCTTTCCACATCTTAGGAGGGGCCAACTTCACTCCAGGCATTATTTAACTCCTGGTGTGCTGATGTCAGTAAAGGCTGCACAGAAGAATGCAAGGCCACGATTTGTCTTCTCTGGGGCTCAGTTAATTTTATAGACATACTTTCTTCCCCTCTGGGTAGACTATGACTCTTAGGCGGCTTACATTTCACGTAGGTGAAGAGCTAGGTGTTTGCCTATGGTCAAACCAGGATACCTAGACTGTCTGCTTTCATTTCCTCTCCTGAGCATTTTGAGTCACACCCTCGTCGACCCAGCAGATAAGAAGAGGCGGAGTAGTGACTCAGGCTCACCAACTTGTCGTGACTAAATTCAGCTTTGGCCAGACGCCATCTGCTCACACTGAGGCCTGCCCTATGAAAAAGCCCCACAAAGCCCATTCTTATGTCTACGAGGAGGTAGTTTGTTGGGTTTGCTGTTCATAACATTATGCCCTGGGGAGAAATTCCTGCCTGTCCTTAATACAAGCAATAGTTCAGTTTTTCCTGTCCAATTAGTCTCTCTTTATGCCATGGATGCTGTAAGTTGTATAAGTGATCAAGCAGCTTTCTCTTTCTTCCTGGCTGCTAGGATGCCAATTAGTACCAGATTCATAGTCCTTTTGTACCAACTGTGTAGGCTTTTATGGGATGTGTTTTTGTACTTGGTTTGTTCTTAGCTCCATGCAATTCCCCCTCTCTAGTTTGCTTTTTCTTTTCTCAACTACTTATAATTTATATCTCATTGTAAAATATCTCAGTTGTTACTGAAAGAAGATATCAGGTAAAAAGAGAATGGAGAAAGAAGAGACGGGAAACAGATCAGGGGAGAAGCAGGAGGAAGGGAGGAAGGAAATTAAGGAAAAAAAGAGAAAGTACAAGGCAAGGAAGGAAAGGAGCTAAATTTTTGTGATAATAAACTGAAACGAGAGTCTCACAGGATTCAAACAGTAAAAGGGACGTAGAAAAGGAAGTAGAGTATAGATTATTATAGGCATGAATTATATAAAAACCATTTCAGAACTAAAAATTGGGAACTCTCTAAATACATTGCTCACTATCTGTTAGTATTTAATTATGTCCAAGACATGGAATGTGCAACAAGATATGGAATGAAGCTTTTCTTATTGTCTCAGAAGTTTGGCTTCAAATCTGAAAGCTTCAAATCTAAGAACCAAGTTCACTATTATCCCCTTCTGCATTCTGAAAAATGGTCTAGACACATCCCCATAGAACTTACCAAGAAGTAGCTAAACTTATTTCTTCAACTACCAAGTCTATCAGCCAACACCAGCCTGAAGGAGCTGAAGATGCAATAGAAGAGATTTTTTTTTTTTTTTGAAAAGCATTAGTAGGAATGGAAAGCAATTGATGTTTTCTCTTGCCTCCTCCTGGGATGCTTCCTCTCCTACATACACACACACACACACACACACACACACGCACACACATGCATGCACACACACCCCTCAAACTAAGAGAGAGGGTCCTGGAGGAAGCTCTCATAGAGTTTGGAATCATCTTCTCGAAGATGCAACTGGCACCTCAGCCTCCAGATGGATACTTGCCGAGCTGCAGACTCGGGTGCCTGCGCCTTTAGGGAAGACTGGGGAGAAACGACATGTTAGTGTCTCCAGGAGATTGGCACTATGCATGAAGATAGACACTGAGGCTGCCTCTCCATAGAGAAGTCTAAAGATGGGAGGCTGGCTAGAGGAAACTCTAAGAAAGGGTGAGGAGACAGGACAGCAGTGGAGGTGACCTGAACTTCCAGAGTTTTCCTTCAGGTCAAGCGGAAGTTGCAGAAGGGAGCCAAGACTCTAGGCAGCTCGAAAGGATCCCAGTGGAAGGGATTACCGGCCAGGTGGAGGGAACCCCAGGGGTGGGATCTGTTGTAAGAGAGGAAGGTTCTGAGAGGTGAACGAGCGGAATCCTCATCCGTTTCAGGAAATCGCAGTGTGGACATCCCCAGAAGGGCCTTCCCAAAGAACTCACCAACATATCTGGCAAAGGAATAAGCATTGGGCATCTGCCCCAAAGAAGGCTGACCCCTGGAGTGTGCACAACAGTCAGGGAGGGGTGCCTTTGTACCTTTGCTTCTGATGCCTGGGGAAGCAGAAGCCATCCTGGGTTTGACCTCAGTTAGGGAGAAGGAGTACGCCTTTGAATTGAGCGCCAACGTAATTGTCTTTTTAATTTTAATTAAACATTTTTATAGCTAGGAAAAAAAAAAAACCTGTTGTAATACCTAAAGGGAACTTCAAAAGCAATGGGATCTATGGTCCTGGGTGGAAAATGTAAAAGATGGTAGGAGAAAAAGGTTTTCATGATTATATGCTCTAAGATCTAGCCCATTCAATAAATCATTTAAATAACCACCAAACTTTAAGTACTCCAAGTCAAAATAAAAGAAAAAAACAATTGAACTATCATCCCCCCCAAAAAAGACTGTGATATCTAATAATGTAAACTACCTATATTCTCCTCAGAACACTTACACAATGTGTTATTTAAAAATTATATTGATAATGATATCTCACACCTTAATTTTTCTCTTTCTCAGATAAATGATTGACCTTCCCTCTTCCTTCTCCTTTCCCAGATTACCCCTTCTTTAATTTACTTTTTTCTATTTAGTTTAACCAGAGTGAAAGTGGGGGGGAAAGGCAGTAAAGCAAGAGTTTGAAAGTTTCAGGAAATCAGTGTAACTTCCAAATTCATTGGGAACAGAAGTTATAATAACGTAGTTATGGAGACATTTTCATACAACAGTGAATTCATTCAAGTGTGAATACTGTGCCTTGCTCGGAGGACGTACTCCCTGAGGATAGAAGCCTAATATGCCATAGAGTGACTTACTCAGGCTACATCACTCTCAACAATGCAGCTTCACGAAATCGGCCCTCACCAGGAATCTTTCTCAACACGACCTCACATTCTTACTGCAGTCAGCAGTGCCAAATGTTTTACCATTTGGATATAAAATTCTCCACTAAGAAATCCTAAATCATTTGCAAACTGCTTTCCTAACTATACCCTAAATTGAGCCTTTAAATTTTTTCTTTCTATAAAATTGAGTTTTCTAAAGGAGTATGGTTTTTCTTCTTTCCTAATGACTACATCCCAAATCTCTGCATACAGGCAATTTTAGCTTAGTTGAAACAGGTGGCCAGAGCCAGAAAAACTGGGGCCTGAGTCTCCAGCCCATTGAAATACATTTCCTCCCTGGCAGCAGCTGCCCTTCTGAGCGTGTTTTAAACTGTGAATCCTCCCACTAACAATACAATTAATCAGTGACTGCTTTTAGATAAATGCATGTAAAATCTAGAATACAATTAAATTAGACAAAAATTGGTCCATATAGTAAACCAATTTTTGTGGGTATGTAATCCTTCAAACCCACAAATTGTTCCAGAAATATATAAATGAATGGTTTCATACAAATTTTCTTTTTTTTAGTGTCGTATAAATTTTTTGATGTGCCCCTAGTTACACTTGCTCCATCACAAATCATCACAAAACTTGGGGTCTTGAAACAACTACTTTATTTAGGGCAGTATTCTGTGGATCAGGAGCACAGCAAAGGCTTGGCTGGGTAGTTCTCTACTGGGAACTCTCAGGAGGTCACAGCAAGATGTGGGCTAGGAGTTGGAGCCAACTTAAGGATTTACTCGGCGGGTCATCCTATGTGTCTGTCTCCACAGGGCTGGCAGTTGATTCAAGCTATTGCTGGGCATTCACCTGGGGCTGACCAAAGCACCAGCTCAGGTCTCCAGCCTGGCAAATCTCAGGTTGAGACCGTATGGCAGCTATTTCCCCCAGAGTGAGCGTCCCAAGAAAAACTAGACAAAGATGCGTGGCTTTTTAGGATCAAGCTTCTGAGGTTGCCCACTGTCCCTTCCATGGCATTCTGTTGCTTACAAACTGGTTCCTATGCTTCTCCCAGATTCCATAGGAAAGCACACAGACCCCACCTCTCCATGGGAGGAATGTCATAGAATTTGAGGACATGTTTTAAAACTCCACATTTCAGTTCATCTAGTATAACAAGAATCCTTCCCCCACCTTGTACACTAACTACCCCCCACGCACACAAAAGAAAGCTTCCATAATTACATTACCCTTTAAAAATCCTGGATGAAACGTAAAGCATTTGAAATTACAAGATTTAATTATTTAGTTTAAAACAAACTTTTTTTGGTTATTAGGGTCAAAAAAAGTTGAAAGATATTTTGTCTATATTCACCTGGATGGTATGGATGGAACTTGAACATTTTTAAATGGGTTTGACATTGATTCACTGAGACTGAGAGGTCTCTATGAACAATTCAACTAATGCATTTGGTTCTAAGCCATGGTTTGATGGCACTTTGACACCAGACATTCAAACACATTTTCCAAAAAGTGCCCCACTCTCTTAACCCACAAAATAATGAATCCCAAGGCCCCTGACAATTCCAAGGTCATTTCAAAGCATCTCTATTCCTTTTGCAATCCATAAGGTCCTTAAATGTTATTGTTTTTTCATGGCTTTGGAGTTATCTTGCTTTGCATTGTCTTCTTCCCAGGCAGACCAAAAGCACTTGAGTAACTCTTAGGAAGATGAATGATCTTTGAGTGGAACTTCTGAGAGCTGGGGCATTTCTAAAACTCACTTCTACCTGGAAGGACTCACCTACCCCATCTTTCCTGTCCCACTTTTCCTGTACAAAGTTCAAATACAACAGGTTGCACAGTTTATTGTTTACTTGTCTATCTCTTCTGCTAAACTACATACTCAATGGCAAGAGTGGAGGTTTCAGCCATCTTTTCATCCCCAGTGGCTACAACATAGAAGATGCTTAACAAGGACACCTGGGTGGCTCAGTCAGTTAAGTGTCTGCCTTCAGCTTGGGTCAGGATCCCAAGGGTCCTGGGATCGAGCCCGGCATCGGGCTTCCTGCTCAGTGAGGAGCCTGCTTCTCCCTCTCCCTCTGCCTGCCACTCCCCCTGCTTGTGCTCTCTCCCTCTCTCTCTCTGTCAAATAAATAAATAAATAAAATCTTAAAAAAAAAAAAAAAGATGCTTAACAAACATTGAATTATTCTATTTTTTTCTTTTTCTTATAAGGGCATTATTGCTGAAGCTTTAAAAAAAAAATGTGTAAGTACATATTGCTTCTGTAAAAGAATGTCAAACCTTCCAAGAATTACTGTTTTGGTAACCTAAATCAGTGGTTCTCAATCCTCTGTCACATTGAAGATCTTAAAAACTTCCAACTCCCAACCCCAGAAATCCTAATCTAATTGGTCTGTGATGAGGCTCAGGCATCTATATTTTTAAAAACATTTCTTTAATTTTTTATCTTGAAATATATTTAGACTTACAGAAAAGTTTCAAAAATAGAACAGAGAGGGGCGCCTGGGTGGCTCAGTTGGGTAAGCGTCTGCCTTTGGCCCAGGTCATGATCCTGGAATCTCAGGATCGAGTCCCGCTTCGGGCTCCCTGTTTAGTGAGGAGCCTGATTCTCCCTCTGACCTTCTCCCCTCTTGTGCTCTCTCTCTATCTCTCATTCTCTTTCTCTCAAATAAATAAATAAATAATCTTAAAAAAAAATAGAACAGAGAGCTTCTGTATGCTTTTCACCCAGCTTCCCTTAATATTAACATCTTATAAAACCATATTACAACTATCAAAACTAGCAAATTAACACTGGCACAAAACTCTTAACTAAACTACAGAGGTTATTTGGATTTTACCAGTTTCGCAGGAATGTGCTTTTTCTGTCCCAGCATCCAATCCAAGATCCTATATTGCATTTAGGTGTCATGTCTCCTTAGTCTCCTTCAATCTGTGACATTTCCCATTCTTTCCAGGTCTTTCACGACCTTACCACTTTAGAAGGGTATTGATCAGTTGATTTGTAGAATGCTCCCCAATTTGGGAGCATTTCATTTTCTGATTATTAGATTGAAGCTTTTCATTTTTGCCAGAATACCACAGAAGTGGTGTGCCCTTCTCAGAACATAATGTCAGTTGGTACATTATGTCAATATGTCTTTTTTTCTGGTGATATTAATCTTGATCACTTGGTTGAGGTTGTATCTGCCAGGTTTTCTCCACTGCAATGTTACTAATTTCACCAATGTTAATTAATGAAATTCCTGGGTAAAATAATTTGAGACTCTGCAAATACACTCTGTTTCCTCAATTTTTTCCCTCAAACATTGAAACTAACTTTAGCACATATCCATGGATCTTGCCTGCAACAATTCTTACTATGGTGTTCTAATGGCAATTTTCTATTTCCCTTGTTTCTTCCACAGTTATTAAATTCATCTGGAGGGAAACATTATCCCTACTCCTCCCATTTGTTTAACTATTCATTTATTTAATTATGTTAGTATGAACATATGGATCAAATTTTTGTGAGCTCCCAGGTGATTCTAATTTGTACTCAGGCTTGAAAACCACGGCTAGGTCATCTTTGAACCTGGCTTATAATGTGCTTCCCCTAGTCTGTCTGCTAATATAATGGTCTTTGTCTTTTCAACATATGTGTTGTTGATGAGCTGTTCAACAAGCTTGTTGACTCTCTAAAATTTATATGGAAATCAAAGGACCCAAATAGCCAAAATTTTTTGAAAAAGAAGATAGAGAACTAGCACTACCCGATTAAGACTTGTAAATCTTGGGGGCGCCTGGTGGCTCAGTCGGTTAAGCGTCTGCCTTCGGGCTCAGGTCATGATCCCAGGGTCCTAGGCATGGGGCTCCCTGCTTTGCTTCTCCTTCTCCCTCTGCCCGTCCACCCCACTCGTGCACTCTCTCTTTCTCTCTCTCAAATAAATAGATAAAATCTTTAAAGACTTGTAAAGTTTGTAAAGCTACAAGATCAAGACAGTGTGGCACTGGTAGAAAAAAGAGGCAAAAGATCAATGCAACAGAAGAGAGTCCAGAGAAAGACCCACACATATCTATAGGCATACCTCTGAGATATTGCAGGTTTGGTTCCAGACCACCACAATAAAGCAAATATCACAATAAAGGAAGTTAAATGATTTTTTTGGTTTCCCAATGCATATAAAAGTTATGTTTACACTATATTACAGTTTTGTAAGTGTGTAATAACATTACATCTAAAAAAATGTACGTGCCATAATTTAAAAGTACTTTATTGCTAAAAGATGCTAACCATCATCTGAACTTTCAGCAAGTCATCATCACTGATCACAGATCACCATAACAAATATACTAGTAATGAAAATATTTGAAATGTTATGAGAATTACCAAAATGTGACAGAGACATGAAGTGAGCAAAAATGTTGCTAGAAAAATGGTGCAAATAGACCTGTTTGCCACAGGATGCCACGGAACTTCAATTTATAAAAAACACAATATCTGCAAAGCACAATGAAGCAAAGTGCAATAAAATAAAGTATGGCTATAATCAATTTATTTTCAACAAAGATGCCAAGATAATTCAATGGGGGAAGAGATAATCTTTTTGGCAAGGGGTTCTGGAACAATTAGACATTCATATGGAAAAATACACTTAAATCTTGACCCTTTCCTCATAACTAATTCAAAAGGATCGTAGACCTAAATATAAGAGTAAAAACCACACAACGTCTAGAAGAAATTTCAAGGAAAATCTTCGTGACCTTAAGTTTGGCAAAAGCAAAAACCACAAAAGGAAAAGTCAATAAATTGACTTAATCAAAATTACAAATTTTGCTCTTCAAAAGACACTTAAGAAAATGAAAAGGCTAGTTCAAAGAGTGGATTTTTATATATAATATCTTAAAAATCCTTACTACTGAATAATAAAAGGACAAATAACCCAGTTTTAAAAAGTTGAATAGACACTCCACAAAAGAATATATATGATTAGCAAATAAGCAGATGAAAATATGCTCAACGTCATTAGTCATCAGGCAAGTACAAGTTAAAGCCACAATGAGACATGACTATGAATCTATTAGAAATGACTAAAAATTTAAAAAGTGGTCATATTAAGTGTTGGCAAAAATGTGAAGGAACTAGAACCCTAATACACTGTCGATAAAAATATGAAATGGTACAGTCGCTTTGGAAAACAGTTTGTCAGATGTTTAAAACAACAACATTAATAAACCTGATTCTGGGTCCCTTACCCAGAAATTTGGATTTAATTGATAAGTAGTATGACCTAGATATCAAGATTTTTATTAAGGTTCTTTACACGATTCAGGTACGCAGCAAAATTTAAGAACCACTGTTCTGTTCCATGACCTTAGACTACACCTCTAACCCTGAAAAAAACCTCACTTCAATTAATGCCCTTAGTTGCCAGGGTACAGTGTTGGGAAAATATGAGTGGGTCGTGTAGACCCATCAGCACTTCCAGAAATCAACCTGAAGCACTTAATACTGACAATTCATCAGTTGTGTCATCTTAGTAAAATAAAGGATTACATTTTTAAAAAGAAGAGGAAGAAGTGAGCTACTGAGGGTTCGGTAAGAGTGGCAATAACTGAAAAACATGTAACCACTCAGAAAATAAAGCTTTCTGAAACGCCCTGATGAACAGGGAAAGATGAAAGGTACAAGAGAAGTTAAAAAAAGAAAAGGAAAAAATCAGAAGTTCTGGGCAATGGATCAGGAAGTCAAGGAAGTCAACAACTTGACTCATCGCTCTTAAAGGCATTATCTGTCAATAGAAGCTTATGTTTACTTTCATCTGGTGCCTTCTATGTTGTTGTTGTTTTTTATTGTATAGCATTCAACGTTGTTTTCGCTTTTAATATACTTGTTTTACTGTTCCTTTCTTCAAAAAAGTATCTGAAATTCTTTTCCTTCTTATCAGCCATGCAAATAATTGGGCAGTTTTATGTTTTGGTTTATTAGTTTATTAATTTTAAGGATTTAGGGCTTCTTTTTGAACTCCTTTTACCACAAGAATGTTTACATTCCTTTTCACCAACTACTGCATATTAAAGATGTGAGGAAATTAGTTCACTGTGCTCAATCCTCAGCTGTTTTCTTCCTGCAACACTGATAAGGCCCAGCAGAATTCCTTTAGGAACAAGAAAAGAGACAGAAATTGTAGATTTCAGTCATCTGTCCCTCCCTAATGCTGACTAACATTTGTCCTGAATTCCGCTGAAACACTTTGTAGTTAATGACAAATCTGTATGATCCTAACTGAACACTTGGCAACCTCGCTATTTTATAAAGGCAAGAACCCAAGAGGGAAGCGAGAGCACTTCTAGATCATGTTTGACCTTCAACCAGTGTGCAAAACTAAAGGTGCTAAAATCCTACGTTTTGTAAAAGAAAAAAGTCCAATTTCCTGTATTTATTAGAAATGGGAAAATACAGCTTTATTTTATAATTGTTTATAGCTGGGATACAATTTCACTGGAAAACGTATAGGACTCTGTTCCAGAAAATATGAAATAAAAGAGCTCAGATCCACATCATTTCACACAGAAATATATCCGGTAACATTACAAGTTGATTAAGACATGGGTCAAAAATGCCTTCTGAATATTTGTATCATTAAATCATAAGCGGATTAAGATCAAAATCTTATTTTTTGCTTTGTTTTCTACTTATTTCTATTCACAATTTTTAATTTTGTAAGAACCTTACAAGTAGTGACTTAATAATGAGTCATACACAGAAAGTGATTATAGCCCCAGTTAAAAAAATGGACCCTGGTCCATTAATAAGAAGAGAAAGTAGGACTTCCTGGTCCTCACTGTTGTGTGGGGTGCAGCCTTAATGAAATGGGCTATATGGAAGATGGAGTACACTAGGGTTTCTGGAGAGAATCTGGTGACGAAAGGAGAGAAAGACAACATGACCACTCTTGAGCACAGTTTAATAGACATGAGAGTCATGATTAAGAGAGCATGAGAAAAAAAAATCAGAACAGATGGCATATATTATTACTGACAAGCACAGGGGCAACTCAAATACAGAGGATTGCAAAGTAAATTTGTATGGCATGCATCGTCATGACCTAAGTCCCACATAGATAGACTGAGACTATAATTTAATATCCAAACAGGACACTTCTGAGAGTAAGAGAGCACAATTAACAATTGCTCGGGGGCAGCAGGCATAAACCAGGACTATCTTGGGCAAGGCGGAATATATAACTCCTTACAGAGAGCAGAGGATAATGAGATTTGAAGGAAGAGGGCAAGAGGAGGACCAGAATCTCTTGACAAGCTGCTTAAATTTGATGTGATAGGTCACTAGAAACTACTACAAAAGAGGTCATGTAAAATAAAGAAAATGGTATTTTTGGTGTGAATGCAGCTGATCAGATGAAGAGAGACTAAAGGCAGGGAAATTGGCAAGGAGGTTTCTGAAGGCAACAAGCTCAAGGCTGTGTGGCTGTAGGACGCAAATATGCCAAGAGTGGACTCAGGAAACAGCTGAGGGGAAGACATACAGGATGGACAGCACACTGAATGCTAGACAGTCAAGCAAAACAATACAGTGATGAGTCCAACAACATAGGGATGGAGAAAGGGATCAAAAAGTAACTTGGAGAAAAGTCAGCACAGATGAAGATGCTCAGGAAGGACATGTGAAAAATGCAAGCCTGTAGATAGAACACAAGATGGGATTTTAGGAGAGTCCAGGAAAATGTAAATTAACAAAAAATAAGAGGTGTGAAGATGATGGAAAGAGCAGAGTAACTCTGAAATGAGGAGCATCTAAGATGAGAAGGGAGTCAGTGGTGTTAGAACAGCATCAAGCCTGAGAAGGAAAAGAGTACATTTGGCTTGAGGGACATCACAAAGAGGTTTCACCTTGAGTAACTGAGCAACTGAAGCCATTTTTTTTTGGTAAATATGGTTATGAAAAATGAGAGTTATTGCAGTCTTTAGAGAAATACCTGTGATCCTTTGCAAATGAAGTAAGGAATCAATTGGAAATATAATCAGAAAATGGGAATTTTATTTGCACAGCAAAGAAACCATCAACAAAACATAAAAGCAACCCATCAAATTGGAGAATATATTTGCAAATGATATATTTGATAGTGAGTTAATATCCAAAATATATAAATAACTTCTATAATTCAACACCCAAAATACAACCCCATTGAAAAACCCCTTTTAAAAACAGATAGAGGACCTGAATAGACATTTTTCCAAAGAAGACATACAGATGACCAACAGACACAGGAAAAGATGCTCAACATCACTAATCATCAGGGAAACAATGCAAAACCACAACGAGATATCACCTCACACCTGTCAGAGTGGCTGGTATCAAAAAGACAACAAATAACAAGTTAGTGAGAATGTGGAGACAAAGGAGCCTTCGTGCACTGTTTGTGGGACTGTAATTCGGGGCAACCACTGTGGAAAACAGTATGGAGATTCCTCAAAAATTTTAAAATAGAAATACCATAATAATCCAGTAATTCCACTACTGGGTATTTACCCAAAGAAAACAAAAACACTAATTCAAAAAGATATATGCACCCCTATGTTTATTGCAACATTATTTACAGTAGCCAAGATATGGAAGCAATCCAAGTGTCCATTGACAGATGAATGGATAAAGAAGATGTGGTATGTATATGCAATGGAATATTACTTAACCATAAAAATAATGAGATCTTGCCATGTGGAACAACATGGATAGAACTAGAAGGTATAATGCTAAGTGAAATAAATCAGAGAAAGACAAATACCATATGATTTCACTTGTATGTGGAATCTAAAAAACAAACAAACAGAAACATACAGAGAACAAACTGGTAGTTACCAGAGGGGTAGAGGTTGGTGAGGATGGGAAAAATAGGTAAAAGGGTTTAAGAGGTACAAACTTCCACTTATAGGTGAAGGGGCTTGAGAGTTACAAAATTCCAGTTATAAAATAAATAAGTGATGGGGATGAGAAGTACAGCATAGGGAATATAGTCAATAACATTGTAATAGTGTTTATGGTGACAGATGTTAACTACACTTATTGTGGTGAGCATAGCATAATATATAGAATTGTATATTGCATTGTACACCTGAAACTAATGTAACATTGGATGCCACCTATATATCAACTAAAAAAAGAAAGAAAGTAGGAATTTTATAGGATTTTGGAGAAAAATGCTTGGTGGCTGCTTTTTTGCTGCATTTACTTATTGTTGAAGTCAACATGCAAAATTCATCATTTCACCTCTCTTTGATACTCTCATTCTTGGTATCTCTGGGCTTTCCTTGGTTTACTGTTTATAATTTTACACTCAATTTTGACTCCAAACTCCTATTAGTCAAGTTCAGTTCAATCAAATCCCATCCAAGCTAATTAAATACTTTAAACTATTACACCTTTATGAATAGATTCATTTTTCACTATGATATAATTTGAGGAAATATTGGATATGAAAGAAGTTGGTCTTTTTTTTTTTTTTAAAGATTTTATTTATTTATTCATGAGAGATAGAGAGAGAGAGGCAGAGGCAGAGGGAGAAGCAGGCTCCCCGCGGAACAAGGAGCCCGATGCAGGACTCGATCCCAGGACCCTGGGATCATGACCTGAGCTGAAGGCAGACGCTTAACCGACTGAGCCACCCAGGCGTCCCGAAAGAAGTTGCTCTTAATGGGATTACAGAAATGGGGAAAAAAATGGAAATATCCTTCAGACAAGTTCCTCCAATGACCTAGGAAATGTAGAACTAGGCCCCTCAGTCACCTGTGAAATTTAAGTGGGAAAGAATTCCTCTTTTCTTAAATTGCTTGATACCTGAAGCTATGTAGACTTATTTTCTAATTAATTCTAAATTTTTTTTGAAAACTAAGTGTGACACCTGAAATTTTGGTATTCGCAGTGTTGGCTGATGAGACACATATAATATGGCAGAATTTACTGACTGTCTTCTTGTCCTCAGATATAAATTGGATTATATTCCTATTAATTGCTTCTAAATGAATTGACCATGAATAAGAATCCTAATAACCCTTCTTTTTAGCTTAATTCTCACCTTTTTTCCATAACTTTGTTCTGATTCAGGCCCTGCTTACTTTGAGCTTTCATATATATTAGAAAAAGCACCTCTTCTTCAACACTTTGCTTCAATCTTTTGGAACAATGTAATAAATGTGAACATCTATAACATCTCTGATGTGAATGGTGCCCCTAGAGTTGTCTAGTATACAGCCTGCACAACCACACACGGCAGCCCTGGGAAGTTGTTCCTAGTGCCTTTCTCTGCTCCAGTGCACAGAGTCACCTAGATGAGGTAAGACATGGACCTGAGGCCCAGAGGAATGAGGCAACTCTTCCATAAAACCTCGTAACACACAGTGATAAAACAATAAGGGAGAAATATAACTTCCTGGCACTTATGACCAGGATAACCTGAATTCTCAGTAATCCTCCTGGAGCTGCCAACCTCCCACTCGGTGGTGATGCCCTAGCATGCCCTGGAAGGATTACATCAATGTTACTTCTGCTCAGGGCTGAACCTTAGTTAGGGAAGCAGCCTTGTTCTGGAAAGGAATTTCATTTTCTGACATGCATCTCTAATAATTGCCTAAACTTATACACATGGAGAGCATGGTGATACTCACCTGCACACCTTACAGACCTTGAGATTCTCAAAAGAGATCATCTATATGAACATGTTATTGAGACCAGATACACTATTATAACCTTGAAACATAAAGATATTTAATACAAGGCAAAAAAGAAAAAAAGAAGGTAGGAAGGAGGGAAGGAATGAAGGAAGGAGGGAAGGAAGGAAGGAAGGAAGGAAGGAAGGAAGGAAGGAAGGAAGGAAGGAAGGAAGGAAGGAAGGAAGGAAGGAAGGAGCTTACTTATAACTAGAGAGAGGAGAAGTTTGGGTCAGGCTTACCCCAGGGTCTTGTCTAAGAAGACTGAGTGTCAGTGCTGCCCTCTCTCTGTTCTTGTTTTTCCAACAGGTAGACACAATCTCCCAGAATAACCTGGCTGCCAGTTAACCAGGTGACGCACATCCAATCCAAACACACACCCGGCTCCATGCATCTACTGTGGAATAAGAATGCTTTAATGTTATGCAGTACTTTTCATCTAAGGATTTCTAAATATATTGTAGTCAGTAATTAAGTCTTATAGTACCAAGTCAGCCTCCTAATTTTAGAAGAGTTGCAGAATGTTAAGCCTAAAGATCAATGCCTGGATGGGAGTCATACATCATTCACTGAAGTTCATTCCTCTTCTCAAGTAGAGGACATCACCTCATTTTTACTTCTTTTCTTCATTTGTAAAGTCAATGTGCATGAACTGAATTGGGAATGAAGAGCCTTGATAAACTGTTAAAGACCTGGGCACAGTTCTGGCTTTGCAGCCATCTGGACCTATGGCCAAGCCACTTGACCCTTCTGGGCCTCAGATTGTGCACATGTGAAGAGCATGGGGCCACTGGAGTCACTGGTTAGAGCCTCAATAGGGGGATCAATACGAACTGACTCAGACTGATGGGAAGATTAAATAGCAAACACCTACACTGCCATTCAAATGCGTGTTCTCCCTAAGCCTTTCATCTCCTGTTCTGTATCTGGTCTTTGCCACCAAACCTCTCAACCTATTGATCTAGTGAAAATGAACAGTAATGAGACAGTGGTTAATTGGTTCAAACCAATGAAGATATAATCAGATCATTGTTTTGAATAACAAGCACTTCACACAGAGCTTTCAGAAAATCTATCAACCTGATTTGATTATTACTAAGATACCTGAACCTCTTTAGTGATTAGATTCTGGTACGACCTATTTTCCCCAAGGCTTCTTCTTGCTTCATTAGATGCTCCCAACACTTAAAAATGCTACCTACTCAAGCAAACTGTCATAAGATATCTCAAAGCCTCCTGCCTGCTGAATCTTCACAAATGTCCCTCATGCTTGGCTTCCCTTTGAAGTTAGCGGACAAGAATGCTTGATTAGATTTTTTAAGCTTCTCCCCTGACCCTCATCCCATGTCGCTTTAAAAAGCCTGACATTGGATTTGTAATGAAGAGGTGGAAGGATGAAGAAGAAAAAAGGCTGAGAAATGATATGCTTTATATATATATATATATATCTCCCTTCTTTCCAGAGACATGGTGCTGTTACTATTAAAACACTGCTTTTACAGAGTTACTTTATATCCTAATTACTTCATATCTTACATTACTTTATATCCTAATCTCCCAAGCAGAAGAGGTCTGAGGACATTCTTCAGATACCCAGTTCCTTTCAACTATGTGGGATGCCTCTTCTTTAGAAACCATAAGATATAATCAGTGCTATTCTGAGGACCCTCCTTCTCTAAAATAAGAATCCAAGGAAGTTTTAAAGCAGTGCTTTGGGTTTTGTTTTATTTTAACTTTTGGTACTGGCTATGATAGACAACTCACTCTTCATGATTTGGGGCTGACACTTAACCCCTGTGGGCCCTCAGCATTCTCATCTGAATGTCAGTGAGGTGGGACTGAATGACCTCCAAGGTCCCCCTCTCACTGAGAACCCGGGTACTTTGGAGGCCCTACGTGATTAAGAGTGCAGGCTCTGGGGTTAAACTGCTTGGTTTTGACTGCCGGCTCCACCACTTTCCTGCTTTGATTTCTGTAATATGTTCTTTATTCTCTCCCCAGATATGGCCCTCATGTCCATCACACTCTGCTCAGATGCATGTGTAGTGAATCCTTTCCCAAATGGTCTTTCTCCCCTCATCATCAGATTGTCTCTGAACACTTCATAACATTTCCTCTCCATATCGCCCAAAATCCCAGGGCTGCAGGGCACACGACCTAACAGGGAGGGCCTGAAATACTGAAGCACTGCTTGTCAAATTGCCTACGTAGAGTTAGACAGTATCTGTTCATAAATTCAGGGTACTATCACTTACCTGTATATCTCAGTGATCAGTTCAAGTTGGAAATCATTAAGAGATAAGAAATCAGATGCTTTTCCACTCAAAATGAAGATTATCATTTACATTCACCCATTCCCCCTTCGAAAAATGGTCCTTATTTATTTCTTGGCATTTTTCTGTTTGGTCATTGTGGTGGACAGGCCCTTGAGTGCCCCTCTTGTGTAGCAGCCCTACACTTGAGTGTAGGTGGACTCTATGGCTTGTGTTTTACCAATAGAATACAACAAAGGTGATGGGATGCTTGTGATTACATGTTTGTGGTTATGTTCCATAAAAATGTAACTCCCTTCATACTAGGAGACTATCCCTTCAGGTCTGGTTTAAGGAAGCAGGCAGCCATGTTTAGAAGCTCCACATGACAAGGAGTTGAAGGATGACCAACATCCAACAAAGAAATGGAATCTGACAGCCCACAAGGAATGAAATAACCACTGCCAATAATCACTTGATCTTAGAATTGGATCTTCCCCCTGTCAAACATCCGGTGAGTTCCCAGACTCAGCCAACAGTGATTGCAGCCTTGTGAGACAATCAAGAAGAGATATTAGCTAAACTGTGCCCCAAATTTGGATGTCAGAAACTGTGAGACAATAAATGTGTGTTTTCTTAACCTACTGTGTTTGTGCTAATATTGTTATACAGCAATAGACAAGTAATACAATCCTTAAACTATCCACTTAAGTCGAATTTATTTCTTCCTTCTTGTTTTAGTCATCTTGGACTGCTATCACAAAATACCACAGACTGGGTGGCTTAAATAATGGACATTTATTTCTCACAGTTCTGGAGGCTGGGAAGTCCAAAATGTGTAGACACATTTAATTTTTCGTGAAGGCGCTCTTCCTGGCTTACAGACAGCTGCATTCTTGTTGTGTCCTCCATGGCAGAGAGAGGAAGCTCTGGCGCCTCTTTCTCTTTTTCTAAGGGCACTAATCCCATCATGGAGCTCCATTTTCATGACCTAATCTAAACCTAATTACCTCCCAAAGTCCCACCTCCTAACACCATCACATTGGGAGTTAGGGTTTCAACATATGAATTTGGGGGGGAATATAAACATTCACACCATAACACCTCTCTTCCTATTTCTTGTCTCCATACTTTTTGCTCACTCTATTACCCCTTCCTGAAATCCCTTTCCTCTTTTTACTCCAATTCTTTCCATTTTTCAGAGCCAAACACAGTTGGCTCTTACTTCTCTGGACTCCTATGGTACCAAACTAAAACATCAGCTCTTTAAGAGCTAGAACCTTATTTATTTAATAATGCCACTACATGGATAGTGGTACTTGCGTTTTGAAACCTAAATGAATAACGCAATGTCTTGAATATAACAGAAACTCAAAAATGATTATCTTTAAGTTAATAGAGGAAAACCTTACAGTTCCAATTTGTAGTGATGAAAAAGTACAATGATATGTATTTTTTAATGAAAAATTTTAGTTACTGGTAGAAATAAGTGTTAATAGCCCCTTAAACCAAATATATATTTTAGGGCCACCCTACAACTTAAAGTTTGGTTTAATACTGTATTCATAGAGGGTACAAATACTCTGCGGAAGGAATTCTTAACAAACAGGTGAATAAAAAATAAGTTTAGAAATAACACTTTTTGCTTTGCTTATTATTTTTTTCCTTTTGGAAATAAGTGTGTGTTTCCAAAATGGTACTTTATAGAGTACAAAAAGTTAAAATGTACATTAAAATCTCTGTCTTTGGAAATTAGAAAAAAGAAAATGGCTTGCTTTAAAGATAGAGTATATTTTAAATAATTCATTCATAAATACAAAAGGCTCTTTAATATCCTAGTCTGTTAAAACTGACCCTCATTAAATTACTCATAGTAGTGAAAAAGAATAGTCAGACGCTAAAATGCTGAAGTTTAAAATAACCCCAGGCACTGATGTTGTTTGCAGGGTTCACAGTGAGCTCAGACAAGGCAAGATTTGGCCTCTCTTCTTTGACCAGTTCTCTGAAACTACATGTGTTTGCACAGGGGTCTGTGGGAGGCAGAGTGACTCACCCAAGGATGCTCTTATTCATACAAATATATTACAGCACCGCTCTGAGATGCAGACCGAATTGCTCTTGGGCAAGTCAGAAGAGTAGGAGCTTTGTCTGTATTTGTGGACTAAGAAAATATGCAATGTTCATTCTAAAGAGCAGTTAAAACCAGATAAGGCCAAGGAGGGAAGAACTATGAGTCTAACATGAAAAGAATTATAGATAACCACTCATTTTTACTTTGTTTAAGGAAAACCAAAATGGTATTTATTTGCCTTAGAAGAAAAGAGATTGACAATCTCTGATGAGAAAAGAAGGGATAGTTTGCAGTTCTAGTCCTTGACCCTGCAGTTTCCCAGCACTGTTTCTCTTTTTTGCATTTTATCAGACATACATAATGTAAGGCACAATGAGGGAATGGACATGTACATATATGTGTGTGCATGTATGTATATTATATATAGAAGGTAGAAGAAAGTGAGAGAACAAGAGGGGGAAATCATTTTTGCACACCACCAATTTAAAATCTCTCTCTACTAGTTCTTTTAGGGTTGAAATCCACTCAATCCCCAATCTCCTACCCCTACCATTTATGTAAATATACATGTATTTATGTTATAGAAAGCATAGGAGTGTGTTACAAAGCTTGGCCATATTATTAATAAAATATTTGAAGTGACTGGGAAAAAAGTTATTTGTAACCTTAAGGCTTAAATACTGGTATATGAATATACAATGTCATCTTGAACTTGAAACAGACATGGAACCTCTAATGGTTAAGGAAAAATGAATTGGAAACAAAGGACACATACTTTTATAGTAAATATGACAAATGCTCTTCACCTTGCAGTTATTAGCTTAGCTCTAGTGACACAGATGACTAGGGAGCAAATGCCCACAGTACTAGGAGAAGAAGTCCGACTGGTGAATAGAGTAGCCTGTAGGTAGTAAGAAAACGGAGACTAGAACATATTATTGTTTCTTCTTAGGTGATGTAATCTTAAAAGACTCTAGAAATGTTACATCACCAACCAAAGAGAAAAACAAAACACATAATCACACAAATATTTTAATTTTCCCCAACTAACTGGATCTACTTCATTGCTTGTCATGAGTATAAAAATAAGTGTTTGAAGAAAATTGAGTTTGGTAGAATGTTAAATCCTTAAAATTAAATTGTCACATGACACAGCGCAGATTACAAAGAAAAAATTCAAGATGGTCACGAATTAAATAATGTCTCATGATTACTTGGTTTCCTTAGTTCTTAATAGTCATAAGAAGTCCTAACTGAGATCACATACTCCCACCTGAAGCTGACCAGAGCAAATCTAGACTATTCAGCTGTTAAAATATCTTGCTATTTTTTTTTTCTTTGCTGACCAAGTTGGGAGAATTTGGCTGTGGTGAGTACCCTCGTCATTTTGCCTTTAGGAGCATTTTAACTTTCAATAATGTATCTGGCATGAAATGGAGCGAAGTGCCAGCCTGTTCTGAATTCCACCATGAAGGACCCAGGATAAAAAGAAGTGGTAAGAGCTTTTTAAAATTCACCAAAGCAGTATTTCTTAGAACATGTGCCTTGAGGTACAAGCTAAATTTATGTTTCTCTCTCAGCAGGGCAAGTGGCTTTGAGTAAAATCCCAGAGTATTCCGTTGCAGCTCCGGAAGCCATTAACAATGGGGTCTCCTTTAGTTGAGAATAAATGATTTGCAAACGAGCTATCACGTTCTCCATTGTGGATAAGAATCTAAGTCAAAAAACAATGATATACTTTTCTTTTTACTTTCCTATTATCACAGGTATAAAGAAATTCCAAAGAGCTCTGCTATTTAGGGCTATCAGACAAAACACGAGGCTGCAAAGTTTTGTTGGTGCCCCAAACTCCCTCTTCAGTATCTCCCCTCAAATTCTTCCCCTCCTAGTCCATCCTCCAAACCAACCCACACATAAACATACTCCAAATCTGTCCTTTGAATCTTTATGAATATTTTGTATGTCGATGGCTAATAATCATGTTGAAACATTCTTCCCATAGCTGTAAGTATTTTGCCAGAATCAAAGCCATACACTTAAGGGTTAACAGCTCACTGGTGCAGTACCAGCCAGAGCAAAGACTAGGCCTTGGAACATGAGAGACAGAAAGACATTGAATTCTTAATTTTATTAACTGGGTGGACTGTTTAGCACCAAACCCGTTCTGGGAGAGCCCGGTAGTTAAATCTTCATTGCCAAGAGCTGCAGAAAAGAAAAATAGTTTCAATGGAATAAGTTGCTTTTACATCAACTAATCTACCAAATGATTTTGAGATAACATGGTAGAGTGACAAGTTTACAGAATTTGAAGACCAAGGTCCAAGTTCAAGGTAGCAACCACAAAGATTTTGATGTTAAAAGACAAAGATAGACACAAGGCGTGTTTATTGTGGAAATTTTGGAAGTGTGGAATTATACAAACACCCAAAGGAAAAAATGAAAATCACCTGCAACTATACTATTTAAAGAAATAATCCCTGTTATGATTTTGTTTTATATCCTTTCTGTCTTTATGTCATGTATAATTTAAATTTGCGTGTGTTTACAAAATTATGACTTGATCTTTTAATCAGTACATAACCATTATTTTTCATGCCATTACAATATTATTTTAAGGCATAATATCCAATCTTGGCTACACCATAATCTACTTAATCAATCTCCTGTCGTTGATATTTAGGTGGTTTCCAGTTTTTTACTATCATAATAATGCTTCAGTGAAAAGGATATCCTAGTACATAAAACATTCTATACACCACAGTTATTTCCTTGACATTAATACCTAGAAATGGAATTAGTAAGGCATAGGGACTTAATATTTTTTAAAACTGATACATCCAGCCATGTTGCCCTCCAAGAAGACTTTATCAATTTTATACTGCCACCAACAATCTGTTAAATGGCTTTTTTGCCTAAAACTTCATTAAAATAAATAATTTCATATCTACCCATGTGATGAGTTGAAATGTATCCTCTGCATTACTTTCCCACATGATTCATTTCTGCCAACCAATACAAAATTCAAATGTACAAAAATTGAATAATTAAGCAACACATCATTATGGGTTGCAAAGAAGACAAAAAATATAAAATGCCTTATTGTCCTTTGCTTTTTCCAACACTTCTCTCAATGGTATATATTCTTTTTATAATGCCCTTCACAGGGGTACACTGAATTGGACAGCCTGACTTAAGTCTAACAAACAACTAATTAAGACTAGATACTGAATGCTTTCAAAGTGCTAAATGATTTCCATCTTTGTCTCTATGGCCTCAGTATGAGCTATATATCTTTTATCAATAACATAAATAATGCTTATTTTTCCATTTCCACTCATTTTTGTAAAATAAAGCAAAATATGATAAGATATTCAAATAATTTTATGAACTATTATATGCATACAAGATACACTGCTGAAACCAAAATGATAGCAAACAGCACCAACTTGCCACATTTTAAAATACTCTTTTATCAATTAAACGTTCACATTAAATACAACAAAAGCAGTTTCGTTCTGTCACTGTATTAGGCACAACAGTCAAACCTAATCAAAGACATGGAACCTATATAATCTTATCAGTGCTTTATTTCCCACTCCCTTGATTGCTAAGGACATTGAACATGTGTCCCTAAGTGTATTGGTCATTTGTTGTTCTTTTGTGAATTTCCAGTTTATGTTCTTTGTCTATATTTTATTGGGATGTATTTAGTTGGCTTATAGAATATTATAAATGCTATTTACAAATTCAGAAAATAAAAACTGTCATAGTTAATTTGACTAATGATACCTAATTGGCCATATGCATTTAGATTTAGCTTATGGTGTTTATTAGGGATCTGCAGATATTCTTAATTTTTATGTATGCAATCAAATAATCTCAATGCTACCATTGAGATCTTTCTATGCTTCATTACTTTGAAAGATGATTCTATTCTATTTAGATCTACTTTCTTCAAGTTCTCTTTTTGGGAGGAAGAGGAATGGTTGTTTGTTTACATTTAATTAATTTAACTGCTATTGATTTTATAGCTTCTTTTAAGGTAGGAATTTAACTGTATTATACTTCAATTTGTAACCAATTAGTCCAGCACCATTTTTGACTAATCTATTTTCCTCCTGAATTGAAATGCTGTCTTATTTTTATACTAAGCATTCACATATATCTGGGCCTGTTTCTTAGTTTCCTACACTGCAGAATTTCTGTTCCTTAGAATTTCCTGTCTAGTTTTTTAAACATGTATTATCACAATCAGAATTATTTTCACTTTCTAATATATTTTCGTATCTCACAACCCAAATCCTCTTCCTTTCATTGTTCTGTTCTATAAGTTGTTTCGTTCGTATAAACTTTTGAATAATTTTGCTGAATTAAAAGAAAAATCCATTTGGGTTTTTATTAGAATTACATTCAAATTATGAATCAATACAGGAACATTTATACATTTGCTATGCTGAATTTTTCCCATCCAATGTCATGCTATTAATAGAACTCATAGAACCCTCCATTACTTTAAAATTTTATTTACAGTGCTCGGTTAAGTCTCCTGGCTTTCCGCATAAGGTTCCTGCAGAGCTTTAATCAATGTTCTTGCTATGTTTGTTATGATTGTGAATTTTTCCCTTTTTATGGAGACCACTTTACCTAGATTGCGAGGTCTCAAAAGACATAGAACTTTGGGAAAATTGTAGGCAAACTGGGACAGTTTGTCATACTATTTTATATTTCAACTGGTTATAACCAGTATATAAGAAAATTTATTTAAAAATATATTTATTTTGCTCCCAGCCACTTAACTCTACCCTAATTTTCAACAGAATGGTAGTTGATTTTATTGTTATTTTTAATTAGACTGTTATTTTATCTACAAATAGTGATAATTTCCAATACTTATAGTAACTTTTTTTCTTGCCTTATGGTACAGATCAGTATGTCCAGAATAATGTTGAATAGTAAATAATAATAGTGACATTCTATATTTCTTGGCCATTAGCTTGATTGATATTATTTACCAAGTTATAGAACTATTCTACTGTTTTTGTAAGACTTTGTGTAGGTTGCTGTTTCTCTTTGTTTTAAAATTAAACATGAATGTTTAACTTTATAAAACAAATTTGGAACTTTCTATTTCAGTGATCTCAATAGGGAAAACTTAGGGAGAAGTAAGGAAAATACTCTATGGGAGGTTATAGAAGAATCAGTCATGGGTTTTTTTTCAAATTAGACTATACTCTCACATACGTGAGATTCTGATCAATCCCATCACTTTCTTCTTTCCTAAGGTAAGAGGGGTGGTATGGATTACTCCTATTTTAGAATCAATGATGGTGTGAGCCAATTAAAAAAAAAAAAATTGCTGGGCGCCTGGGTGGCTCAGTTGGTTGAGCGACTGCCTTCGGCTCAGGTCATGATCCTGGAGTCCCTGGATCGAGTCCCGCATCGGGCTCCCTGCTCGGCAGGGAGTCTGCTTCTCCCTCTGACCTTCCCCCCTCTCATGTACTCGCTCTCTCTCAAATAAATAAATAAAATCTTTAAAAAAAAAATTGCTAACTGCCAAATAGACACTATAATTTTTATTCTTTTATCCAAAGATGTGATAAAAATATACTATTCCTAATATTAAACCATTCTTGTATTGCTAAAATACACTTCCCTTTTGTTTCAATAAACCACCAGATATGAGTCACAAAACTTTTCTCTATAAATAAGATCCTTTTGTAGATTTCTACGCCATCTGGGGACAGATGTTCATATCACTGTATCATCATAAATAGTGAAAGTAAGTTGGAAAATTAATTAGACATCTTTTTTCCTCTGATCTTAAACAATTTTATATATATTGTGAAACTCTGTTCCTTGAAAGTTTACAGAATTTCATCATGAAAGCATCTAAGCCATGCTTCTTTGGAGATAATTTATCAACAACTTCTGGTGGGTTCTTTTTTTTCCCTCATAATTATTGGACTCTTTAGTTTTCTATTTTAAGTCAATGTCATTACTTTAAATTTTTCTAGAAATTGTGCATTTCAACAAATATTGAGTTTACAAGTATAGATTTATTTTTATAATTTTAATCTCCTTTATATATAGTTATTTCAATTTCAGGTTCTTATTTTAGCTTTGATCCCCCGTTGATTAGATTAGCTAAAGTTTTGTCACTTTGTTGTTTATTTTGTTTGGTTAAAAAAAAAACTGCTTTTGGATTTTTTACTACTACTATTTGTTTCGTTTATGTATTTTCCATCTTTTTGTCTCTTGATACTTTGGTCAAGACACTTGGATGACTTCTTTCCTATTTTCCAGTTCTCTAATTCTGTTTTAATGAAACCTATCTATTCTGTTCTTACTTGCAGTTACCACATTTTTTTCAGTTCTCAAATTTCTTTTTAATTTAGCTATATTTTTTCAGTTTCCTGCTTAAATTCTCCATTTTTTCTCTTAATAAATGAATCACAGATATTTTAATATCCATGACTGATCATTTCAAAATCTGGATCAACTGTGGGTCTGATTTTATTGTCTGTTTAATTTTTTTCTCTTGGGTTTTGACCAATATGACCAACTTTTTTTTTTTTTTTAATGTAATGCTGGACATTGTATATGAAAAATAATTTGAAGCTCTGGACAATGTTGTCTTTTTCCAGAGAGGATTTACTTCTGCTTCTGGCAGTGAAATAAGGCAAAGGTATATCACTTTAATCCAGTTGATTAAAGTTGATTGAACTGACTCAAAACTGGTATCTTTTTTCCTTGTGACAGCTGACCAGTTAACCCATACTCCTAGGGTGTAACCTTTTGGGAGTTCCATTTGAAAGCCTGAAGTATTTCCCATGGCAACTCTTCTTTAGTGGGCTCTCAACTCTAGCTGGGGTCACCAGCCTCATCAGACCACCCCAAACTCTGCTCAGCTTCTCAGCCTCTCATATACTACTTTCTGCAAAACTTCTAGCCTCTCAGAATTCACCCATGCTTCTAATTAGCAAATGCCTTAAGATGAAAAGTGGTGCCAAAAATGTGGTTCATCTCTCTGTGCTCTTCTTTTCTCCAGGATCTTGGTCCTCAAGTCCTTGCTACCTTGGTAGATTTTCAATGTCTTCAAAAAGATTTTGTTGTTGATATTTAGCTTATTTAAGTTTTTCCAGTGTGTAGAATTGGTTTAAAAGTGAATAGTCTGCCATGGCCACAAAGGTATATTTTTCATTCTGTTTTCTCACCAGTTAATTTCTGCTTTTGTCTTTATCCATTTCCTTAGTACATTTTCTTTGGTTTGTTTTATTGTAGTTTTTCTTATTGAGTTGAATATTTAATCTGTTTATCTTTTCTTTAGTGCTTGTGATAAGGAAAAATCTGTGTCCTAAGATGGCTGACCGAGCCAGCAAGGGAGTCCCAGCCCCTGCCCTGGGGCTCTTCTGGGTTCTTCTCTCTGTTTTCCGCGGGCGCCAATCCAGGTTCCTCTCCCTGCCCCACTTCACACGTGCCAAGAGTGCCCAGTATGCGGAAGTAGAAGTGTATAAATTACCCCCTTTTGTTTGTGCTTGGGGTTCAGACCTTTGGAGATCACTCTCCTCTGAGCCTGCTGGAGTTAAATAAACTTCCCATCCTCCAAGATCTCCTAGTGCTGCTTGGTTCTTCCGTTGGGCAATCCAGTCCAAGTTCCATAACACTGGTATCATTGCCTTTAATGTAAATTCATTTTGAACTTATTAATTAAGTGTCCATGAATAGTGACCCAGCAAGGTCATAGAAACTGATGTGATGCCCCAAAATTAATCTAGTAAATATTTGATGATTTTCTACCTGGTATCAATTATCTACCTCCCACTTTTTAATAGCATTCAGATTTGGTTCACATATCTGTTATTCTCCCTCCAGCTGAATTACTTTGAGGGAAACTGATTTCACCTCCAATTCCAATCTTAGGCCCTGGAATAGTTTAAATGAAATGTCACATTTCATTTTTCAGGCCACAAAAATTGGTTCAGGTATATACATATGATCTCATCAATTTCAGTAAGAGTAATCTTAAGATCTTGTTTGAAATCCTAAGATACAAATACTTTTTCTCCCCTATATATGAGTAAGAGAACATCAAACACTGTTTTCTCTGGTATTTATCTTGCAACCATGACAGAAGCCTGCCAGGGACTAACACGATACATGCATGGAATTGGACAGAGCTGGAATAGTCACAGAGCAATTGACCCAGAGCCCTGATTAAACCATGCTGGAAGCCCACCTTCCAGCTGGACTTTTAAGTTACTGAGCCAATAAAGTCCTTTATTATTTAAGTCAGTTTGAATATAATTGACTTTTCTTTCATTCACAGCCAAATGCATTCTAATACACGAGTACCTAACAAACACTTTATGATGATGGTGATATTAAAGAAATTGAAACAAAAAACAAAAACTAAGCTTATATTATAGGACCATATCCACTGGCCCATTAAATAAAAAGGGAAGCCACTCAATTTTAGCATCTGGAATCTTATTTGTTTTGTTCCCCCTTGTATCTGCAGGACCTAGTCTAGTGCCTGACATTTTCCAATAAATAGTCAATAAATACATGTTGAATTAGTGAATAGTTTTGGATTTGAATACTGCTTTTTTTTTTTCCTAAAGATATTTCCATAGACTTTCAAGTAGTGGAAGAATAACATTTTCTCAGTGTGTAAAATGTCCCAACCCCGTGCCAAGGCGGGAATCTTAGCACTCATATGGCTTCATTCCAATGAAATACTTTTTTCCTAAGATTTTCCAGGTTCAATTAAAGGGTATGTGCATAAACAATGAGCATAAATCCCAGGTACTTATAACAATAAATTTCATGACATGTATTTTTATAGAGTATCAGTAAGAATAGTAGCAATGTGTAAATAATGTTTAACCAAGCCACAGGAGAGTTTGGTTCTGTCATTGGTAAAATAAATTAAATTAATGCTTCTAAGCTTACATCCAGTTCCAAAAATAATGAGTTTATGATCCTAAAGTTGTTCTTTTATCATCCAGATGATCAAATTCATTCACAACTCCAACTGTTCTTCTGATGGCTTCTGTGGCACTTTCACCAGCTAGGTGATCGAATTCAGACTGCAGAAACTGAACGATCTGGGATGTGCATGTCCAAAAACCAGGAGTACTTCAAAAAGGGACCTAAGCTCAAATGATTAGAGATAGCATGAATCAATACTCCTCCTTACCCAAAGGAGGCCTCACAAAAGATCTCTTTGGTGAAGTCTCGGGATGACAAGCACAGGGTGCAATATAAATCCAATCAGATACATTCCAAGTTAGAGCAAGGAGTCGAATTAAAATAAGGTTTACTAGCGTGGAACACACTGGGTTAGGGAGAAAAGAGAGGAGTCATCATATACTTAGAAGCAAACATAGTTCATGTTCTTATATTTTTCCAGTAGAGGAAGATTTGAGTCTATGCCAGGCCAGTTATAGCAAATGCTTGGCCTTCAAAATGTTTCCCACCCCAACATCTGCCACAGCAGAAGAGACAGGAGCCAGTAGGGGCTGTGGAGACTTAGAATCAACAGCACTGGATGGGGGAGGAGTGGCAAGGGTCCTGGGTAGCAGCACAGGTGGCAGCCAAGCGGCAACTTGCATGCCAGATGGGAGAGTGTCACATGCTGCCCTCTGGCATACACAAAGCCCATTTTAGAGAATTAAGGAAGCCCTGTACTTCTCAAATGAACATATGGTGTCAAAGAGGAAGGTATAAAATTTTACTTTGTGGAAGCTGATGAATAAAATCAAAATATTTCTTTTCTACTTACAGAAGAACTATAAATAAATGGAATTATCAAGTATGATTTTCTAATAAAGGAGACAAAAACTTCTACTGGAACTTGAAGAAAGAAATCTGCCTAAATGAGTTCATTCTCCAAGATGGCTACATCCAGCTTCCGTGTTCAATCCACCTCCTTTCTTGGCATTCATTTTCTCCCATCTTTATTCTAGCTGCTCATTTCAGGTCTAAGCTTTCCCCACAAGTTGCTATCGTGGAGTAGCTTTTCCAATCCACCCACATTCTTGTAGGCATGGTCATGGATCCCTTCAAATAGGAAATTGCTACTTTAAAGATACAGGACACTTAAAGCCAAGGCAGTTGAAAAGATGTCATTGTGAGTTAATACAACAGACAAACAGAATCTGGAAAGAATTCTTTCCAAATGTATTTGGACATGAAGAAAGAAGTGGGTCAGAAAATTATGACCTCTGTATATTTAGCCTAATCTACATCCTCATTCCAGACAACTAATTGTGAGCTATTGAAAATGAAAATCTAAAGAGAATGTCATAAAAAGACATTCTCATAGCTTCTCTGAAGATTCCATAAATAGATTAGAAATAATCTCCAGGGGACCTTTGCAACAGCTTGTGGACTGGTAGCAGTAATTAACAAAATCCAAACACAATGTAATCTACTTAAACACCGTCACCATTTCTTATTTTTCCTTGAAATTGTGATTATTTCTTGCTAGCTTTCTTGGCTCAAAAGATATGTTTAAATTGCCCTACTTCTATTCCCTCTATATCAAAAAGGAAAAAAAAAAAAAAATGTAGCTTAGTGAGCCAGAAAGGAAAACAACATTTCTGTAAGTATATAATCTTACTTTAAAACTGGCAAAGCAAATAGAAGTGACTAAAAATATTATATCTTTGATCTCTACATTCATTACCTCTATGTGAAAGCATATAATACGTGATAGTTGCAGTAATCAGGTCTTTGTTTCACACTAAATGTAAAAAAGTCCAAGCACAAATCCTAAAAAAAGGGGATTTTACTTAGATATTAGGAAGAATTATCTTCCTTTAGGGGATTCTGAAATGCTGGAAGAGGAAACAAGGAAGTTTATGAAATTTTCTTTTTTATGAGATTATACAGAAGAAAGTAACAATTTTTAAGGACAGTTTATCAACAATATTTCATAAAGAAATAAAAAATATGAATTCTCTCATATCCCATAAACTCATTGACAGCATGACACTATAGTTTGTTTTTTTAATGAAGGGTGAGGACATTCTTTATTACAGAAAATATTTGCCTATGAATAGTTCATAAATGCTCTAGACTAAATTATGAATTTGCTTTCTTCTTTTGAGTAGCCAGAGGATTCTGAAAATTATTCCAATAGTAACCATCCAGCTAATAAAATGAGGTTCAGAAAGCAATTAGGTTTCTAAGCCACCGGTAAGCGTGTGTATAAAGTACAAATTTCATGTAGCCCCCTTCAAGGCACATTTTTTGTTTCACTATGATACCTAAAAAAATATGTATAATTTTTCAATGTGTGTGAATGTGATTGTGTGTTCAAAACTAGCATTGAAATTAATAAGGGATTTTGATCTAAACACTGTTCTAATACACAATACTAACACAATACCTGTATTAGTTTCCTAGGGCTTCTGTAATAAAATACCACAAACTGGGTGGCTTAAACAACTGAAATTTATTGTCTCATAGTTCTGGAGGCTAGAAGTCCAAGATCAAGGTGTTAGCAGTATCGTTTCCTCCTGAGAGCTGGCAGAAAAAATCTGTTCCATGCTTCTCACCTAACTTCTGGTGGTTTGCTGGCAATCTTTGTCATTCCTCAGCTCAGAGAAGCATCTAGATCTAGATCTAAACCAATCTAGATCTCTACCTTCATCTTCACATGGTATGCTCCCTGTGTGCATGTCTGTGTTCAAGTGTCCTTTTTTTTTTTATAAGGACATTAATCATATAGGATTAGGGGCCACCCTAAAAACTTCATTTCAATTTGATTACCTTTGTAAAGACTCTATCGCTGTATCATGTCATGTTCTGAGACTAGGAGTTAGGATACCAACCTATCTTTTTCAGGAGGTTGGGGGGTGGGGATAGAATTGAACCAATAACATATGCCCTAAAAGAATGATTACCTCGATAGTCTGGAAGATAGAAAAGCAAGCAAGCATATTTAACCAAACCAGATGTCTATATTTATTTATTATACAAAGATTAGTCCTCTATAATACCAAAACCCATGGGCATTTTAATTCTGTCCTCAGATTGAGCTAGCTCACCGATTAGTGTTTCAGAGATAAATAACCCATTGGTTACCTTTTTAAAATTCAATTTTCATAAAATTGAACAGACAACGCGTAGACACAGCAAAAACTAAAACTGCCAGACCACTGGAATGACTCAGAGCTATAATCACAGGTCACAGAGGCACAACATTTTGTTCTAGTGATGAATATCAAGTGGACCTCACAGAGAAAACTCTTAAAATCAATGGTTTCACTGTCTGATGTATGCAGATTACTTCAAGCACTCCCTGACACAGAATTTTTCCAAGTTTTGTATTACAGTAGTTAGTTTATATTGACAGAATAGAATAGAAAGTAGAAAATATTACAACTGAAAGGGGATTTCAAAATTGGCTAGTCCAATTATAGATCTGAAAACTATGTGTCTGAGCAAGTAAGTGATTTGTTCAAGGTACTCTAGCAAATTGGAAGAGAGCCAGGAAAAGAACCTGAGATTTGGCTTTCCCTCCAGGTTCATGATGTTCCGCTGCGATACCACCATCGCATCACCTTGTCTGAGAATCACCTCTCACACTCAGAGTTAGACCCTCAATGGCTACATGGAGCCTAGAAATAAGTTTAGAATCTGTCACAAAGGTCATGATCTATGTTTGCACAGGCTAGAACTACAATCACCCTCATGGATTCACACAATAGCTGTGTTGTCTTAGAGCTTTATTGAAAATATACTATATACTTTTATTATTGGAGTCGTCTGCTTCCCCCTTTAAATCTTGAGTTCTCCTTAGATTATGGCTATGACCACCATATTTTCAAATCTAAAAATCAGGATACATGCTCTAATAGGAAATATGTTTATCCCAATATGTTGTCACAAAACTCAGTGTTTGTTTCAAAATGACCCTTTTCTGAAAGTCTCAAATTGGTTTGGATTCTTATGCACATATGAGTGTTACATTGACATTCATGGTGTTATATGGCAATGGAACAGTTGGAAGGAATATTTAAAGCCAAGATTGCCCTAGATTGCCGGTGGGGTGGGGCTAAAGAGCTATCACGACACTATGATTATGGCAAACAAAAGATTAGAAAAGCTTGAATGTGTGGGGAAGTGAGAATGATTATAATGAGGGCTCTACAAAAAACATGTTGTTGTTGTTTTTCAGTAAGTGACAGGTGACAAAAATACCAAAGTGAATAATATGGAGTCATTTTTGTACGGGGATAAATATATCACTCATCAGGGCTGGGAGTAGGGCAAATGAGGCACCTAAGATGAAACATTTAAGGAAATAGTCACTTTTAACTCACTTCATGATGGATGGAGTACCTCCTTAAATGTTATGTTCCGGGTGCCTCTCACCTCACCCTGGTCCCAACCGGCTCTCATACATCCCCCAGTGGTTCTTGAGAGAAGCATTGTTACAATACTATATATTAATCAATGTGCATAATGATTATTCTGAATCATTGAGACACTAAATTACTACAGTAATACTCTCTAATAAGAGTGGGAAACACACTTAAAAGTTCTAAATAATTTAAGTCTTAAGTTTTGGCAAACAAACATTAACCTCAAATTCTCTGAAATATGCAGTCAACCAGAATGCCTCATCCCTGATACCACTACATGACGGGCAATTATTGTACATTATTGTTGATACATTATATGTAGACGAGCTTTCCCCTTTTCTGATTGCTCCAGAGCAGTCACCTGACCCAAGCTGGGTCCATCAAATTCTACCTTCAGAGAATTTGAAATTTAGATCCAGAGATTGGAGGTCACCAGAACGTGAGCATACTTACCGCCAACTTGTAGAGACTGGGTGGACACATTCCAGCAGTCAAGGTGCTGGCACTTCCTTCCTGGTCTAAGCTGTTCACCACTTAGGGTCCATATGATGGCTCATCACCTTTTCAATAAATCCCCCTTTGGGCTGAAGTTTGCCATTAACTTCTTCCTTGTAACTCCCAAAGCTGAAACAGAAACAGATTCTCCTCCATGGCAAGAATTGTGCTAGGAGCTAGGGTAATGAGGACAGACATAATACAGTTGCCACATTTGCACATTTCACAAAGCATCAATCAATGCTAAATGTGGTATTACTCTAACCTCTTTGATTATTCCATAACTAATATAAATGGGCCCATATCTTATCTTCCTATGAAGAATCCCCTTGGTGGTGTTTGATACTGGAAATTCTGAGAAGATAGAGCATATATAAAGCTGTATCGTTATGTGTATTAAATATAGGTTTTAACTAATGCTGATAACTTCATTCGTTTAGCTGTAGGATATAATCTCTTAATAAAATGTTGTTTCATGTAAGATAGCATTTGATCCTAGTAAAACTTAAATATCAATTGGAGGCATTTTGGAGAAAAAAATATATATATTTTTTAGAGAAAAATTTATTTTAGAGAAAAAAAAAAAAAAAACCCATAAGGTTCCCAGGTAGTTAACAAGGAAGAAAGGAAGGAAAGTATTTTAAATGCAAAACTAATATTTAGTGAATGTTTTTCATACTTTGAAAATACATTTTGCTTTAAACAGGCAAAAATCTCAGCAGCTGGAAACCTGTTATATGTTTAATTAAATGGCCCACACATGTGTTTATAGTACACAGAACTGTGTGGCCTGTGAACAGCTCCCTGGGGTGAATGGTCAGACTTTTGCCTCATTGAACTCCACTCTGGAGGTCATGGGAAAGGGGGTGCTTATTTGAGTTTTCTCCTTCCTAGTTCCACATTTCCTCCACCAGCTACTGGCGTACAAACAAACTCATGCTCCAAAGGTGACGGACTCCACTGACCTAATCTGCCCCAAAGTGCCAGACCTGTCCACACATCCTCTGGATTAGACCAGCACGCCCAGCTCACCCTGAATTCCCCTAAGGGATGGCACAGCCTGCCTCCCCCAGGCCAGGTTCATCTGATTGATTTGCCTTTTGCTCTCTTCTTCCCCTGGGAAGGGAGATCCTCCGCACTGACTGGGGTAAAGAGAATGAAGCGGAGATGCTGATTCTTCCTTAATGAGCTCAAGTTCTCCAGATGGCAGCAAGCGCTCGTCATGCAAATTCTTGGCAGCAGGGAGCCTGTCAAGTGGCTACTGCTGCTTATTGTTACCACCACTCCCCCACCCCCTCCACACAGACGCAGAAGAAATACCATCTGTCTACTGTAGGGCTGAGTGGTACTTTCCAAGTCCTGTAGTCGGTGCCTCTTAGCAGCCCTGTGCTGTACCCGCAGCCCAAACATGAGTTGCCTCAAGATGGCATCCAGTCTGGGGAAGCGCTGAGCCGGGGAGGTCCACCCCAGCTGGCAAGGCCCTCTCCTCCCTGGCCTGGCCCCCACCTGGCTCCATGCAGGGGCAGTTTGCTAGCAGATTTCTCACAAGATATTTATGTAATAAAAATAGCAAAACTGGTTCTGTTTATCCCTGCAGATTCTGAGAAAGGAACAAGATGAACTGAATTAGCAGCATGTCTCCATCCCTAGTGACTGATGGAGTAGAGAAGAGAACTGGTTCAAGAGTGCACTGTGGAAGTGAAAAGCACAGCCGTAAAGAGAAAAAGATGCCTGGATCATGGAGATGATTTCTTTTTGCTTTCCTTTCTCTCTCACAAACATCGTAACTCCTGAGTAATAATGAACTCTCCTTAGATGTAAAGGTCTTTATGTACACAGGAAAGCTGTCACTCCAAAGATTCCAGGCTCTAGGGAAGGCTCAATACCTGGTCCATCGCCGAGTCCCGGGACCATTGCAGTCATTTCATAACTGTTATTTGTTATTTTTGTTGTTTTATTTTTTGTATACAAATGCAAGTGAAAGCATAATCATAGTATGCCACATCATTTCCTCATCCCTAATGTTTTCTCCAGAGGTATGGGAGTAAGTTGTTCATATGCTTAAATTCAAGTCACATGACCTTCCTCTATTTGTGCAAATCTCCTCTTTTATTACTATTTTTTTAATTTTTAGTATTAATCCCCCATAGACATAGACATCAACATCCACAAAGTTATGTGTAATCTCTGCCTTTCTAATTGACCTTCCATATATTTCCTTAGATAAACATCCCTGAAAAATGTGCTATGTTTACTTTGTGTTCTTTTTTTTTAAAGTTATACATGTATATGTATATACAGTTATATATAACTATACATTGTATCATTCCCAACTTTTTCAACCAATATAATGCTTTTAGTTCTACCCCTGTTGCTATCTTCCCCACACAGGATGTCACTTTCCCATAAAGAGCCTCATTCTACCCTGCTTTTCACTCTGCTTTTGGGAGGTGGAGTGACTTCTTCATCTGTAATTTGAGAATGGTTGGTATGCTCTGCTCTGTTCTGCCTGCTTCCTCATCGGCCCAGGCTACCTAGGGAGTTGTTCGCTTTATCTTCTGCTCAGAGTTGAAGAGTCTCCGTACTTTGGTTTTCAATTACTGTACCCCTTTTGTCTCACATTAAACTATATCTTCCAGTACTCTGCTATTAGTACTAAAAGCAGTGTGTAGATCTCCATCTATTCTTGCTTTTATTCCACAGTGTGTTCAGAAGTAAGGAAGGGGATCATTCTTTACTGGGGGGCCTCCTGAGAGACCCCAATAGCTTTGGTAAATCTTACACATGATACTTAGATATTCCTCTAGTGATAAATATGTGTAGTTGCCTCCTACCCTTTGGCTAACATAACTAACATTATAATGAACAGATCTTTCTATTGAAGTGGAGAGAGTTCCTCTGGTGTGTACATCAAGAGTGGGATTGTTGGATCATAGTTACATGAATAGTTAATTTCACCAAATACTGGCCATTATTGACCAAAGTGACTACATCATCTGCCCTCCACCAGCAGTTGATGTTATGAAGCTTTCTAAATTTTTGTCAGTCTGATAATGATAGCTCACGATTGTTTAAATTAGTCAGTATCTGCTACTTACAATTTGATCCCTAGCCCCATGCTTCTGTGAATTCCATTTATTTTAATCAATTGTTCCTGAATCTACAGACTTTTTTACTTATTTGCAGAAAACCAACTTACACACTGTATGGGTCTATGTAATATAATTATCACTTGTTGGTTTTCACATTATAAATATCTTCTTTTAATCTATACCTGCTTGTTAACTTTGCTTATGGAGTCCTTTGTTAAACAGAATGTTTATATTTGGATTTTGCTAAATGTATCTTTTCCTCTTCTCATTTGTGCTTTGGACATTTTGGGGGATTCCCCAAATGAAATCACAAAGTTAAACTTCTATAGTTTCTGGGGTTTTTTTCATAAATGCTTTAGATTTTTGTCTTTCAAATTTAGAATTTTTCTTCTTTTGTTTTTATGTGGTATAAAGTATGAATTTCAAATTCATTTTCCTTCATGTGGTGATGTAATTCTTCTGTTGCTTAAAGAATCTATCTTTTCTAATTTATGATGTCACCTTGATCATATTCTTTCTCCTCTTCCTGGACTCTATTCTATTCCATTATCTACCTACATGTTCCTACGCTAGTACCACATTTTTTTAACAATAGTTTTGTGATATGCCTTAAGTTCTGTTTGGACAAGTCCTTTCTTGGCTCCTTTGTAAAAATTTCTTTAACTATTCATGGACCTTTATCTTTCTACATTCCTTTATTTTAGAATCAATTTTTAAAGTTAACTCAAAAATCCTCCTTAGATTTTGACTGGATTAGATATAATGAATAGATTAAATTATGGAAATTTGAAATACATATGTAATATTAAATATATCTTTCATTTTACTCAAGTCTTTTTGTCCATTTATTATGTTAATAAATAGCATATTGATTCTTTTGAATTTTCGGTTATATATAATTAAGGACATTTTTGTCTCTACCCTTCTAGTACTTGTTTGCTATTTCTTTTTTTATCTTATTTCACTGGCTAGAAGCTCCCAGAATGTTTTCTTATCAGAATTGAATGTGGACATCCTTGTCTTCTCCCCAACTATAAATGGGCTGGACCTGGAACTCCTCCTTTAGAGCTGATATTTGCTGTAGGTTTTTGTCACATAGCTTTGTCATACCTAGTATTTCTTATGAACTGAAATAGTTCAAATCATTTGGTGACACTTCAAAACCATAAAAGTCTACACTTCCAAGTAGACCATTACAAAAAAGTGAGTGAGTTTATCTCAGAATACTAGCAATCAAAAATGTTTTCATCATCTTGTTGACATCCACTTCATCAGATATGAATCCAAAATCTTTTTGATAGTATTTTGTATCCATTACTTTTATTTGCCTCTCACTTGAAAAACGTAAGTTTCAAACACAAAAAGCATTTGCTTTCCTCTAATCCAGTAGTAACGGGGTAACATACCTAACCTCGGTATGTTCTAACAGTGGAGCTTCTAATCCTAGTTTCATCTTTGATCACCAGCCTTGAACTACTTATAAGACTAATGTTCCCACATTTGTTCCACTATCTGAAAATTCTCAAAACACTATACTATATTCAAATCTCTGTCCCTTGGTTCCTTTCTCTTTGTCACTTTTCTGTTTTTCCACATAGCTACACATCTCATAAATTTAGGTCTTCATTTGTTTCCTTATATTTGGGATTATATATATGTCAAGTGGTTTTATTCCTTTCTTCAAAACCTCATTCCCTTCCTTGATAATAAGGAAGTATGATTTCTTACTACCATCAAATCCTTTCTAAATGGGAGAATGAAAGGATAGCATAAAAGACGGTGCTGTAAGTATATACTAACCCTTACATTCAAATGTATAGAGTAGAAAGATTGTGTTGCTGTTGTTTTCTGTATCAGTTGGCATGGATATTTAATAAATACAAGTTCAATTCAGTTCAATTCAATTCTCAGTGATAGTGAAGACATATATGCTGGAAAAGACATAGTTTAGTGGTTCTTAAATATTAGCATATATCAAAATCATCTGAGGGCTTATTAAAGCATAGATTTCTAAGCTTCACTCTAGAATGTCAGATTCAGAAGATCTAGGGTGGGGCTACATATGCTTTTCTAATAAGTTTCCACGTACTGCAGCTGGTGGTGGTCTAGAGAACCACTTTAGCATCCCTTGACATAATTACTTTCATTTAATATTGATCTTCCCACAGACAAGTTAATTTTTTATTCCAGATACAAGTTGTATTTTGTGTCTTGAGCCAATAACCATTACATCTTAAACTTATTTCAGTTTCTCAATGTATTTTGCTGAAGTATATGAAATTATTGCTATTCATCCATTTTTAAGCATCAAAATTGAAATTGCATATGATTTAACCTAATAGTAGACTTTACCAAGAGAGGCTTTTTAAGACATTTATTTCTATGCAGACAAAAAAGCCTCCTGATTATAACTTTCACATAATTACCCCTAGTCAATTTCTCAGGTGGAAGAGTCTAGTTAGCTTCTCCAGGCTCTTCCTAAGTTCCATAGAGAAGGTTAATAGAGAGAAAATGTTCTTTGCTTAAGATAAAGTTTAGAAAATTATAAAATTCTTAAAAACCAAATAATGTATCTTTATAGGAGTAGACCATAGCCTTTAAGGTTAACTTTCTTTGTTAGGTTGCTTTTCAAGTCAAAAAAATAAAAATAAATATCCCTTATTTATTTATTTTTGTCTTCTTTTTTTTATTATTATGTTCAGTTAGCCACTGTATTGTACATTTTCAGTTTTTGATGTAGTGTTCAATGACTCATTAGTTACGTATAACACCCAGTGCTCATCACAGCACATGCCCTCCTTAATATCCATCACCCTGATACCCATTCCCCTACCCCTCCCCTAAAAGTATCCTTTAATATGCCAGACAATTCGCATCAAACAATAGTTTTATGGGTTAATTATCAAGAAAACAGAAGTAAGTAAATAGACTAATATTTCTTTAAGATATATTAGAGGTTTAAAAATCATAGCTAACAAGGCATATCCAGGGGTGCCTGGGTGGGTCAGTTGGTTAAACGTCCAGCTCTTGATTTCAGCTCAGGTCATGATCTCAGGGTCATGAGAAAGAGCCCAGTCAGGCTCTGCACTCAGTGGAGAATCTGCTGGAGATTCTTTCTCTCCCTCTCCCTCTGTTCCTTCCCCCACCCCTCACTCTCTTGTGCTCTTTCTAAATAAATAAATAAAATGTTTAAAAAATAATAAAAATAAATAAAAAGCATAGCTAACAAGGTATCCAGCATTGTTGTCTTTAACTCAACATGCTAAAAAGAAATTTAATTTAAAAAATACAATTATAGGGATGCCTGGGTGGCTCAGTCAGTTAAGCATCTGCCTTCAGCTCAGGTCATGATCCCAGGGTCCTGGGATCGAGTCCTACCTTGGCTCCTTGCTCAGCAGGGAGCCTGCTTCTTCCTCTGCTTGCTGGTCCCCCTGCTTGTGCTCTCTCTCTCTCTGACAAATAAATAAATAAAATCTTTACAAAAAAAAATACAGTTATGCAGGGGTTCCTAAGTGGCATAGTCCATTAAGCTTCCAGCTCTTGGTTTCAGCTCAGGTCCTGATCTCAGGATTGTAAGATCAAGCCCTCCATCGGGCTTGCGCTCAGCGCAGAGTCTGCTTGAGTTTCTCTCTCCCTCTCCCTCTGCTCTTGCCTCCCATACTCTCTCTCAAATAAATAAATAATTCTTTTAAAAAATACAATTATATAAATTGGAATATTCTCCTGAAATTTTCCCTTTTTCACATTCTTTTTTAAGTCAAATATATGCTTTGTACTGTGCTCAGGTGCACAACAGGATATTTGATGTTGTGATCTATTAAGAGAACAGTTCTTATGTTCAAGACCTTGAGAATGAAGTTCTTGTTCACAGGAGAGTTTTGTTCGGTTTCATATGTAGAAAATCAATTTGTGAGTCTCAAATGCAACCAATATCTAAAGACAGGCTTGAGCATTTATCTATCACAATCATATATAATAAATTGTACCTATCTTCTTAATAACTGCTAGTTAATCAGATTAATCAAGTCTTTGTCATACCCAATTCTGCTGCCAGTGTATAGCCAATGATTCTACATCTTCACATTTAAATTGATAGTAGCTGGGAAATTGGACTCTCAGTGAAGAAATTTTATGATTGTCCAAAATAGGTTCTGCCCTTTTGAATTTCTTCACAAAGGTTATTTTTTATAAAAAGCATTTTGGTAATCAAATGACCCAATTTTACCCTTGTCACAACATTAAAAAAAAAAAATGACAGGATATTTTGTCATTCATAACCACAACTTCTTTATTCTCTCTTCATTATGTAGGAAATTTTATCCCATTCCATCTTATTTTTCCTTTTTTTTCTTTTCCTGAATAACACCAACTTGGTCAAACTGATTAGTTTTTGTTTAAATTTTTGCAGTTGAACTTTGCATAATTTAGTTGTAATTTTTGGCTTCTTCTGTCAGCAACTTACTCTGATTCCAACATCTTACTGGGATGATTTAGGAAGTGGGAGGCTTGTTTTTTTGGTTTTTTTTTTTAAGATTTTATTTATTTATTCATGACAGACAGAATGAGAGAAAGAGAGAGAGAGAGAGAGAGGCAGAGGGAGAAGCAGGCTCCCAAGGAGCAGGGAGCCCGATGCGGGACTCGATCCCAGGACCCTGAGATCACGACCTGAGCCGAAGGCAGACGCCCAACCATCTGAGCCACCCAGGCGCCCGAGGCTTGTTTTAACTTACATGTAGTATAAGAAACATGGACTCTTAAAACAGGTAAATGTGAATTTTAATCCTAATTATGCCACTGATTATCTCTGTGACCTTAGGCAAGTAATTTATTTTCTTGAAAGTTTAGTTTTTTCCCTTTTAAAATAAGCATATAAAAATCTGCCTCTATACAAGAAAAATCAACAAAGTTCCTGAAATTTAGTTGAAATACAAACGTTTTAGAGGGCAACATTATAAATATATTACATGAAAACATTATACTTGAAGAAAAGTTAAAAAATATATGACTAACCTGCCTGATATATGAAGCTGATTTGAATTTTTAAAAATTAATCCATCCCACAAATATATATCTTGTGTATCTGTCAAGTTTGGGATCTGACTTGCCTATGAGATTTAGACCAGAGTTTAGAGCTCCCCATGGGAGCAACTTACAGGGTGAGTCCCTAAAGCAATGTAACTGTCAGGCAGTCTACTGGGCACTTTGCATGTAATCCACAAAATACTACTTTGGACCAGGCCTTGGCCTCTTTTTCCCCAAACCCTATGTTCTATTACAACATCGTGCTGTGAAAAAGAAGGCTGACATTTCCTCCTGGCGGAGCAGAGCTTTATGATATTTCACCCCATCCAGGATATCAGATCTTATAATATACCATTATTTTACATATCACTAAGAAAGACTAAAAAGCTGACAATTAAATTATAACCCATACTTATTTTCTCTTAGAACTTTAATTTTATACATACAAAAAGAGCCCTGTTAGACTTCTTCAGGATTACATATTACTCTAATGCATATATAGAAAAGAAAACATAAGCAAAATAGATAGGTTAAGGCATCTGAAACACTTTTTCATATTTCAAGTTCAGATCTACTAAATCATGTTTTGTACAAGAATTGTTAACACCTATGATTTTCCACACAATAGCATCATCTGTGCCATTAAGAGCATTGGGGACGCAGCATTTCTTACAAAAGAGCTCTATCGTTGTGCCCAGGATTTTCTTCCAAGCCACTGGCACTAATTCTGTCAGTTCTTATGCACATGTGCAAACAATAGCATCCACAATAGGAGTGCCACCTAGCCAACAGCAATTGTAAAACACCTAACTTCAGAGATAAAAATACGAAAACATGTACACCTGAGAATCAGTAAAATGTAGTGCTTATTGAAAGAGCTATAACTCATTAGGTAGAACTATTTTGCTAGCTCCTAGAAGTTGATATCAGTTTTAAACATGAAAAGATAGCCTTCTGTTGATTTGTATTTTGTCCCATCTTTTTTTGTTTTTGTTTTTCATTCTTCCTCTGGAATTACTACTTGTCTCTGACTCTCTTAAATTCCACGAATCAGAAAACTGACCACAGTGACCAAGTCAAATAGGGATTTATTTTTCTCACATAACAAGACTGCAGGTGGAAGCACTAGGGCAAGTGGGAGGCACCACAGTGCCATCAAAATTCCATGCTGCTGTCTTTCTCTGTGGTTCAGATGTTATCACATGCTCATGGTCGCAAGATGGCTGCTGCATCCTGGCCGCATTCCCAAGAGGACCTGGGAAAGAACAAAGGGTGAAAGTCATTGTGGAAACACCAGTCCTTCTTCATCAGATTTCTTCTTATATTTCACTGGGAAACACTGGGTTATACGACGAACCTAATGTGGTCTTAGAAAAGGGTCTTAGGAAAGAAATATTTTTTCACTGGGAATATTGCTTCTCTGATAAATTGGGGTTCTCTTGATAAAGAAAGAAGTGGAAGATGGTTATTGGTAGGAAAGTAGCTCCACCTACTACTACTCTATAGTCCTAAAAGTTCCAAAGTACGAAGTAGTATGCTTACCACATGCACATGGAAGGCTATTGTTTTTGCTTTATTTTATCTAATGCAGTTGGGTACGATTTCACTGGGAATTAAACAGATCTCTTTGATAATGTGACTAATATACTGTACATTGTCATCTCCATAAAAAGCATTAGCTGTAAAGTAAAAGCAAATGAAAGACATCAAAATGCTTAAAAAGAATTAAAGTGACATAATATTGTAGGAGTTTTCTATTCCAGAACATTGCTTTACAGATAACAAGCATTTAATGAATGTATATAGTATGAATTAGTAAGTATTTTTATCACTTTCAAAAGATTCATTTTTGGTTTATTTTTTTCTACATCAGATTGGGGGGGAAGATTCCTATGAAAGAGATATAATAATGATCCCTTACATGTGAATAATATTTAACTCTAAGTACTTTCTGCCATATTCAAAGTTTAACTTCCAAAAAGTTAAATTATAAAATATATTTACATATTAATTGTAAATTAGTATGATCATTCCACTACCAAAGCAAGCAGTGTGTCCTGAAAGGTTTAACTGTTGGTTCTTCCCTGTCATCTGTCTCACCCTCACCTTTTCTCTGGCTTTTGACCTTCTTAGCGGTTATTTTAAAACTCTTTCACACCTATATATATATATATACTTGGACTTCCTATTTTTCTAGGAAATCATTACCCTAATACCATGATTCCTTCTTATTCCTCATACCAGTAAGGATAAAATATTGTAAACTCTCCCTTTGTAACTAGGCTGCCCTTCATTCTCTCTCCATCTCCAATTGGCTCTGTTTTCTGGATGCTGCTTCCAGAAAATAGACTTTGCTGTGTTCCTTCTCACCTGTACCCTTCTCTAGGAAGATACTGTCTCTACAACCATAGAATTCTACATGGTTTTAATCCAGAGGCATTACATAGGGTATTCCACTGATATCTGCTTTGTACTAATTCTTAGATCTCTTACAGACAGTTGCCAATCATAATACTCAAAACTTCCAAGTTCATTGACTTTGATTTCACAATCACTATACAAATTTGTTAGAGTGTTCTTACTGTAACACATTCCTGGTTTTTTGGTTGTTGTTTTTTTTTTTCTTTTTTGCTGTTTTGTAACCCTTTTGAGGTCCTTTACATTTACACAAGCTTACATAATCTATATTACTTTTTATCTGCATTAAATGCTAGGTTACTAGGAATACAGGAATTAAGTCTAAATTATGTGTATATTCTTACAACCCAGCAGAGTATAGAAAGGCACAATAAACTGTTGGATGAATGAATGATTCTTCTACCAGATTTTGTATAGTACCCTCTTACTATTAAAAAAAAAAAAAATCTTTTTAAGTGATGTGCCTATTGCACCATTTGACATGAGCAGACTGAATCCAAGGAGTGCCTTCATAATTGCTCATGTGTTCAGCCTTCTAAAGTAAACATATACACATCAAACTTGAAAAACATCCAAATTGGTGTGCCTGGAATCTCATTCTCTTTTGGCAAACATTGTGAGCTGCTTTCCTGTTTGCAGTGTTGTTTCATTAGGTCATGAAAAAGGCCCCATCAGAAGGTTGGCACACCCCATTAGTGGAATTACACTCAACTAAGGTTTAAAAACAATTTGGCAACAAAAAAAGTTCGATCAATATTACTGTTTTTTAAATATTGGTTTGCTGACTTCTCTACTGCCTACGTTTTCATCTGTTTTCTTTTGCGTCGTCTTCTCATCACAGTATACCCCAAAAATGTTCATTAGCCCTTTAATTCATGTACTCAACAAACTTTTATTAAACCACCTCTGTGGAAAGTGCACCTGCCACCAACCCTGCTCCCCATGCTCCTTCCCAGACTCTAATCTCTCCGAAATTAGTCTATCTCTTATACTAATGCCAAACATTTTTGAAGCTATGTGATTGTCCTTTGGGAAATGGCATCCACTGAAGGTGGAAGGTGGTCTCTTTGGTAATTACACTGAAATGATGTAAATTATAAAACTGAGAATTACGACTTGAAAGGCAGAGTTTAGAGAGTAGATAAACTGAATTCTTTTCTCTTCTGCAACCACATTCTCTTGAACCTAGAATCTAGATATTGTTGAGAATACCATGGGGTGGTAGAAGATGGCTACTGCCATATTGAAGTCAAAATGAGATCTAGGCAAGGTGGTCAGCAAAAATTTGGACTAGTGACTGAGGAGCAACAATAACCAGTCAGTAACTTATTTTCTGAGTAATAATTATACTCCACTAGATTTAAGAATTTTGTTAAATGCTACCAGTCATGCTGTGTGGTATTAAGAGACAGCCCCATGTCCACTCATTTCAGAAAGAGTTAAGGAGAGCACAGTGCTCCTGAGGCCAAGAAGGAAATGGCAGTTGTGGTTAGTGAGATCCCAAAGAAAAGACCCAGCTCCTGGGATATGTTGATGTTCTGAATACCAGCAACCCTCCCTACACTGGGATTTGTCCTCTACTGCCAAACTTGCAATCAAATAACTTGCTATTATTAAGAGAGCTGGCGGTGGGAGGTGGGAGAGTGTACCTACAGAACATTCTCTGTGCTACTTATTTTGAATAGAAGGATAAAAAAATGAATATCTCTGACCAGAAGGAGCTTACATTCTAGGAAAGCAAGTAGCCAATGAAACAAGCAATAATATGTAGCATGTGACATGATAATAATATGTACTTGAGAGTCTATCTTTGATACTTTCAATACTATGGCAATTTTCTTTTTGTCTCTCCTTTGTAAGGCTTTCTTTATTGTGTTATAACAACCACAGAATTTTAAAACTTGAAACACTTCCTCTTATGATAATATAACAAACCCTGTGTTTACCATGTAAAATACTCTATAGTTTTCTGGGAGTCCTTAAAGCCATAGAATTAAATGATTCATTTTCTAAGAACTTCAATTCTACTAGATTTTTAGAGTAACGGCTTTATTCCAATATTAAAGTAATCACTAAAATGTTATGGAGTAGAATGCAAAATTAATGATCAAATTTTTTAATGTCACTAGAGAATTCAAAGACATTCTGTGCTTAATGCAAGGGCTTTGATTTTATCCCCAGACCTCAGGAGTAATGGATGCTTAATGAAATATTTGGAGAAGTCCTAATTAAAAACTCTAAGTGATAACAGCCCACATGCCACCGTTCCCTTTCTTAAAACAAAAAGTATACATATATATCAAAGAATACATATCACGTATATGTAAGGTATCAAGAATAATACAATGAAATACTGCATTACTATTGACATGTTCATGTATCTTATCCTGCCCGCCATACCACTATCCTGGAATTTTTACATATTTTTATGATACACACATACCCTAAGCAATATATTGGTTTTGCATGGGTTGCATATTGAAAAGTTTTTATGAAGGTGCTCCCACTGTATTATCCTGATGAAGATAGACTTTTTCACTCACATTGATACTTGTATCTCTTGTTTATTGATTTTTCCCACTGTAATTGACATGGTGCAAAAAGGATAAAAAATGTTATATATGTTTTCACGTCAATAAACGTTTAGGTTGTTTCCAGATATTCACTTTTATATTGACTATATATATCTATATATAGATATATAGATATAGATATATATTGCTGCTGTGAACATTATTGTACGTGCTTCCTGGTACACATGAGCAGAGATTACTCTGTTTATCTACAAGTGATTTTCTGGGTCATAGGATATGCACATTTTTAACTCTACAAAATAGTGCCAAATCATTTTCCAAACTATTTATACTATTTCCTGTCCAAAATACATGAGTTGTTATTGCTTCATATCCTTTACAACATTCATCATTGTCTGGCTTTTTGATATTTGCCAATCTTTAGAGTTGAAATTGTATCTGAGAGTTCAACTTACCCTTCCCCAGTGTGTTATAAGATTGAGTTTTTATCATTTATCTATTGGCCTCTAAGTTTCTTCTTCTGTGAAATGACATTCAGGTAGTCTTCCTCTCCTCCTGCCCCCATATTTCTATGGAGTTGTTTATCTTATTGCTTTTATTTTATTGATCTTTAGGAGTTTGGGGTTATATAATCCACTTTAGTTCAACATGACTGACAATCTGTGCTCAGCTTTCATGTTTTTTATGTCTTCTAGTGAAAGTAGTTCTTAATCTCAGTGTATTTAGGCAATCAACCTTTTTATTGGGGCTTACCCTTGTGGGTTCTTATCTGCAAAACTTTTTCCTATTTCTAAGTAGGAGTAAAGGTAAGAAATTATTTCTCCTTTGACGAGCAAATATCATAGCAAATAGAAGCTCTACTGTATGATTTTCATCTAACAGCCTAGCCTGAATAACCAACACTCTTTATTTTCTCTATAAAAAATTGAAATTTTCAGGGACACCTGGGTGGGTCAGACAGTTAAGCATCTGACTCTTCATTTCAGCTCAGGTCATGATTTCAGGGTCCTGAGACTGGGCCCCCATAGGGTTCTGGGCCTCCACTGGACGTGGAGGCTGCTTAAGGTTTTCTCTTTCCTTCTCCCTCTGCTCCTCCCTGGCCCCCACCCTCGGGCTCATGCTTGCTCGCTCACTCTCTCTCTCTAAGGAATAAATAAATTGAATTCTCAAAGTTAATAGATTGCTTCTCAGTTGTGGTAGATCTCGCAAAAACGATGGCGAACACTTTCCTTCACTACACGGACTCTTCTTAGGAATGTGACATAGCTGTCTCTACCACAGTGTGATGGTCTTGATCCTTCCACTCCTTACATCTGGAGGATATCTGGGTGACTGTTTGGTCAATGGGACCTTAGTAAGTGTATGCAGGCAGAGGCTTGGAAATTGCTTATGCCTTCAGAGCTTCACTCTTGCTTTTTATGGAACTCTGAGATATCTCTGAGAAGAAGCCTGGGCTAGTCTGTTAGAGGAGAGAGGCCATGTGAATCAGAAACTGGTTATCCTACGGAGACCATTCTAATTCATGCAGGCCCAGGTAAGCTAGCCGGCCGGACGTACTCAACTAATTCAGGATCATGTGGAGAATAAATGTTTGTTGTTGCAAGCAAAAAAGTTTGGGAAGATCTGTTATGCAACAAAATTTATCAATACAATATTCTACAAGACTGATTTCTATTTCTGCTACGTACTTTCTTTGTTTATGGGGCCAGAGACTGCTGGTGCCAAGAATTCATCTTCTCCTTTCCTTTAAGTAGCAGATGCTCCCCCTGTATCTGGATACATGGCCAGCTATGGACTACATTTTCCAGCCATCTGGCAGCTATGAAGGCCACGTAACTAGGTTTGGGCCAATAGAACCTGAATAGTAATGGCAAGTGCAACTTCAGTGTGTATTCTTAAATATGATATGCTTGTGTTGGACTCTCTCGTTTCCCCTCCCCCCACTCTTTTTTTGGGGACTGGAATATAGGCGTAGCATAGTTCACCTTTAACTAAGCAGGAAAAGAAGACAGCTCAGGGGTTATCGTTTACACTCACCTGATTTTGAACTGTCCTCTGAAAATATATTTCTACCATATTAAAGCCAGTCTGTTGAACTTCTTTATTATAGCAACTTAACCTGTATCTTAACTAATATACACACCAAGACTCAGTTGTGTTTGTCTTCAACCTTATTTATGACAAATGTTTTTGTTTTTATAATTACATGATTTTTAAAAAAATATTATTTTACCTGATGAAATATGAGTGTAGAATAAAAAGAAGTTATTGTTTCCATGGAAACTAACTTGAATACCTTTGAACAATTCAGTAGAGCAATTCACTAAAGATTAGGTATGAACGAGACAATTGGAAATGATGGGGAAAAAATCATCAAAATCTGAAGGATTCTTCCCTCAGACTGCTTCACAAATGTCTTTAAATTCTCCCTTTACTTTAAAAAAATATATGTATCGTAAGGATGATATTATGTGTGAGATTTGTAGAAAAAAATAGACGACTTTGAGCTCCAACTGGTAGACATATTTAAAGAAAAGCCTTTGACCCAAAATTATAAATATAGCAAATAAAAGTAAATTAATATGCTTTAGGATAGTATAGAATGTCCAAAGGACCTTTTTTTTAATTATTATTATTCCCTGATTTGCCTATTTTTATTTTTTAATGAACCAAACAAATATTGGTCTCAATTACATGGCTAAGAGGGTTTCTAACTATAATCCCTTCAAGCATGAGTTGATCATGTGTGGGTGAAGTAAAGTAGGACTGGGGTTGGGGCAAAAATAGAAGTGGTGAGGATTCTAGTAACCCAGAGACAGCATGGGCTTTGCAAAGGGAAGCTACTAATTGACTCCAGCAAATTGTTGACATGTGGCGTTCAACCAAATTGTCCAGATATTTCCGTTTGGGAGAAGCTGGAAATAGGTGTATGTGTGTGTGTGATCTGCGGGTTTTAAGTGTCAGCAACTGTGGCAGAGACTGCTAGCCATGTACCAAAGTACATTCTCCTCTTTAGCGAGACCACATTTCCCAAGCTTCTCTGCATTTAACTGGGGCCACATGACCACGTTCCAGCCAATAGCAAGTATGCAGAAATGACTGATGTGTTTTCTTTCCAGGTCTGGTGTATAACACATCATGAGATCCTTTCCCCTTCCACTGCCTGCAATGCTGATAACCAGAGCATCCATGTAAGGCAGTATTAAAGATGATGGAGTTGTTTTCATCCTAGATCCCTGAAAGACTGCATGAATAGAGTCCTTTCTCCACTTCCTAACCTGGAACATAGGAACATCCAGTCTAGACTGAGTGGAAAATCAATTTCAATTGCAGTAGAGCAATTACATTTGACTTTATTGGTCAGACCATTTAATCAACACTAACCCATAGAGCTGCTACCAACTTCAATGTAAAATATTATGTGGGGCAAGATTCAGTCCTCTGAGCCCCCAATTTTAGAACCTGCATTTAAGCATCTTCTTACTTTCATCTCCCCTTCCAGAAAATGCAGGGGTTATCTTATTATTTTTCTTCCTTCTGAGTCTTTCTCCTTCCATAGTCCTTTTAGAAGAAGATGATAAATTGACAGTTACTTCTTTCTTCTCTTGTTTTCATTTTATTCTTCTCCATTCTACCCTTTTCTCTTTCTTTATTCTGCCTTTGTCATTAGCTTTTCATTTTAGCTCTTCCTTTAGATCCCTTCCTTTTGAAGCTCTCTTATCCAAGTGTAAAAATGTATGTGTGTCCAAACTCATGACACCCACATTCCCACAGTTCTGATTTTCTTGTCCATTTTCATTTTTTTCCATGAGGTCTTCATGACTTATACCCACATCCTGGCCTCACAATCCTCAGCACTAATAAATATTTTTAAATAAATGGATCTGGAAGATGGGGATTGAAGCATAGAGATGTTGGAAGGGATACAGGTAATAATACTTGTGTGCCAACAGTTACCCAAGACCCTACCTTTCTTCCTATTTCCTCACTCCGCTTTTGCTGGCTTTCTTCACATGTTAATTTCTCTTGCTAGGAACTTCTTTTCTTACAAATGTTTAAAATGAAACGGTAATTTTTTTAATAGATTTTTCAATGCAGTTCTTTATAAAAGGTACTAGTCTGCCGCAATGGGACCCAGTTGTTACAAAACTACCAGCAGCACTTGCTACAGATCAGGCACCATTCTAAATGCCTTACTATGACTCGAGAAGACTCACAATAAATCTATGAGATCAGTAGTAGTAGTAGCCGTAGTTGTCGTTGTCGTCTTCGTCGTAGTAGTAGTAATGCCCCATTTTATAGATGAATAAACTAAGTTGCAAAGTTTTCAGGTAAGTTTCTGAAGGTCAGACAAGTAAGATGAAGAATTAGCATTGGAGCCCAGGCGTTTGGGCTCCATTCTGATGCCAGAGCCCTCTCAGAACCACAACACAAGTGACAATTCTGAGGCACAACAGAAGGCTCTTTTCCAAAGTCCCAGCACCAACCAGGAGAGAACCCCACGTGTTGTAGTTTAAGACTTTTTCCAACCAAAACTTATTTCTCTGTATTTCCAACTGCCTTTCTATATTAGGTACCCACATCTTACAAAACTTGACAACATACTGTATCTAATTAGCATCTTCCACAGAACCTCCTCTCTTGAAAATAGCTTCATTTTGGGCAGACATCTACAAAACAAATACACTGATGTTCTAGTCTAACATTTGGGTGTTGTAACTGTAATAGTTTCAAATTCTTCAATATTAAAAATACCTCTTGTTTAATATTTTATAGACACAATATCTAAATATTTGATAATATTTTTTTCATTTTTATCCAGAAGTTTTAGTTGTTATGTACATACTCCTAAATGTTTTCATTTTGGGGGTAAAAACTATATCGACGTCTATGTGTCTGAGTGTTTAGTGTATATATTATGGCTGACTGTTTTATTTATTTTGAGTACTCTGTTGAGATACATGAAACACAGATACTGAGATCTCAAAATCTTCCCATCGCCTAGAGTACTCTTAGCTCCCTAGGGAAATGTAAACAACTTGGTCTTTCAGGAAATATTTTTAAAGTGCTAGTCATTTTTTGTTTTGAAACTCGGCATAAAACAGTATACAACACTTCCTTCTCCAGTAGGGTACAACAATTGGCAGAAGACTAATAAGGTAACTCCATGAGCTTATTAAACCAGCAGAGCAAGGAAGCTCATGAGAGAACAATTTGAAAATTAAAATTTGGCTAGAATACTGTCCCTCACATTTCTCCAATACTGAGGTTATGTATTTGTACACAAAGTAGAATAAGAATTGTGGCAATTATTTGGATAATTTAGGCTAAGGACCACTTTTGCTGATAATAATTCACACAATTACAGTCTCTTTTTGGTTTGGCTGGAATTATTCAGGCAGCTGCCTCAATTTTCCCCTTCACTTTCCATCTGTGGAGATCATACAAAATAAAAGGAAAACCATCATTGGAATTTTAAACAGTTTCACATTTCATTCAAAACATGAAACTTGTTAGGCTAGAGAAGTCATCTCAAAAAGGAGATGGTCCTACAGTGACCAAAACTTCATCAATTCACAGTTCCATACAAAAGAATGACTGACTCAAATCTTAGTTGGCATTCACAATGCTCCCTCTCTTATCCAACTTTTCAAAGTTAGGCAAAGAAAAATAATCATCGAACACCTACTAGGTCAAGGACTATGAGGGGCAGGATATTAAAGTTTATTTCATTTAATTCTTTTTTTAAAAAATCCTTTATACAGAGATACCATTCCATCTATTTTGCAGACAAGTACAGCAAAGATTAAAACAAAACTAAGACATTTGTCCAACAGCAAACTTTAATACATGAAGAACCAGTTCATTCTCTTGATATCAAACCCAATTGTCTATCCACTATAGAGACATAGATGACAAAAATTTCTAATCAGGAAATTGAAAAATCATACCTTTTGGTGGTTTTCTCTTTTTAGTATAAGAGCCTTTAAGATATAGGACATCTTCCCTAAATTAGTAGTATCAAAAACATTTGGAAACTTTCTTAGTTTCCACCCCCTCAATATCTTGCTAGTAAGTTAGAAGTCTTAATTTTAAAAGTCAAGTAGCTTGACTCAGCCAAAGGGAAATTAAAGAGAAAATAAGAAAGGGTAATAAAATCATATTTGAGAATCCTTATTCTTCACAAAATCAATTAAATCCAATAGATTGTTTTTATTGTTTCCATGTTGTGCTAGGCACAAATAAATAACATCATCATGTAATAGAATGAGCCTAGTGTTTGAATAGGTTCTTTGAATTAGAAATTTAATGCAAGTCTAATCTTTATCTTGAATTTTACTTACATATAGCTGTCTAAACAGTTAAGCATGAGTACAAAACCAAGTAAATTCCAAGTAACATGGAGATATGATCCCAAAGTGGTTCTGAAATTTACATCTAGGTGTTGGTCTCTCACCAGGAGTTTGTCATGTGATCCTATTAATCAGAGAAGCAGATCAGAAACTTGGAAAACATGATCTCATTATGCAGGTCAGACCCCATCCTAGTCCTATACAATCCAATTTCTAAAGGATAGGGCTTGGACATATGTATTTTAAAAATTTCCCATATGTGATTTGATGTCTATCTTGGTTAAGAGCTACTGGATGATGTGTCAGCCTGAATTTGCTAGAGCAGTCAGTGTCTTCTGTGATTCTAGTCTAGATATTCCTCCATTTTCATCACCCATGTGTTACCTTTTTTTACACTGGTTCTACATCAGCCACTCATCTGCCTTGCCTACTTCTACATGTGATTACATCCACATTACAGTTATTCCCGCATGCATAGTGGAAGGGAAGAATGGGAACGCTGCTGTAGACCAGACATTAAGCTGGGACATGGGAATTGGAGAACAGACTCCACCATCAGGGGTCCAGAGCTTTGTAGGTTGTTTATGTGGCCCTTATTTATCATGGCTCAGTGCCAGAGTTATGCCCCAATCCCTTGCAGTTCTGATGAGTTATTGTTTCCCTTCACGTGTCTTCCCAGTCCTCCCTTTATATCTCTCACACATCTCTCATTGTGATGACCAGACTTTGATATTTATATTATTACTAAAACTAAAACCATCACTGTAGGCAGCTGAACTCTAAAATTCAATTGGTTCTTTCTAACTAATGCCATATCAGGCAAGAGTTTCTATGAGGATATAATGAAATTTTGTTGCATGGCCATGAGAGGCAATCATCGCCTACCATACTTTAAAATGTTTATAGATAAACATCATTGTATCTCTGTCTTATGGAACCAAGCTTTGGGTTTCTGAATTTGTATTTATTTGTGTGTTTAAGGTTAGAATTGGGAGATTGTTTTGTTTTGTTAGGAAATGCTGCCCTAGCCCACCAACAATGGATCAACCCACCTATGAACAGACAAAAAGCACCCATATTTTTAAAATTTCTATAAAAGGACCTCAGCCTATCCTCCAATTTGTTGCTAGGCAACACATACAGATTAACTCTCAATCAACGACATAGGAGATATCTGCGCTCAATATTCTTTCCAGAGCACAACCCCAGACATTCTGCCATTTAATTATTTTTTATAAGATTTTATTTATTTATTTGTAAGACAGAGAGAGAGCACAAGCAGGGGGAGCGGGAGACGGAGAAGCAGGCTCCCTGCTGAGCAAGGAGCCCCATCCAGGGTTCCATCCCAGGATCCTGGGATCATGACCTGAGCTGAAGGCAGATGCTTAATCAACTAAGCCACCCAGGCGCCCCTCTGCCATTTAATTCTTACTGAAGAACTTTTTTACAAATCACAGAAATAATACTTATGGGAGATTTTCTGAAGGACATGTAATCCCATCATTATATATCAATAAAATCAAATTTTTCCTGGGTCAAGCCAGACCTTCAGAGGCTACCTATCTGACTATGCTGTTTGCCACCTTGTGGATTTTTTACACTGGGCTTCAACCAGCTTTTACCTCAGACTGTGCCACCAGACACTTCTTTGGCTTCTCTAACAAGGACAAAAATCAACAATTCTCTCAGGTTAGCTCCAGTAACAAGTACAAACTCATATCTTGAAGGAAGAGCAGAACCACAATAGAATTAGGCCCCAGGGAAACCTGCCCTGTCATCCAGAAAGCACCACGGTTCCGGCGATCATCTCAGACCCCAGATCAGCAGCAGGAGCTTATTGATTACACCATTTCTGTCCTTACGAAATCATCACCTCATCCCTCTCTCTGCGTGTCCTTTTCACTTTGTGCCTATTTATTGTTTCAGCTGCCTCTTGGCCTTTGCAACCCAACTTTTCTCTCTGTGCCCTTTGGTTCCTGCTCACACTTCCAAATAATTGCCTCCCTCTGTGTATCTCTTATCTTCAAATGCTCCAAAAGAAAACATCCAATTGTTTCCTCTCAACTTCGATCATCCCTTTTGAGCAAAGCTTTTTTGTTAGATGTCCTTGTAGGCCACCAGCCAGTCTGTAAACATCAGTTACTCTTGAGTCAAGTGCCCTCCCATCTGCAGGCCAATTAGCTGTGGCCATAATGTTTGTAATTGGGAGGCTGGGTTACTCTGTGTGTGTGTGTGTGTGCGTGTGTGTGTGTGCGTGCGCGTTGGAAGAAAGGTTGCCCTGGGCAGAGCACGGCTATTTGTGGTCAAGCTAACTATGTACTCTTTATACAGATCCATAAGGGAAATTTCTCTTATATCTCAATACAAGTAAAAGCTTGGCTTATCTTTAGTTTCTGTTGGCTCTGTTCTTGTGTACACCATGAATTTTGTAAACAATACTTTTTAGACTGGCTACTAAAAAATTCAAGGTTAAATCTGTGAGTCACTTCTGGCAAACATATAGGATTTTATGGTCTGTGTCTAGAGCTCACCCTATGCATACTTTCATTTTATTTTATTTTCTGTCTTGGTTTTACTTCACCTATTTATCTTCATTTTGAAAAAATATTTTGTCATGAATGTCTATTTAAGCCACATCAAATTTTAATTTCAGAAGAGATGAGATATAAAAAATGACAAAAACCATAATTATCTATTAATATAATTATCCATTTCCCACTAAACTATAAATTTTTCAAGAAAAGCAATCATATTGTCATCTTTGTACCTACAGAATTCCACCCAGTTCTGGTCCACAATACGCATTTATTAAAAGTTTGTTGAATGAATGAATGGTTCAATGATTTTTACCAAAATATTGGACAATGATAAATTTCATGCTGCAAGCATTAAGTAAAATATGCACTTGGAAATGAGATCTTTTTATAGAAACTGGCATATTTTGATACAATCATGGTAACAATATTGTCAGATCTCAAATTCTGATTTATCATAGCTACAATATCTCTTTTATTTTCATCGAACAACACAGCTACAGTCACTAAGAGCATGAAAGTGAGATTCCTTTAAGTTCATGAAATTTATGAGGAAAAAAAACATGAATTACGGTGAAGACCAAAGCCAATACTTTAAAAGCAAATTGAAAGTTCTTTTAGGGATCATTTTGGCATTACTATTCATCATTGTGACCTGACTCTGAATGAAGTTATATTTTCGTGTTAGTGTCCTTTGAAATATGTAATTCCATAAGCATTCCATTGTGATGAAAGCTCTTGTGTCCATACAAACAGAGAAAACACTGTATCACAAGTTACTCATGGCAAGTTTTTGGCAACCACTTACAGGGGACAAATAAGAGGAATTTAATAGAATTCAATTAAAGGCCGGCAATACACATGAGAGAAAAACAAGGCTGGACAGAAAATTAGTAAAGTCAGCATTATTCCTGAATGCAACACTTTACAGTGTTTTAGAACTGCCTAGAAGGAATGCACTGTGTAGCATGATACAACTAATTGATATGTGTAACTACTTAAGTTAAAGTAAAAACTTAGCTGTACTAGACATTAGGAAATCTGGCATAAGGAGGTCACTTCATGTATCTGGAAGGATAAACAGCCAGCCAGGATTGCTTTTCATTGGTTAAGAGAGCCCAGGAATGCCATAGTGTCTTCTAGTCGGCTGGTGGGTGCGCCCTGTACAGTTTCAACATGTCGCTGGGGATAACGTGCTGAACCACGTTCAAAGGCTTCCTGGAGAGGAGAGCAAGCCTTTCCCTTTGCTGTTCCCCCAGTGCCCAGCTCTGAACGCCTTCTTATACTCAAAGATAAAAGCCCTTGACCTTTTTACTTAAAACTGAAGTGCAAGATCATAGGAACTGATAGTCTATGTACATTCCAGGTTCCTACTGGAATTGGTGACACATTCTCTTGGTTTCAGATTCTTATTTAGAAACTTTTAGGAGGGAAGGATCATTGAGGGTGAAATTTGGACTCATAAAACTCTGCATTAATTATATACTGACTCTGCACTATTAAAACAAAGCCCTTTGACAAGCGGCCATCAGATACCTTTCAGAGGGGGGCGTCTCGTCTGTTATTCTCACAGGCCCGTGAAAGAGCACTGATCCTCTCTGGCTGTAGCTTTTGTTTCCAGCCCTTCTTTTTCAATGGTTGTCATGGAATCAACTTATTAACATATGAAAAGCCATACACAACACTTTTCCCTTCACCCTTACCTCCCCCACCACCAAAGCCTGTTGCTAAAGCCTTAGTCCTTAATATTCATGTAAAGGAGGGTGGGGTGTGAGAACAGAAATAAAATTGTGGGTGAAAAACACAAAGACATTTTCAACGTGCATCCTCTGGGGCAAAAATGGTTGATTTTTTTAGGTGGAATTTTCTCAATTTCTACCTTTTCACTGAATCTTCCCTAGATTATGGTAACTGTAGTTGCCTACCCTGTTACAACCGATTTATTCACCAGAATTGATTTTAATTGCTTCATGAGTCAGGGGAAAGACTTGCATGCTTCTCAGTGTACTATGTCAACAGCTTTTGCTTAATTTAGGGTTAATTTCCATGGCCAATTCTTCTGTTTTCTTAAAAATAATTTTTAAATTTCCTTAAAATTCTCACTTCACAATTTTCTTTAGAATAATTTTTAAATTTCTTTAAAATTTTCTGGAAGTGACAGAAATTTTTATTTTATTTTGTTAAAGTAAGCTTATTGGTTATCTGGACCGCAGCTCATGAAAAAGGCCAGGATTGTGTTTGCTTTTTGGAGTTGTCTGAGCCCCTATCAATAAGCCACATCTTGTCTCTCCTTGTGTATATAGTCAAAATGATATATTGTGTTTCCATGTAAAAATAAATCTTGCCAACTTCCCCCAACACATTTATGTAACTGACTTGGAAAGACTCTGAGAACACTAACAGAGAGAGAGGAGACTTCTTAGGACAAAAACCAACAATCTCATGAAGCACATTATACTCCATATACTATAGTTATGTAGATAAAACCCCAAATCCACCTGCTAAATACTTTTGTCCAGCATATAGACTTACCACTTTCCAACTTCCAGGCAATTTCTCAACAGTCTCTATTGCAACAACTTCTGCTGAACACAGATGATAGGATGAAGAGATAATGATGATAGTTAACAAATGATTTGAGCCACGTATGAAGTGCTAAGAGCTTTTATGATTGACTTAATACTCATAACAATCAGAGGAACAAAAATGGATCACTTCTTCAATTCGGGGACTTAGTACACTCAATTGGGAACCTTCTTTTAGGGAAAGAAATTCTGGTAAAATATACCAAATTTGACCAAGTTGATTTGGATAATCTACCTGGGTATTCCCCAGATAATGTTAAATAGGATTCCTTTGGTCGTCGGTGGCAAACAACAAATTCAAATGAGTAAGTAAGAAAACAAAAGGGGAAGATAGTAATCAACTTTTGTAAGTAGAAAATCCAAGAGAGGCACTGACTTTAAGTATGACTAAATCTGATGTCAGTAAACATCCAGTATTTGTCTGACCCTATCCCCCTCCCTCCTTCACTGCCTTCATCTCTTGGCCCTACTTGTTTCTGAAAGAGCTGCCTTAGGAGCCCTCACAATGAAGACTTCTTCTGAGTAACCCAAGAAAATGGCTGAAGGAAGTTCCAGACGCACATCCACTCCTTTCGCCTGGTTCCCATGTAACAAAATCGGGGAAAGATTCTGATGGTCCTGGTTGGCTTATATGCCCAATTTTAAACTGTATCTTTAAAGCTTGTCTTGTTACAGCCTACTCTTGTGGCTGGAGACTACATATCCGTTATACAGTAGGAGAGAGGAGAAAGCTTCCTGAGAATGGATAAAATCTGTAGCTACTTTATAATCCACACAGGCCTTTACTCTTCCATGTTTGAAATGAAATATAACTCAAGTTAATTCAGGTTTTCTCTAATAACCAGCTTCCTTAATTATCTAACCTAATGAAGGTAGTAGCAGTGTGTTTATTACCATAAAAATGAATAATATTAAAATGTGCTTCAGTAAAAATTTATCTAGTACCCATGCATTGTGAAGTCTTAGACAGGCTGGAATGGATCAGTGATGGAGAGACATAGGGGAGGCCCAGTTTTATTGAGAAGAAGCACTTTAAAAAATAAAAATCAACCAATCAGGATGTTTTCCCCTAGTTCCTACCACGTAACCCACACTGTGCTTTGTGCATTGGAAGAGAAAAAATGACAAACATCCAGGCTATCAGATGATAGAAATAATATATAATAAGTTCTCAACATACAGCTGGGGGGGAAATGAGAAATAAAATTGGTTCTTGTCTACCAGAACAGTCTATAAGAAAGTGATGAGGCAGTGAGTTAGCCTGGGTCCGAATAAAGGAAGCCTGGAGCTTAGGCTCCCTTATTGCCCTCTGACACTCCTGGATTCTGTAATATCCAACAAGCGCCCCATGGTAGCAGAGGCAGGATGCAGGATTTGGCTTAACTGGGATTGGCATAAGGAATCTGTAAAATGCCATGCTTGTCTCCTGTATACTTGTTGCCCTTCTACCGGACTTGAGACAGATGTTTACACACTCATATGATTGTTAAAGCTATCAGGACTTCTTTGCAGCCTCCATGTTCCTGTGGTTTTCTCCTATTACACATCTGGGAGAAAGATGCTGTGCAAGGGGAGCCCAGGCCCACTCTATGGCATCTCATCACCCTCCCAGTCACCACCCAAACAGAAATGAATGGAAATTATAGATGTGAAAATCTAAAACATCTCCTCCTGTGTGAGCCCCTAAGCCATTCTGTCACACACAAAAAGGCCTCTGTAGGCAAGACGAGCCGCCATTCTTTGGGCCATCATTATTTGGAGACTTGTCGAGGCCTTAAGGAGTTTCTGCAATTTTGATTCACTGCAATCATTGATCCATCAGTTTTTTGTTTTGTGTGTGTGTGTTTCACTCTCTCTATTGAACCATTTGGGAGCGTTACCCACTGATTATCAGATACCACTATACTCTAGTTACTTTTAAAATCACAACCATGGTTTTAAAAGTCTTACCCAAAATAGTTCATTTAACCAATCTAAAGATGTCCTTATACTCAGTGGGTTATATTTCATTAAAGATATTCATTATAAACTCATATTTCTCTTAATAAATTAAAAAAGTATCATTAAACAACTATCTCTAATTTCTTATCCCCTATATGGAGTCCCTCATTCCCAATCAAATAGTCCTTCTTTTCTTCTTCAAAAATCAGTTTTGAGCACACCTCCATAAGAAAACTTCCCTTATTAAACCCACCCTACCTTAATCAATATATTACTTTAAACCATATAAAAATCTACAAGAATTGGTAGTCAATCAATCCACAAATAATTATTGGGCATTTATTAGATGCTTAGTACCACAAAAGTAGATGGGAAATAGAGAAAAAGTATAAAACATGGTCTCTTCCCCCAAGAAACTTACAGTCTAGCTAAAAGATAAGATTTACCCATAAGAAATATCTTAAAACAAGATAATGTATGGTAAACCTAATGAACTGTATGATTCAGGTATAAGGACAAGATTTTGCCAATCGCAATTGGGACAGATTGCAATTGGGGCAGGTTGCAATTGGGGCAGGGGAGATGCGAAAAAGTGGAGGTGAAGAAAAGGAACAATGTGTAAATAAATAAGAGCCATACATATTTGCAGAGGTTTACCAGACACAGAGGGTGCGGGAATCTGCTGGGCTTTGTGGAGTTTCCAAGGTAAGGTGGGAACATCATGCCGCAAGCAGGAAGCATTCTGGGCAAGTAGGTCTGGAAAACTGCCTAACAGGATCTTAGAGGAAAGATGCCTGAATCTCCAAGGATCCAGTAGCTCCAGTAAACTCTACCTACTTTTGTGTTCTTTATCATAAAAAAATCCCCCCTAAATTGAATAAAATTCCAATTCCCAGAACCTGACTCTCCCCTGCTGTGGGGAGAGACTTGAAATGAATTATTTTGCCACAGAGATAGGCCCTGACCTGACCTTTGAATAGAGGGCCCTCCTGCTGAGCAAAGAAAGAAACTGTATTCCAAGTGGGAAAGTTTTGTCTCCTGGATGACTTAAATGCAGACTTTCTCAGAAACAGAGGTAGACTAGATAGCCATGAAAGATCCCTTTCTGTCCTATGATTTCATAATTTTGAAGTATCAGATACTCATACTGTGTAAGTATCTGTCTGATACACTTAACCCAGATCACATGGTAGCTGCAATCTCAAAATCACAGATCCTACATTTGGAGGACATGAGTGTGACCAATTGTTAAGCACAGCCCTGAGCATATGTCAGAATTCATACATGAACTTCAGCATTAAAAAGCCAATTTCTAGTCTCAGAAATAAATGTCATTCAAATAGAGGCTCTGAACTGCCATTTCCTTCCTTGTGTTTGTGCAGATTTAAGCTAGATGATCCATTTTTTAGATACTGCTTTATATGAGGCCAGTAATATATCTTCCTTCAAGTGTTCTGACTTAGGCCTATATTATAAACTAAAGAACTCAGCTTTGCCAACCAGAAGTGCTATGGAAAGCTGCCTGGTATAACTGACAGGTCTCAGAAGCTGGAGTTGAAAGACCTGAGTGTGAGTCCCAGATCCACCACCTTCTTGAAAGTCACCTGACAAATAAATGTTCACTGTAATGTCCATCCTTAAGGATTTCTGGGAGGAGTAACTAGGTTAATCTGTCAGACACTCAAGGTCAACAGTATTCTATGGTTGGAGTCTGTTGGGATTGATTACTATAGTGGTTGTTAAATGTTAAATATTTTGAATTTCATCCTTCATGGAGCACAATGGAGATGAGAAGCAAAGTTGTTAAACTAGACCCAAAGGCTCTTAATCCTAGCTGCACATAGAATCACCTGGGGAGCTTTTAAAAAAATATTTGTGCCTGGACCCCACCCTAGAAGAATTAAATCAGAATTTCTGTGTGGAGTCATGGTGAATCTTTCCCAAGTGATGTCACTCTGCATTCAGAATTCAGAACCATTGTAATTAGACTTCTATTCTCATGAAGCATATGAGGCAAAGAGTGCCTTACCCTGTTGTTCCTCCATCTTCAGGCACTGCAGCAAGTGTCTACTTTCTAAGTGAAACATTCTCTTATAAAGGACCTACTTTATATATACTATCCATAAATCCAAGCAGGAGGGCTGACTGCTCTGTGGCCTATGTTTTTTAGGCTCAGTCTGGTGTTTCAACGGTGTTTCTGTTCATGGGAAGAAGAGTCTACAAGGCCAAAGGGTTAGTCCCGCACACATACACCCTCAACATACACCCTCAACTATGGATCCTGGAGTTCCCTTTTCAACCAGCCAGAGTCCATTTCCAGGATCTGTGTAAGGTTTCTTTCCTGGATCTGTCCACCTGAGTACAAACTGGACACACCTCTAGGCAAAGGAGTGGCTCAGGGGGGCAATTGGTGGGAGTGTCAATGGACCTTTGACACATGGGGTAGAGTGACCTACATGAGTTTGAGAAGCCACACACACTGCAGGATTGAGCCAGAGTATGAAGAGAGAAGGGTGGACTTGGGACCGAGGACAGTGGGCTGAGCAGTGAGAGGCCAGTTCTCACTGGCCATTGTGTTCCAGAATGGAACTCCAAGGAGTCAGAGAACCCTAAATTTGAACACAACATCTAAATTATCAATAAAAATATCATGAAGCAATGATAGAACATATTTTATGTTTTATTTAAGAGTTTTCAAGCTTGAATCATAACTTTTAAGTATTTAAGCATGTGGCATTTGGGCCTCCATTTGTATGCTTACCCGGGGCCCCACGAATGTTAGAGGCAAACCCAAAGGACACATCTTTTGCCCTGCTTCCCTCCAGGACGTTTTCATATTTGAAATCAGCAGCCATGGAAGTTTTCCAAAGCTGTTTAAATGAAATGAGAATGTGGTCCATCAAAAATGCTGTCTGGTTTTATTGCACACAAGAGGTTGTTAACTCTGGCAATCTCACCGGTTTGGGCTATGTTCTCATTGTCTCTTCAGCCTCCCCAGCCAAATCCTAATGGGGGAATGAGTCTGTGCCTATGAGATTTGAGGGAGGGGCTGTGAAAATGCAAGCAAGCAGATCACCAAGTGTTGAGCTGAAAGACAGAAAGCTTCTGCTCCCTTGACTTCATTTTCAATTCACTTCATTTAGGGTTTTGTTTTGTTTTTTTGTTTTGTATTGGTTTACTTTTTTGGCAGCAGGAAAGAAAAAGAATGGTGTTTTCCTCTTATGAAACCTGGAGCAGGATAACTGCTCTGGTCCCCTAGGAACGCTGTAAGGAGGCTCTCAGAGGACAAGAACTGGTTTATAGCCTACATATGAAAATGTATGAGAACTCATCATCATCCCCTTCCCCCCATTTGTCAATCTGGCAGGATTTACTAGGGTTATAGAAGGGAAACGTGGCTATGTCTTAAGAGAAGCTACAAGAGGGAAGTGGTGGGAGTTGGGCAGTGTAGGCCAAAGGCAGAATCAATTCACACTTGATAGATCTAGCATCGGTGTATGTGAACTGCTTTCTGAACTGGCCTATATCAGTCAAGGAAGAAACTTGAAACAAACCAAGAGTTACTCTCAGGCCGTCACTTCTGCCAATGAATTAGCCAGGAACCCCCAGGGGTAGGAAATTCCAGAATCCAGGCAAATTCTATGGAGACCCATCTCCACAGCTGCCAAAGCAGCTCATGGATACTGCACGCCTGGGGAGGGGGAGGGGTGGCTTGGCCCTGAGAGGAAACGAAAGTCCCTGAGCCTGAGCCTCTGGGGAGCAAGGCATAGGTCCTAGGACAGCCAGAGGATGGGGAGGGGGGTGCCCTAAAGGACTACAGTGGCCCTGAAATGTGGCAGTTGCTGGTATTTCAGTGAGAACAGGCAGGCCGGAAGGAGGCTGGTATGGGAAGTAACCCTCTCACAGATGTTAGGATAAAAAAGCCTGTTTACTTGGTGATGAGTATTATGAAATAAAAGGCTAAGGTTTCATCTGCTTAGGGAAGAATGGTTGTTTTCCCCACTGTGCAGTCCATGCTGTGGCACTGAAAATGTGCATCGCTGACCAGATGCTTCTCTCAGGAAAGTGGGATTCCAGATTCAGGTTGGGCCGTCTCCCCCGGTGCCATAATATGTGGAGGCTGAAGTCCTGTCTGTATTTCTATATTGATATTGATGCAAATAAGTAAAGGGCTGAGTAGCAGAGGACTTACCAATCAGCTAGTCTCACCTCAGGCTCTTTGTATGTAACCCTACAGAAAGGTCACCAACACTGGCTTCCTCCCAGGGCCACTGCAGCAGCAGGAGTGGGATGGACTGTCAGCTCAGACAGAATAAACTGCTTAGAGCTTGAAATGGATAGTTAGAATTGCACAAGCAGCCCAGATCTCATTCATTGGCAATAGGGAATTTTTATCAGTCTTTATCTCATCTAGTTTAGGGATCTACCAGAAATTCATGGAGGTAGACAAGAGGCATCTTCACTTTCCCTTTCCAGAACCAACTTCATCCCTTACTAACATGGAACTTGGATTTGTTATTGGTGGAAATGTATGTAAATGGACCAACTCTCAACAGATTAAGTTGATAAAGCATCTGTCCAATGAGCCTGGGATGGGAAAGGAAGAGCAGGGTGAGAGGGACTGTGTGGCTCTTCTGCCTGGACCCAGGGAAAGGGTGAGCATTCTGGACACTGGAGACATGTTGCTTTTCTAAAGCCTTGGTTAACAAGCACAAATACCATCTAACCCCTGAATCCAGTTTCTGGAAGCAACTAGAGAATCCATCGTCATTTAAAATACACAGAAACCCAAACCAACAAATAAGAATTAATCCTCTACTTCTTGTGGGCATTGTGCTCCACAAGGGATAAAATAAGCCTCTTGAGCAACGATTCACAGGAATAGGAAGACAACTATACATCATCTCAGAGATGCCTGGTACACAAGCCGAAGTAGAAGTCTGAGACAGAGCTCTCCCACGGCTTCACCCTGCCCTCAGTCTCAGTTGGCCTGAGAAGTCGTTCCATGCCCTTGGGCAAATCCTATGTAGCATTATCATCTGCAACATGTTCAGATGGGGATAGTCAGCTTGGAAACTAATTATCACTAATCTATAAAGGCCACCAAAATGTCACAAGAATCAATGTGCATTGATCCCATTTTCAGTGTCTTTGAGGAAGAAGGAAAGCATTCCATGCTAGGACAAACCTATTACAGTTGAGAACCTTTGGGAAACGGCAGGATGGTCATCAACTGAAAATCACGATCATGGATGAGTTCCGACAATGAAAAGTGTTCAGCACAGTGCTCTTTAGAGGCATGTTTTATTTTGTCATCTAAATTTTAAACACTTTATTATGTCATCAACAAATTGAGGCTTAGAAAAAGCAGAGAAAAAAAGGAGTTAAAAAAGCACTGGAGATTGGGAAAAGTGTTGCCAATGTTTTTTAGCAAATGTTCTTATTGGACACTGAAAGGGAACTAATTGGTAAGAACCTGGTTTATATATAATATTTAATAAAAGATTCATTTTTCTGCATTCCCAATGAGATGAGTATTGGGCTATTTTGTAAAATATTATTTTGAAAGAATATTAAAGCAGGCACTGACTCAAGTTGCTTCAGGTCCTAGTCAGTCCTGCTGGTGTTCTTTCCAAACAACAAAAAATTTTTTTCTAGAATAAATAACTGAAGATCTACTGAAATTGTTCATGGGCCAAATATAGCAGAACCACTGTCCTAAAGACAGTAAAATAGATATTTCCCCTGGAAAGTACCTACTGATAAAAAATAATAGACTGAAAAGCTGAATATATTCCAGTTTTCCTGGTGGTCTTAACTATTAAATTAGTTTGATTACATGGTTAATCAACTTGACTGGATTAGGTTAAATGGCTGGGGAGAAAAGCACATTGATCCTTTTTTATGGGTGGTAGTTTGCGTCAAATAAACATGGTCTTTCCAAAGTATCTCTAAGGAATGAGATTTCTCATTGTTCTTTGACAAATTTTTCCAATGATTAAATGCTTTAAAACTCAAACATCATTGTGCACATCTAATCTAAACTTTCTTGCTGTAAACCTATTTTCTCTTTGCTCAAGATCACTTTCAAAACATAAATGTCCTCACATCTTCATTTACCACCCTGAAAAAGTATCCATCTCATTCAGAATAAAATTCCAACTCCTTAATGTTTCTAAAAGACCCATCCAAAATCTCTCTCTTCACCTCTTCACCTCTCTGATCTCATCTCCTCCAACTCTGTCCCTGCTTACTCTGTTTTAGGCACATGACACCTGATAGCTATAAAAAACACTAACCATGTACCTTCCCAGGGCCTTTGCATTTGCTGTTTATTCCTCCTAGAGCCATTGTTCACAGATATCTACCTAACATGTTTTCTCATATCATTCAGGTTTCTGCTGAATGTGCCTGACCAAAGAGTCCTTCCTTGATATCTCTATATTTAAAAAGCTACTCTACAATTGTTCAATTCCGTAAGTTTCTCCATTTACCTTTCTTTCCCATTCTAAACATTTTTTTTTTCTTTTGAGAGACAGAGAGAGAGTGAGAGAATATGGGTGTGAGTGCAAGAGAGCCTGGGGCAGGACAGAGAGAGAAGGAGAGAGAGAGAGAGAGAATCTTAAGCAGGCTCCACGCCCAGCATGGATGTGGGGCTCAATCTCACAACCCCGAAATCATGACCTGAGCTGAAATCAAGAGTCAGATGCCTAACCAACTAAGCCACCCAGGCACCCCATAACATTATTTTCTTCAAATATTTATATATCTATTGTATGTCTCCAAGTATAAGGTTTACGAGGTCAGGGACTTTATTTTTGTTTACTGGTATATCTTCAACACCAATTATAACTCTTTTATAAGTATTATTGAACATCTCTTTGTGACAGACGCTGAGACATACCAAAATCAAAGGTGTACCAGAAAGATGTGGAACCAAACATTTCCAGTGAGAAGGGTAGGATGCCAAGGGGCCATCAACTTTGTGAGCCTTTCTCTCTTTTCTATTCTCCAGCCAAGCAAAGGTAGAGAGTATAAACTTTTTTCTTCCTTAGTCTTTTCAGTTTTTTAAAAATGTAAGTGTCCTATTTTGATTGCTCTTGCAATTCTTAATGGTCTTCTCTTTATCTTCAGACTAATTTCTCTCATTCATAAAATATTTTTAACAGGCTGAATTTTCTCTTACACAAAAGGGAAATTTTGTGGTTACAAATGGACATGACACATTTTGTGAATTAATTCATTGTTTTTGACTCTTGCATATAACCTAAAGTCATGGTTTCTAGCAAAGATTAATTATAGACAAACTCAAGCCATTTTAGAGGTTCAAATTGGTCTAGGCTCAGGAAAAATACCAGGAGTTAAGGTATTTATCTGATGCTCATCTGTGCATTTAAAGAGAATGCCCACAACGATTGTCCGCCCCACCCAGATGGCAGCAGGCTGGTCTTACTCATCAGCGCGGCAGCCACCTGCTAGTTCCCAGAGCACCAGGTCTTGGTGAATCTGTTATTGAGCAATTGGTTTTGTGACGGCTTCAGCATGCTCGCTCAGCGCGTCCCCTTCACCCTGACATTCTTGGATATTTTACTTTGTAATAGTCCTGTATTGTGTCTTCACCACCTCCTCCCCAAAATTATGGTGCTACCTCTCTACATAGAAGTGAAAATGCTATTTTCTCAAGCAGCGCTTTGACTGTGAGCACCCCACCCCTTACTTCTCAGTATTTCTACTTCTCTTCCCCACCAAATAAATACATCCTACAGACTTTGAAACAGATGACTAAGCTAATTCCTTTTGATGAGCCACACAAAGAGTTCAAGTTTGAGGCTTGAGGCTTTGGCCAAGATTTAGGACAGTTCCTATGTTGTCAAACATGTGTAGCCATCCCAATGGGGAACTTTATTCTACTGCTTCCTACACAGCAAGGAGAGAGAGAGAGAGAGAGAAGTGGTGGCAGGTTATGGGAAATAGGAGAAAGGCCTTTCTCTTACCTCTGGGGATTGTCGATGGTTGATATGGAAGATTACACCGGAACAAAGATTGCATTGCCAGCTTGTGTAGTTTATGCTCTACTTGTACTACATTATTATAGACTACTTCTATTGTCTTGGTGGACAATAGAGGGTTTTATTTCAACATTACGTACAGAATGCCTGTATGGTCTCTTTCTTCCCTCCTCCAGATGCAGGAAGATATTGAGTATTAGATTTCTGAAGGAGCCATATCAAAATGAGGAGGTATAAACATTTCCTTTTTTTTCCCCCTTCTTCCCTCCTGTCAGCTTTCAAAGCCCAGTATTCTGTTGTTTGTGAGAAAGACTAAGTTGGAACCCATTAGAGTGAGGCTTTCTTGGGCAACTCTACAAACAAAAATGAGTTATAAAATAGGATCCTGAAAGAATGATTTCCATGCCAAACACCTGAAAGGTAAGTCTTTAAGTGATTTAAGGAAAAAATGCTTTAAACAGGGATACTCAGAAATTTCGGCTTTTAGGTAAAATTTCTTATCTTTCTTTCCCCTCCCTGTTCCTGCCTCATCATAACACGTGCAAAACCATAAGTTCTGTGTTCTCAGGTAGATACACAAATGCACAACCGATGTATATTCACAGTAATTGTTTCAATTAAACCAATGGTGTCATCTGCCGGGAGGTATAGTCGGTGATACCATCAAAACTTGTATTCAACTGATCTCTATGTTCTTTCAGATATTTGGATTTTCTCTTCCCATTGATGAGTCAGGGATGATCCTTAAATAGACAGTCTCATGCAGGCAGCCTGTAGATTGGGACATACTCAACACAAAATGAAGCATTAGCACGTCTTTTTCTTATTTTAATTTGAATAAGAAACAAAAATTACTCCAAATAATCCATGACAACAATTTAATGTCATCGTCCTCAATTTTCTAAATTATCCATTCCAGTTTCAGCAATTAAGGACAATTCCTTGTTAGATGAGAAGCCCTAGTCCTCCACATATGCTCAACCTTAATTATTCCCAATTAGGCTGTTTCATCAAAAGTTTGGTCTGGTCAAATTATTTGACTATTAAGTAATTGCCACCTAAAGCTATCCTGACCTGTCTCCTGCTAAAGGAAATTGGTGTAATGAGAATACTGCTTTTGTGTCACCTTGTCTACTTAAACATTCTATGCTACAGTTTCCCCATCTTCAAAACAGAAATGCTTCATCCTTCTCAGAGGGACAGATGAGAGTTGAACAGGTAATGTCCCTATGGTCCCTTGTACTTAGAGAGTATAGGGGGAGTGGAGGGTTGGAAAAAGAAGTCTATTGGGCTGAAGATGATGATAATCATTCCTCATCATTTGATGTATGTCTTTTAAATCACTGATTGAGTCCATTTCATAAGTAAATCATGGGCACGATTTCTGCAAAATAACTTGCTACATTTATTGAAAGTTTACCAGCAGCACAACTGATTTTATTGCTTTACTGATCAACACAAACTCAGTTCTCTGGAGAAATAAAATAACACTCCCATGTTACGTATCTTCTCTTTTCCTTTTATTCATACTGCTACCACCACCATTCCAATCTTATCACACCACACCTTGAGTGTTACCATAGTTTCCCAACCGGCCTTCCTCCCTCCTGTGGTTCATCCTGAAGATTGCACTTAATCATTTTCTTAAAGCACAGAAAGATCCCCAAGATCCTACTTAAAATTTTTGACTGCCTCTTCACTGCCGATGAAATTAAGACCAAACCATTTAGCCTAAAATTCTGGCTGCCAACTGTTCTTCCAGTCTCGAGCCCTGCTCCTTCTCAAGGTTGAGCTCTAAATGCAACTTATTTTGGATTATTTCCCGATCATTGAATGCTCTTCTCACCTCCATGTTGTTGCTCAGCTGCAGCTTCTCTGCCCAGCGCTGCCCTCCAATCTTTATCAAAAGGAAGGGTACCCTTCAACTCTCTAAATATTATTCCCACTACAGCCAGAATCCCTTGCATTTCAGATTTCTGGAGCTCATGGTCTGCATCACAGATATGGCATGTCATCACTGCTTGGAATATTATATGTATGGGTACAAGTTCTAGTCCTCCCACCAGAATACAATCCAAATCTCTTGCGTGGCATATTACTTGGCACACAATGCCTTGTTGGAGAAGGAAGATGGTGCTGCCTACATATTCGCTTAGTAAATGAATTAACAAAATTAATAAAAATAAAAGCAGAGCTTTAAGGGAAAAAAGAAAGAAACAAAGCAAGGCCCGTGATTCTTTAAAAGAATGGAAAATCATTTTATCTGTCAGTAAGATGACCACATAGAATGTGAACAAACATGCTATAAGCCATTTCTTCTGAAAATTCCAAGTGGAAGATGGTAACTTTGCACCAGAACTAAATGCACATGTGTCTGGCCTGCATCAGAACTAAATACTTTCAATCTAACACCATGTTTTTGCAGGTCAAGGCAAACAAAGCTTTACCCCTGGTGGATGCTCTGATATGCCAGAGATGGATTGCTCATTTACATCATTAAATATCTTGTAGTTAACTCTGTTTGAGGCAAGCATCCTAGGAACTTGATTAGAAAGCAAAGACTTTTGAGGAATGCATTAATCACTCTGTCCCTAGACTTTCCAGCCTGCTCTTCTAATCTACAGACTCTGGACGTGAGCGGCAGCCTCCAGCTGGGTTTCCCACTTCCAGCCCAGTCAGGTCTGCTCGCTGCAGACTGGCCAGCCTCCACCACCCAAAAAGGCCTGAACCAGTTCCTTTCCTTCTCCTGTTGCTACCATTTCTCCTGACTGGAGATTTGATGTAATTCAGTGGCTTTTGTATACTGACAGACTCTTTCAGTGTGTCTGAAGTCTGAAGTCAAGGGGAGATCCTTGTCAGCAACCAAGGACCTCTCCCTTCAGTCCTGAATGGGTTTTTCCAATTGCAACGCAGTTTTACAGATCTTACGGTCCTTAAGAGTTTATTTGGGCCACTAACCGTGTAAGTGTATAGACAGAATTTACCACCCACTAGAGTCTCTAATTATTTAATATAAAGCCATCTATTTTATCTTTACAATTCAAACATCTGGACATAAGCCAAGGCAGGCATACACTTCAGCTCAGTATTTCATAATGAAATTCAAATGCGTACAATAAAACATGAAAACTATACCCCTCCTCAAAAATGTCTTGTAGTTAAAGCATCAGTGAACCCATGATCAATTCAAAAAGATGATTCAGTTCACGAGATAGTGCGTGTCTGGATAATAAGTTCCATTAAAGCTGTGCAGAAATTCAGAGCTAAAAGTCTGAAAGCATTTGCAAAGACAATGTTTACATTAGTTCCTAAATATTCTGGCAAGGCAAACCCTAGAAGATAATAAATCAATGATTGAAGGGTGGAAGAGAGACAATATCACAACCATTAGAAGGCTTTTGAATGATCTAATGAAATACCTTACCCTATATTTTTAAATTTTTCCATGAGAAACAATCCACCAGAATTTATTGATATAAGGCTTAATTTTTCACACAATAAAAAGTAACTACCATATAACTAGATTGCCAATTGTATGCCAATTTAATTAAGAAATCAACTTAAATACGCCATGCATACATTATTCTTTTATATCAAAAGTCCTGGTATTGCACTGATCTCAAATATTCCCTGTCTTCCAAGTACGACATGGTAGACACACTCTGGCTGTCTGTGTGCGCTTTCCCATAAATTTCATTTTCAGAAATCTATACATAGCTTCATAGATCAAGGAATGAAAAGTATATGAAACCAAAAGGCTGTTTTTGACCTTGTGTTTCAGATCATCTGCACCGAGGAGTCTTGTTGATCACCTGGTGTCCGTTGGCTTCACTGACTTTGATGGCGTAGATATAAGAGTAAATGAAGAGGCTGAGTGGTGTGGTTTTAAGGGTGGATGCCAGAAATTCAACCAAGAAAGCTTTCCTTTGTCTTTCAAGTCTTTGCTCCTTTTAAAATTGCGAACAACCCTTTAAAAAACAGACTTTTAATGCACATATCAGTCATTTGTATATTGGTGATAGTGGAAGATTTGAGAGCGCCAGGCCTTGGAAGGGGACTGGCAGGAGCAAAAGCCAGAAGACAAAATCGGTGGAACTTCTGTAGAGGTGGTGACCTCAAGTTCTTAAAGAAAACCCTCTTGAGATAAAAACCATAGTCATATGAAAGAAAACAAAGTCATATGCAACAAACGAAATTACAGAAAAACACTGAAGAAAGACATTTTAAGCACTGAAAATATTATCATTAGGAAAACCATGTAATTTATCATTCAAATGGGAACCCAAAAAGGGCTACCATTTTTATCAGAGGACAGACAGACGGGTAGACTAGAATGTATGGTTATCTTACTTAAACATCCAGTTTTAGCCATGAAAAATGATTGCTATCTTTCTGGTATATTGGATAATTAATTTTCATCTTTCATTGCCCTTCAGAGTTGATTCCGTCACTACCACTGTTTACAAATGCGATTGGTTTTTCGAGTTCCTGATCTAGTTTGCCATAATGTATTAGCTGCTTAGTTAACTCAATAAACTTTTCACTGACCTGGACCTTGCTTGGGATGATGAGTGGCAGGCACAGAGGGCTGCAAAAGTCAGATGCTTCCCCAACAGGAAGTCAGTTCTCACACGGGAGAGAGATGGCTCCTGGAAGATTTTGAGACAAGAAGGATCTGGAAAGGAGGCTGAGTCCTTGCAGAAGGCAAAAAAAAACCTTTATAAGCAGTGAAGGAAAATGCTGAGTAAGAAAGAATGAAAAGGAGAGCTCCTAAAATCTCTGTGACAAAAAGAGTGACTGGCTTATTTGTTTTACAAAGATGTGCTACAGTTTTATTTCCACGTTTTCCGAAGCTGCATCGGACGGATTCCCATGATGCCAAACTCTGGCTACTCTTCTCCTTCCTCTACTTAAAAAGTAAAGACTGTGTGATTTTTATCATCCCTAAGGAGAGGATCTGTCGCCGGGAAGAGATTCTGAAGCACATGGAGTTGTGTGACCTGTTTTGATTTTGTGTTCTCCGTGTCGGAAATAGAGTATCACTCAGGAAGTTCTAAAGTTTAACCTCCTGAGCTAATTTAAGAACAACAACAAAAGCAGTGCTGAGAAGAGTGCACGGATTTTAATAAAAAGACCTGCAAACGCTTTCGATTCTACGCTATGCTTTTTGTCAAAAAAGCACACGGGGCATTTTAATGTGCTCACGTGCACATACCAGGCCCTGATTTTCCAAAATTGCACTTACTAAATGGAATGCCTTTACCAAAGCACAGCCCCGTTTCCCCCCCTAAGGGGCATGCTATTTAAATTCTCCAATGAAACTTGATTCTGTACAGTTCAAGGTTGAGCCAAAGCTGTAATAAATCCACCTTTAGATGCTTCCACTTATTTATCAGGAGGCTTTAAATTATTTCATTCTACATATTCTGTTTTAATAGACCAAAATATATACAGCCTGGGAACTTAATCCATTAGCCTTTTCACATAGTTATTCTCTGTTGATCACTTCACTTTGATGGGAAACATCTTTATTACAAAGCTATTGGCTGAGGACAACATAAAATGGATAGCTTTGCTGATAGTTTAGAATGTAGAAAAAAGCTAATGGCGACTTTTTTTTCACATTTTACTTTCCCAACTCTTCCACTGCTGTCAAAGAATGTCAGCTTTAGTCAAGACTTCTAGATGTGTTTTTCAGAACCTCTGAGTAAACTTAATTTTGAAATCTTTAACATGCCAGCAGTGAGGGGTGCCTTGTGCACAGCCTCTCGTGGATCAGCCCCGGTTGTCATGGTGAAATGGGTCAGCGCCATTTGCCAGGCAGTCCGTGAACCTGCGAGCAGGCTGCTGGTGTCGTGGTGGCAAAGCAGGCCAGAGCAGTCCCCGATCTATAGCTGAATCTAGGTCACCGGGATTCTTTGATGCTGCAGCTGTCCGTGTGGGACTTCCATCTCCAGCAGGGTTCACAAAGCTCGCATGCACGCTGGATATCCCCTGCAGCCGTAAACATTGCCATTTCACTCCATCCCCTCCTTCTGTTGGCCATGTGTGATTCTTTGGATTAACTGAGGATTCCCAGCCATGTGAGCTGGAAAACATTGTGTGTGTGTGTGTGTGTGTGTGTGTATAAGAAAGACACTGAGAGACAGAGATCTTGCTCTGGAGCCTGCATGCTGAAATTGCTATTTAAATGCATATTTCGACAGAGTGAGCTAAATATTAATATCACATTCCTCTGTTAAAGTAAACACCAGCAGCAAGATTTGGCCGCTCATAAAACAAGGAAGAACCTAGGCTTTTCTCCATATGCAACATGTGCATTTTTTTTTTTTTTTTTTGCATGAGAACCGTTTAACACCGTATCTCCAGTGTGTCTAAAATTGCAGGAATGCAGCGAGATTGGCAGGGGGAAGAGAGAGAGGGCTTGAGCATGTGGGCACACTTGACAGTTTGGCGGGGCTCCTGTTGCTGGAACACTCTCCGTTGTCCTTTGTCCTTCCTTGTTGGAGCTGGATGCTATACATTTGTGCCCATTTATTTGATATTAATTTTTAAAGTTTACATTACATTTTCCAGTCTATTTAAAAGCAGCGATCTGTATTTTTCATATAGATAATCTTCTTTAGCATTTATATTTTTATGATTACTTTTTTCTATAGTTGGTTTTCCCCAGTCAGATTTTTCATCTGAAGAGCAAGCTGCTTTTTCAAATTGTTCATCCAAATATCAGTTAGGATTTCCCGGTTTTCTGGCTAAATGCCAAATGCACACACCTCCACATACACACACACTGCTAGTACATCACTTGCTGCTCCCTGATCTGCACTATATAAAAATCTTAAAGTATCTTTTCTCAATTTAGCTAAAGAGAAAAAAATAAAAAGCCTTTCCATCTCTACATTAATAGGAAGATTCATATTTATCTACCTCTTTCTTCAAAGAAAAATGTTGAAATAAATAAATATCTGAAAGCTATATGACATAGAGCCCCAGATATCCAACCACTGAAAAAAAGAGGTGGAAGGCAATGCTTGATGGGATGTGGGCCATGCGGAAGGATTAATCTTGAAAAGGAAAAATAGCATTCTGAAAGCAGAGGGGAGAAAGTAAGAATGGTTACCATTATGCACTGAATTGTATCCCTCCCCAAATTTGAATGTTGAAGCCCTAAACCCCAGGACCTCAGAATGTGACTGCATTTGGAAACAGGACCTCTCAAGAGGCAATTAAGGTTAAATGAGGTCTTATGGGTGGGGCCCTGGTCCAACATGACTGGTGTCCTTATGAGATGAGGGAGAAGTAGCAGGTGCACAGAGGAAAGGCCATGTGAGGACACAGGGAGAAGACACCATCTGCAAGCCAAGGAGAGAGGCCTCAGGAGAAACTAAACCTGCCGACATCTGGATCTTAAGCTTCTAGCCTCTAGAACTATGAGAAAATAAATTTCTGTTGTTTACACCACTTAGTCTATGGTATTTGGTTATGGCAGCCCTAGTAAACTAATACAGTTACAAACACAAATACATTTGGAAGGTGATGTTCAGGAATTTGAGCAAATTTTTGCCTTTGCTAGGCATCTAAGACCATTAGTAATGAAGACAGCTATCATTTTAATCAGGAAGCCTGCCGCATCCTTCATGCACCATTTCACTGAATCTTCACTGTAACACCAGGAAATGAGCACTATCTCCCAATAGGGAATTGTGTGTGCGTGCGTGCATGTACATATACATGCACACATGCATGCACGAGCTCGGGGAGTGAATCAGTGGACCAGAACCTCAAAGATGGCGTTGGTGGGCTGTCAGATGTAGATAGTCACCCTCTAGACCCAATGCTTGACCACCACACGACAGTCACGTTTCCAACCGCATGGCCTCCCTGAGGTTCCTCCAGTAGAAAACATGTCTTCCCATTCCCATCATGCCCTATTCAGAGGTACACCCTCCCTGCTTCCTCCTTGAAACTTATCTGCCTTTTCAAAGCCCAGGTGAGATTGTAGCAACGAATAGAAGCCCACTTATGCTCTCAGTTTCTTCTGTATCCTGGAACATAACATTCTATGCATTCCTCTAGCACTGCCTGCATATTGCTGGGAGTTATCATGAATTATCTGCCTGGGGTATGTCCTGTGTCCATGTCTAGAGAAAAAGCTTCTTGAAGGTAGGGGCTATACCAGGGACTTCCTCCCAACATCTTTTACCAGACTAGCATACAAAGATACTTAAGAAACACTATTTGACTGAAGCTTCCAAAAATAAACTTCGGTACAGATACTAAATAAACTTAAAATCTATGAAAACACCTCAATAATAATCTGAGATGTGTGATTTCAGCTGTATTAAGAGTCTGGCCTGCCTTGCCCCTTTGAGACTCTACATGTATGTGGTGCCTAAGGGTGGTTATTCAAGGACAAGTGGGAGCAAACCCAGTGGCCCTTAGCTGAGTTCAGAGTTGTTTTGCTACTCAAGCATCCCAACACTCCCCTTGCATGCTCACTTCCAACATTGACCAGTTTTTCAATTAGACAGTTTGTTTTGTAGGAGATGCAAAGTTTTAAAGTCAGATACTTAATACCCAAGAAACCTTGAGCAAGTCAATGTCTCTGAACTTCAGTCTCTCATTTGCAAAAGAATAACAATTCTTACTTCAGTGTCCCCACCATAGCCTCATGGGGTTGTAGTAAAGTTTAAAAGAAGCAATTTATGTAAGATGCCTGACACACAGCAGATATTCAATGTATGTTAAGGCTGCCTTTTCTCACTTCTTTCTGTGCCAAATGTTAAAAAAAAAAATCAACAAACTGTCACTAGTAATTAAATTGTTCTACATAGCCATTGGAAAAGGGTTCTAATCATTCTGATATTTAACATTTGATTAAAGATTTTCTGTTTACAAAGGGCTTTTATGAGCTTTAATGTTTGATCCTTAGAAAAAGTTCCATGAAGGAATCAAAGCAAGAATTATTACCATTTCAATTTTAGAGGAAAAAATAAAAACTACTGTAAGTCCTCTATAGAACAAGTTACTCAATCAAACTTACTGAACTGGAAAGGCACAAAGCTCAGGTGTAAACCCAGAGAATCGGGATCTTTCTGGGAAAGTACAATGACTCCCTGAACTGGGCTCTGGGTAAGGTGACTGTTCTGAAAAACACAATGTGAACATTTAGTACACATTCTGTGAGCAATCATGACAAAGAGTTCTGCTGCTTTTTTCTCCAGTCTTCCTTAGGTTATACTCCCTTCAAGGAGTATTCTCAATATAAAGGAAAAAAAATTATCCTTTTCCCAGTTCCAATACTATGAGAACATGGTGACATTTATCCAATTTTCTTCCAAGAGAGGCATAGTGAAAAAGCTGGGAAGGACTGTGTGCATTGCATATCTTTATTTTTTTTTTTTATTTTTTTTTTTTTTTATTTTTTTTAAAGATTTTATCCATTTGACACAGAGAGAGATAGCGAGAGCAGGAACACAAGCAGGGGGAGCGGGAGAGGGAGAAGCAGGCCCCCCGCCGAGCAGGGAGCCCGATGCGGGACTCGATCCCGGCACCCCGGGATCACGACCTGAGCCGAAGGCAGACGCCCAACGACTGAGCCACCCAGGCGCCCCTGTGCATTGCATATCTTGATTCAAATTATTTTTCATGTGATGCCTCAGTTTTTAGTGGTAAAATAGAGTCAATTTAATTGTTGTTTTATGAGAAATAATTCATGTAAATGTTAGTGATATGATTTGTTAAGTTTGCAAATGTATTAATCTCAAAATAATAAAGCCAGAAATGACTTTCTAAAAATTAAATTGACAAACCAAAAACTAGAAAGTTAAAATTCAAAAGTATACTATGTACAATGAGATCAAAAGACATAAAATATTTAGGGATAAATTTGACAAAATCTGTGCAAGAGCATCATACAGAAAAAGATTAGACATTGCTAGAGAGATGTTTAAAGATTTGAATAATGGAAATATATACTATGTTCATGAATTAGAATGCTCAGTATTGTTCTGTATTCTTACCAAAGTAATCTATAGATTTTATGTAATCCCAATCAAAATCCCAGCAGATCTATTTTTTTAAAAGAAATTGATAAACTGTTTCAACAATGTGTATGAAAATGCAAAGGATCTATGGGAAAAAAATAATTTTAAAAAAGACAAACAAAACTGAAGAACTTACACTATTTGATTTTAAGACTTACTGTGAAGCAATCAAGGGGGTGGAATAGAATAGAGAGATCAAAAATAGACCCAAATATGTATGATGATTTTGTGTCAGGCAAAGATTTCTTTACTAATTCAGAAATAACACTAAAAATAAAATTTATTACATTGGACGTTATCAAAATTAAATCCTTCATTTTCTTTTTTTTTTTAATTTTTATTTATTTATTTGACAGAGAGAGACACAGCGAAAGAGGGAACACAAGCAGGGGGAGAGGGAGAGGGAGAAGCAGACTCCCAGCTGAGCAGGGAGCCCGATGCGGGGCTCGATCCCAGGACCCTGGGATCATGACCTGAGCCAAAGGCAGACGCTTAACGACTGAGCCACCCAGGTGCCCCTAAATCCTTCATTTTCTCTAAGAGAAAAATCAAGGAAACGAAAAGGGAGACTGGGAGAAAATATTTGCAACACATATAACTGATAAAAGAGTATATCCAGTATATGTAAAGCACTTTTCCAACCCAATAAGAAGACAAATAATATAATTTATTTAAAAGGGTAGAAGATTTCAGTAGACTCTTCACAAAGATATATGAGTATCCAATAAGTATATGAAAAGATATTCAACATTAGTCACTTAGGAAATGTAAATTGAATTAAACCCACAATGTGAATATTACTTTATGCCCACTAGAATGGCTAAAATTAAAATGACTGGCAATATCAAATATTGTCAAAGACGGGGAGCAACTGGAATGCTCATACATTGCTGGTGAGAGTGTAAAATGATACAAGTACTTTGAAAAGCAGTTTGGAAGTTTCTTGTAGAGTTAAAAATGTACTTATCATATGACCCAGCAATTCCAATTTTAAGTATTTACTAAAGAGAAATGAAAATGTATGGCACACAAAAGACTTATACACAAATGTTCACTGTTCAAAGCAGTTTTATTCATAATAGTCCAAACCTGGAATCAACCCAGTATCCATCAACAAGTGAATAGATAAACAAATTGTGGTATAGTCATGTAACTGAATATCCTACTCACTAATAAAAAAGAATGAATTATTAATATACACCACAGCAAGGATAAATCACACAGATATGTTGAATGAAGGGAGATGATACCAAGAACTGGTATGATTCCATTATATGAGATTTCAGAACAGACAAAATTAATCTATAATAATAGAAGTCAGATTAGTGGTTTCCTAAAGTGGAGGAGGAGGAACTGACCATAAGTGGCACAAAAGAACTTTCTGGAGAGGTGGAAGTATCTTGATATATTTTGATCGGGGTATCATTCCACACTGTATATTTGAAATGTGTGAACTTCACTGCATGTAAATTATACTTCAAAAAATTTGATATTTTAAAAGATGAACTTGGTCAAATTTCTTTAAATATTCTTTTCCTCTCACTTCATAAAAATTTGTGAAGATACTCCTCTTCTAGGTTAGACATTAGTCTATACTGAGGGCTACCCACTCTATACTGAGTCTATACTGAAGTTAGAGATTATTCTGAGGGGATTTTACTGAGCCTCAGATATGCCAAATACTATTCTCTTAACAGTTCCAATATTCTTTAAATGGTGAGTGGTAAAAGAGCGTCATATTCTAAAACTACCAACAAAATTAGACAATAACTAGACCTACAAACTAGACAAGTTCCACAAGCTTTTTAAAAACATTTTATTATGGAAAATTATAAACATACATAAAAGAAAGTACAGCATAAGAAATCTTTGTGTGCCCATCACCTAGCTTCAAAAATCATTATATGGCCAATCTTGTTTGTCTATAACCCTAATGCTCCCCTTCCCCAGCTTCTCAAAGAATATTTTAAAGTAAATCCTAGGTGTCTTATCATTTCATCTGTAAATACAAGAAGCTCTAAAATTGTGATTTGTTTGCTTATGCTGTATTCTCTGCCTGAAATGCTTACCCGTTTGCCCTGAATATAGCTGAATCTTTCTCATCTGTCAGATGAGACCTTTTCAGAAAGACCTTCCCTGATCTCCCTATCAAAATAACCAACCTCTACCTTGGCCACACTATTTTTTGTCCTAGTAATTTTTTACAATTTGTAACTATTAGTTACTGGTTTTTGTCTGTCTTCTCAACTATAGTCAAAGTGCCACTGGACCAGAACTAGCACAGTGCCTGAAAGGTGATTAATAAATGGTAGGTCATCATTGTTAATGAATTGTCCTGACCAGATAATCTGGGACAACTTTTCAGAAGTCAATAATTAATGTTTCATCTATATGTGGTGATGCTCTGGATCACCCCCAAAGGTAAGCTGGCATTGCTTTTTCTTAATTTTCAAATCCTAACATATAAGGAGGTGTCAAATAGAGTCAACGGGTGTGTTTCTTCTTTTGTATATTTTTATAAGAACCATGGAATGTTATAAATGGAAGCAGCTTGAGAAATAATCTACATTCATGGATTTGTTGGCTTTTAGAATGAAAAGAATCCTTAGATAACATTTTGTTGAAGATGGTTCAAGCTTTTTCTGTTAACAGATAACAAAATGTCATAACTTACACCTAAAGTTGCAGAATTTGTGATTTACAAATGGCCAATAATCTAAGATCTTTGTCTAGAAATATAATCCACTAACTTGAGTGAGAATTTAATTTTATGAAACATCAGAAAAATCACTCAATTTTATTTTATCTACACTTAGTATACTCAGTTAAGCTATTTATTCAATAAATATTTATTTTACATCCATCATGTAATAAAAACTCCTCTAGGTGGTTGGGGATATATCAGTGGAAGATATAATAACACTGGAATGGGAGCAGAGATACGGTAAGAGACACCCTTGAATCCAGAAGTGTCCAACATACTTAATATAGTTTAGAGTTTCAGGTAACCATTCAAGTTAGTCATTCAACCAAGTCTGATCCATACAGAAGAGTGTCTTCCATCCCATTTTCTCCAAGAAATTATGTCAAATATTCTGTCCATTTCCATCATCATTCATTCACTCTTGCCAGGGCACTAATCCCAAGATATGGTTTAAGGAATATGGGTTGCCACAATGATAGTTTCTTCTGCACTGGGCGTGGAGTCAGGGGCAACATCAGAGGTAGAGGGGCAGCAGCAAGGGAGGTGGGGCTGGCCAGCAAGAGGGATTGTACATTTCCCCCAAGTAGAACAGATGCAACACTCCGCGCCCCCCCTCCCCGGCATAATCTCAGTCAGGCTGATGTCACTATTCCGGTCTCTGTCTCTCCAATGCTCTCTTCTTCCACCACCACCACCACATGCAAGGGAGCTTTTCCAGTTTCCTGGCAAAATTTTTCTCATTCTCTGAATATTGGCTTTCCTGGGAATTCTAGCTAGACCTCCTGCTTTACCTGGACACTACCAGCCCGTGAGGTATCCACTTGGAATGACAATAATATAACAGCAGCAAAGCTAGTTTAACAAGTGTGGATTTTTGAAACAATCGGATACTAAAACTACAGTGTTTTCCCCTCCTAGAATAGCAAATAACATGTATTGCATTTTCAGAATTATAAAATAATGCAAATTTCCTATTTTAACATTTCAGATCTCAGTTGCCAAGTAACAAAACCACAAGTTCTCCTATTTTCCATGAGTTTTCAAAGTTTATGTTTTTGGTGTACTCCAGGGCAAGGAGGAACTTGTTGTTAAATATATTGCATGTTCTGCCTACAAGAAATTTGGGGATTTCTCAGAACAACCTTGGGGGTTGAAGGGGTGATCGAAAAGTCACTGCTGGCTTTTCCTTTCTGAGCTGCTGGTTCTATTACTACTAAGAGACAAAGACTAACTGTTCTCCTCAGGATGAATATTGCTTTGAAAAGCCAGAGGCACTTCTGAAAAGATGGAGCAATAACCCTGGTGAGTTCAGAAAAGGGCCTGTTGGTGATCAAGACTAGGATTCTATCTTACTTGTAGATAGTTTTCTAGCAATCTGAAACCTGCAGAGTTCTAATCAGTACACAGAGCTAGATGTCTAGCCCTGGTTCTTGTCTTGCTAGTCCACATTGATGGTGAAAATTAGTACCTCCTGCCTCTAAATTCTTGTAGATCTTATTTTCTATATAAGCTCTTAGTATTCACTATGTGTTGCCCCTGTTATTGGTTCTATTGTGCCTGTGATACATCCCTAGATCACAGGCTTCCAGGGAGCAACTATAGCTTATACTTCTTGTATATATTCCACTGCTCTAGGGACAATGCTCTATATCTAAGTTCTAAGTAAGTATATGCTAAATGACTAAACATTCATATCTGACTGAACTAAGGGAACATAATATCCGCTGACAATATTTCCCACATTCTGTTTCCTTCCATAAATACCAAACACATACACACACACATACACAGAGACATACAAACACTCCTATAGACACTAAAAGCAAAGTCTATCCTTCACTTCCATTACTCTGACCCCTAACGTCCCTTGGCCTGTCTTGATTTCTTATGGTAAAATATATTAATTGGGCCTGTGCTTAGTTTCATCTTGATTTTGTTGGATTCCGTGATTCAGCAGAATGGGCACTCCCTGGCTTTCTCCCTATTTCTCTTCATTCTGAGTCTCCTTTGTGGGTTTCTGCCTATGGCCCACCCCTTGGTTATTGGTGTTCCTCAACAGTGTACCCCGCACTTCTCTCTCAGCAATCACTCCAGGTAATATCTTTTATTATCACCTACAGGCTATGACTACCAATTTCTATTCACAGACGAGCTCTCTCCTCTGAATGTTAGAACCATGTAACTAATTGCCTACTGGACATCTCCATGTGGATGTCCCCCTAAATGACCCAAACCAGAATTACCACCTTCCCTCTTCAAACCTGATCTTACTCCTGTTTCTGATCTCTGAAAATGGCACCACAATCAACCCAATTACCTAAACCAGACTCTTTCCTCTTGGCCTGGCTAACCACCAATCATCAATGGCTGTTAGCTCTGCCCCCATCACATACCTCTTTATCTCACTGGTCGCTAGGCTAGTTCAGGTGCCAGCATCCCTCACAATATTACAGAAGTCCTGTTCTGTCTCAGTAAGTATGGTTTTAAGCCCTCCAGGCTATTTAATGCTGAAACCAAAGGAATCTTTCTTTCTTTCCTTTTTTTTTTTTCTTTCTTTTTTATGTAGGCTTCATGCCCAGCATGGAGCCCAGTGGGGGTTTGAACTCTCAACCCTGAGATCAAGACCTGAGCTGAGATCAAAAGTCAGATCCTTAACCTACTGAACCACCCAGGTGCCCTTCTTCTAAAATATAAATTTGATCATGTCACTCTGTGCCTAAAAATCTTTCAATACATCCCATTGTTCTTCATGATAAAGCAAAATTCCTTAACTTGGCTTACAAGCTCGTGCATGACCTCAGTCCCACCACCCCAGCCCCAGTGCTAACCTTCTTTCTAGCCCCCCTAAATGTCTTTACTACCTCAAATGTGCCGTACTGTCTCTCATTTTTTGAGTATTTCCTCAACGTCTCACACTGCTCCCCTAACCCAGTCCCCAGTTTTGCCATAACCCCTGCTTATCCTTCATTTTAGCTCTACCTCTTCCAAGAAGCCTTTCCCAGACCCTCAAGTACAGATGAATGTCCACTCCTTGGCATTCCCAGAGCGTATGTACTCTCTCTGTGATTGCATTTATCGTGCTGTGTTATCCTTGGCTTTTTTTCTGAATCTCTTACTAGCCTCCCCCTTAAGAACAAAGATTCTATCTATTTTGTTTGAAGCTTAATCTCTGACATCTGGCCTCATGCTTGGCACATAGTTAGCCTCAGAAAATATTTGCTAATGCCTGCCTTGAAAAATAAATTACACGAAATCACTTTTCCTACGTGAGTGAGATATACTGGAAAGAAAAATACTTCTTACCTTGTATTTAAAGCTAGAAATGGGTTTTCCCTTTCCTAACCTTACTGGCTGTTTTAATGATCAGGAAAAGGCAACTTCTGTATGAAGTGGGGTGAGGCAGAAACTGTAGATAGAAGTTTGATAGGAACGGTGCCAGTGGCCAGTGAGAGCAGATTCCCTTTCATCATGAGATCCACACAGAATGGGGGCTCTAGAAACCTCTAAAGTAATTCCCCCAGGGATTGTTGTGGGGTTTGTTTTTTAACTTATTGATTTACTGACTGATCTGAGATAGAACCAATAATAAGTACATTTCAAACTCCTGGTGCATTCTGGAAGATCGCACTATCAGTTTTTCTATGCACATTAAATACATACTAATAATGTCATTCAGACCTCATACTTGGCAGAGTATTTACATCAAAAGGAGCCTAATTCTTATCTGACTACTCAGACCACCTGGCACTCCCAGTAAATTCAAAGGGACTCCAGGTTTGATTCCTTTCCAATTAGACCCTAAGCAAGGCAAGAAAAGTAGTAGTATATTCAATGATTCAGTGATTAATCATGTCAAAGTTAAAGCCCAAGGTGCAAAGAAATCCACTGTCTTGCCCTGAGTGGATTAAGGAGAATGTTTTCAAGGAGGTGATTAAAACTAAAGGTCTTAGCTGGCAAAGCCTATAGAATCTGTTGACTCTTTCTGAGAAAATAAACTGCCTAAATTAAATAGTAACTCCACCAAGAGGCATTTGAAAGCCACTTAGAGCAGAATGCTCTTGTCAAGAACAAGAGGCTTAATTTTCTTCCTGGGTGCTGGGGACACTAGGTAGCGTGTAACATTGAGAAACAAAAGAAATAAACAAATATAATTCTTTTGTCATATCCAATGTTGGATTCCTGGATCCAACGTATCTTAAATTACAGCTAATGGGCCCTAGAAGAACTCAGGGAAAGTAAGCCTTTTAAGCACTGAGTTTACAAACCTAACCCTGAAACGTAGACTTCTGAACTCAGAGGGAGCCCCATTAGAGCTCTCTAGGGCTGGAGCCTTCTGGGTCCCCCAACGTTTAGATGCACATGTGGCAGAGTCAAACAAACACAGAACTCAAGTCAGGAGACCTGACTTTAAATCCAAACTTTTACACACACCAGCAGTGTAAACTCGGATAAGTAAATGCCTTTCCAGAGCTTTGGAAACCTCAAGGTACAACTTGTAGATTAAAAGACCGGGTTGGTTGGTCTCTTGTCTTCTCTTCTAGAAAAAATCTGCTACGGAAGTAGCAAGTCTCAGCTGGCCTCCTTGGCAAAGGGTTAAAATTCACTTCACATCTTTCTGCGTTGCTTTTAGCAGCAACCTGGAAAGCTCTTTCACTTACGCCCAGTTACACTGCAAAATGTCAAGCTTGTGAATTTAAAAACTTACTGTCAACACTTTGCTGCAAGTAGATATTAATTGATATTAAATCACTATGGAATGCCTATAGAAATGCACTGCATGCCAAAGACTTCCTGACAAAGGAAAGGTAAGCACAATGAAATAATTAGATATGACTTTCCATTTCATTACAAATGTTGCTAAATATTTAATTCAGTAGCACTTGGGTTCTCACTGTCTTTATTATTAGCTTACTTGTATTCATTTTGTCTAGTTCTCTGTAGGTGTTTTTTTTTTTAAGCCCCTTAAAATAAAAGAATATAATATTCAAAATCAATTTGCTTCGTTAATCATAGTGCTTTCTCAGCATTAACTATTAAACTGAAATCTGGGTCTGCAATAATGCTGAGACAATTCAAGACTTACAAACATTTTTATGAAAGAAGATGGGTACCTTGGACTTGAGCATGGAGTTATCATTGTAATTGGAAGGATATAGGTAAATTCAAAAATTATTTAAAATTCTTCTCTACCTTACAAAATTGGGGTTATGGAATAGATGTAAACGCTGCTTACCAGGACTGCCAACTTTCTTCTCTTCGGACAGGGGAATATTATACTTTTCGTGTCCTTGAGATTAGATGTAATCATGTGACTTGCTTTGGCCAATGAGAAAAGAGTGTCACTCCCAGGCAGAAGCATGTAATGGCTGGTAACCATTACAAGCCCTGCCTTGGTTACTGTAGAAGCACATATAGATATGAAGACATGACACTGAGTCGTCATGTGAAAGGCTACTCTACGGTGTCACCCAGCCATGCAGGAGACTTAAAATGAATAAGAAAGGAACTTCTGTTGCTTTAAGATTTAGGGCTATTTGTTACCACAACATGGTCTAGACTTTCTAACCAATACAGAGACCACCAAGACTTACCATACCAAGCTCCCTGGGTTCCCTAAGCATGTCCTCACAAACTGTCCATTCTCTCCTCTAATTTGCTACTAAACTTAGAATCATACTTTTGTTTTTGTTTTTTTTTTTAGGAAAACTATTAAGAATATATTGGGTACTAGCACCTGGAAAAGCAAATGATTGGATTGACTATATATACATATAACCTTGACAGAAAAATTCACACATTCATATACTGGATTAAATGTCTTCTGAAATTTTCTCGTACTGAATCTAAAGGGTGTATTAGTTTCCTATTGCTGCCAAAACAAAGGAAGTGACTGAAAATAATGTAAATGTATTCTTTTACAGTCCTGGAGAGCATGAATCTGAATCAAAGTGTTAGCAGGGCTGTGTTCCTTCTGGGGGCTTCAGGGGGAGGTCTGTTTCCTTGGCTTTTTTCACTTCTAGTGCTGCCTGTATTCCTTGGCTTGTTATCCCATTTTCAAAAAGCATCAGTTCAACCTCATTTCCATCATCACACTTCCTACCCATTCACTCTGATCTCTTGCCTCCCTCTGATAAGGACCCTGTATTTACACTGGGTTTACAAGGATAATCCAGAATAATCGCCCCCATCTCAAAATACTTAACTTAAACACATCTGCAAAGACCCTTTTGCCACACCAGGTAACATTCACAGTGGGTGTTTTTAAATCATCTGGCCCATCTTGCTTCGTCACCACTCTGCACCCCTTCTCTCCCTTGCCTAGCACAATGTCTTAAATAGAAATCCTTGCTGAAGAAATGAATGTTTAGCTCAAATGTACACTGTGTCATATCTCCTTTATCAAGAGCGCAAACAATATGGTTAATGAAGATACACACACAGAGAGAGAAAAGTAATGCCTCTCACAAAAGCAAGAATAGGAGAACTTAAAGTAGCTCGATTCAGGCTGATCAAAATTAATGGGAAAGGAAGTAAGATATTTTATCACACTGGCACTTAGTACTAAGTCTTTAGCAATATGAAAAAATGCATCGTCTATGACGATTCATATAAATACACATATTATACATACATATGTCAGCATTTGATACATCTGCATGGATTCAAATCACTAGTTACTAATCAGAATATGAGCTATTATGTCTTCTTGCTGAAAGTTGCTTATCAGTTGTCTTTCATTCTTCTCATATGAGACAATTTGCTGAAAGGAAGAGTCCATTATTTCACTCTTCTCAGTCTGGGGTCTGCGCAGGACAACTCCCTCTACTTCTATTCTGTTGGTGCTTTCATATTCCCCAATTCACATGGGCCCTGAGATTAAAAAAAAAAAACAAAACAGTAAAGATTCCCCTTAAAATGTGTGAGCTCCTTGGGCGCCTGAGTGGCTCAGCCAATTACGTGTTGGACTCTTGATTTCTGCTCTAGTCATGATTTCAGGGTTGTGAGATGGAGGCCTGCATCGGGCTCCATGCTGGGAGTGGAGCCTGCTTGGGATTCTCTCTCTCCTTCTGCTCCCCTCCGCCCCCACAATGTGCACTCTCTCTCTCTCAAAAAAAAAAAAAAAAAAGTGTGATCTCCCAATTCTACCAAACCCTGTGACTCCATGGTAATTTTTTCCAGCACTTTCCTCTGCTGACTCAGCGCTTACAGGTTGAGGAAATTCACTTTTATGGGCTGTCGAATTTGCTGGCACTCTAACAGCTGACCTACAGTTCATAATATTCTTTCTGAAGAACAACATTGACAATTCTGGGATCTCCCATTGGTGAGTATAATCTAATTGGAACAATTATTGATGGTTTCCTAGATTGCAAATAAATCTCAACCACAACAACAACAACAAAAAGCTTTCGTTTTACTGCAAGTTCTGAAGTGAAAGCTAAAAATGTGAAAGACCCAAGTGTTTTTTTAAAAGGCTATTAGAGAGAACACATAGTAAGTACTTTTTGGCCACTGATAAGTGGTACCCAAAAGTCAGAAGGCACAGAGTGGCCTGAGAATGCCTCAGAGGTGGTAGCCCCCATGGCTGTGGCTGGGAACTAGGGTCAGATGAGCCACAACAGTAAATCCAACAACATTCCTTGACATGCCAGACCAATACCCTGCTCATGTAGGCAGGCTTTCTTCCCTTGAATTTCAGATCTCCTCTCCATGCTAGGTGTTCTGCTCACTTTATTCCTAGCTTAGCTTCAGTTTCATCATCCATAAAATAATGTTAGAAGAATGAATGAGGATAACTTATATAAAACACCTAACATATCACAGCACAACAGATCCCCCCAAAGTACTATTTGACTGATTGCTTGGTTGATTCATTGATTGAATCATTCATTCGATGTATTCAATTTGTACAAGTCTCTCTATTAGGTGTGGGAGATAATCCTGTCCAAAAAGTCATGGTTTTTTAAGGAGAGTTTTTTAACCTGGGGTCTATGGAACTCTAAGGTAAAAATATGTAACTTCAGAAGTTCTGTGATCTTCTGAAATTATAAGCAGAATTATATTGTGTTCATAAGTGCTTATGAAAATTTTTCTAGAAATAGGTTTCATCAAATACTTGAAGGAATCTGTGTAGTGGTCATCTTTGCCACCATGTGGGGAAGCCTACCTAAGATGAAAGCCAACAAGGAAGAAAACTATAAAAATCTGGAAAAAGACAGAATTACAACAACTTTTGTTGGAAGACATTCTTTCATCGGATTTTTTAGTTACATAAGGAATAAATTTTAGTTTTTGTGCAAACCTGTTACAATTGTCTTTCTCTCCTTTTAGTGAGAGTCAATCTGGTTAATTCAGTGTAAACTCTCCTTACAAACAAAGACACTAGTTAACTGCTCCCAGATACTAAGCTCTCTATTCTATGATTGCTGAGTCAACCTGGCTTTCTTATTTTTGAGGTCCATTACTTTACCCATCTCCAAGTCCAAATTCAATCCCACCATCAGCCCATGGCTTACAATGCCTTCTCGTTTTATTTTATCACTTCCACATTCACTTCTTCCCTTGTTCCAGAACATGACAGCAGAGATTATTTTTCCATTCTGATAGGCCCTGAGCCATTTGCAGAATCACAAAACCAACACTTAAGTTTCCTTCATCGTTTTCACTCCCATCTTCAGCATGCCAGAATGATGGTATAAACTCTGTCCCAATCAACATAGTTGTACTCAATACTCACTGGGCATTCAATACGTATTTGTGAAATAAATGAAATAAAGATTTCCCTCTTTCTCTGGAATCTTCCTCTTTCATTCCTAAAAGGAAGAGAAGCACCAGAAATGGAGTTTGATCCCAGGGCCTCACAGGGGACCAATCCCCAGGACGAAAGAATATTATCTTCAACCTAACTTGGTGCATGACAGGTCTGAGAGGAGAGTGCACATAAAGTTAGAGAAGTGGGGGGGCGCCCGGGTGGCTCAGTCGTTAAGCATCTGCCTTTGGCTCAGGTCATGATCTCAGCGTCCTAGGATCGAGCCCCGCATCGGGCTCCCTGCTCGGCAGGAAGCCTGCTTCTCCCTCTCCCACTCCCCCTGCTTGTGTTCCCTCTCTCTCTGTGTCTCTCTCTGTCAAATAAATAAATCTTTAAAAAAAAAAAAAGTTAGAGAAGTGGGCAGGCCCATTGCAATAAATTTGAGGCAACATCTAGTTTCACTTTCATGGCACAAATTTTTAAAGCCTACCTAAGCAATCATAACACATAAATAGTAAGTGAATAAAAAATGAAAGTTAATATTTGAAAATGAAATCAGTCATTAGATGAAAAGGGTGGGATGGGAGCTATATTTTCTCTTTTCAAAAAATTCTTATACAATGTTTAATGTTATTTAGAGTATTTTCAAAACACTGGCATAAATTGCTATTTTTTTAAACTATTGCAGATAATTCACTTGTGTTGCAACATATCCTCAAGTGGGAAGATTCCCTGATGACAAAATATCTAGAAAATAGGCCACTGAGGAGACAAATACCCACACACACATACATTTGGGGTAAAATGACAAATTCATTTGATTAAACGGACTCTATTTTATCATCATATGTATATGATGTATATGTATATCAAAATAGAGAAAAATGTCACAAGAATGACTGGAGAGTTGTTTTTTTTTTCATTGTCAGACCTGAATGAACATAAGACATGTATTTTTGAAGCTATGTTTAAAGAAGAAGAAGAGGGCCTATGCCCCTAGGTGGCAATCCCCTGTCGGGGTGGGGGGTGGGGAGCCAGCCCAAACTACTGGGCGGAGAAGAGAAGGAAGAGGCTTCTTAGGAAATCCCTGTGAGCTATAAAGGAAGTGAGGACACAGAAAATTCAGAGACCTAATAACCCCCTAAGAGCCACAGAAGCCTCTAAATTTCCATTGGAGGTTTTGAGAGGTGGCCCTGGTGAGAGGGGAAGGTGACACAGAGAGAAGAGAAACAGCAGCAAAGGCCTTTTGGGGGACGCCTAAGGAATGTGGAGGCACAGCGACAGGATCCGGGGCAATGGAGACACCAGGAGCAAAGATGGTCGACCCTCACTTCCCCGCTGTGCTCAAACAGCCCGCAGGACACTGGGGCAGACACTGGGCTGAGGGGTTGCCTGCACAGTGGGAAAGAGAAGTGTAAAACTCAAGAAGTGGGGGAAATGCCTCTTTCGGAGGGGACTTTCCCTTGCTAGTGAGGTTTCAGATCATGTTCTGCAACAACCTCGTGGCTTGTGACAGGGCTTCAGGGAAATGAGACAACCCAAATGCAAATCACAAAGGAAAAGAAATTCAGCAGTGGCTTGAGCAAACAAACTGAGCCACACCGAGTCTGACAAGGCAGAACTCTCAGGTAGTGTGAACCGTAGCAAGTGCTGCTTTGAAAGGGGAACAGCAGAGAGGAAGGGCACACGTCACTCAGGAGTAAATCATCATCAGAGCCTCCGTTTCTGGACGGCCTACTACGTGCCTTGAGCTCTGCATGCCTTACCTCTTCTCCGTCCAGCATATGATGTGGAAGAGACATTATTATCCCTATTCTCACCTGCACAGAAGAGGAAACACACTCAGAGAAATGCAGTAGGAAATCAGCCAACATCACCCAGTTCCAGGGCCAAGATTCAAACTGAGGCCCATCTGATACCAGGGATCGTGCTTCTCCCCTTGACCCTTCTGCCACTGCGCAAATCACAATCTTCTTTATGCCCAGATTTTCCTTTGTGACATGGTACAAGTAAGCTTAATATTAGGTAAGACAGCAGCTTAAAATTGGCCGATTTCAGCCCTGAGATGTCAGTCACTAACCAGTTTTGTGGAAATGGATAACTCATGCGACTTCTCTGAGTCTCCAGCGTTCTCATCTATAAAATGGGTCTGTGCTGGGGGCTCTTCAGTTCTCAACTTCTGTGAGGCATTCCTAGTCCTCCCCTGCCAAAGGAAGGAAATTTCAAAGTTGTGTTTCTTTTTTAACAAGAATATATGATAGGATTATCATATTCCAATTCTCTGTGGACACCATGCATGGAAGGATCCCATGCTTAGAAATTAAAACTACTCTTAAGATGGGGTTTTAGATGGCCCTGAGAATGGAGCCAGAGCATTCCCAGACAACCCTCTGGTAGCAGAAAGGCTGGATGGAAAAAAAAACACTCCACATTCTTTGCCCCTTCCCAGCATAAATCATCACTTACTGTGGGAAAATGATTACTTGCCAGGAGGTAGGGCCTATGACTCATTATACAGTCGTCCTCGGCCCCTGATCAAGCAAGAACTAAAGGTGGGGAGACTGAGAAGCCGGGGTGAGGACTCTGATTTGCCAACAGTTTCACCTATGACACCATAGGAGAGGAAAACTGAAAGCTAGGTGAGCAGCAGGGCAAAGTGGAGTCACCACGCTGCTATGCTGTGGGGCCGAGTCCAGAGCAGAACGACATGGGCCCCTGACTTTCTGAGTCATTCTTTGGGTCTGAGTCTTTACAGCCCCAAAGAGGCAATGATCAGCAAAATGCAAATAATGCCACCCCTCGGCTTGTCCTGACAGGCAACCAGCTGGCTAATTAACGCTTGTGTAAGAGATATCCTCCTCATCGGGAAACACCAGCAAACTTCACAAAGAGGAGTTAAATAGCTCAACATCAGCATTCATATTCTAGAATAGAAATACATGAGAGACAGACACCGCAAACACCTTCCCTTGTGGTTTCAGCAAATATTGTGCTATCCTTTCTCCTTTGTTGCTGTAAGCTATGGCATATCTACTATAAATACACTTTCTATTATATTTTTCTACATGGTCTTTGATGTCCTTAAAAATGATGTCCTTTGAACAAAGAGCTATTTTGTGATCAAAAGCATAGAAAGTTAAAATTACATACCACATATATAAAATCCTAGGAACTTACGAAAAGCAATAGGAAAATTGATCTGTTATCTGTGCTGAGTATTGTTCTCTACTTTCTTTAATGTCTTAAAGGTAGCAAAAGTAGTTCATTGTGGCGATGATGTAGAAGGGAAGATTTTTTAAATTCTCCTAGTCTGAGGAGGGGCTGTTAGATATGGTCTAGGGGTGGTGGTTTGTGATTAAGGAGCTAGAGCGAAGATACTTGGAATAATTAAATGAAACCAGTGTTAACTAGTCTCTAACTGATGTTAGGAAACAGTAGGTCTTTGGATGTGAAAAACTGAGAGAATGGAAGCCTCTTCCTCATGCTAGTAGGATAAGTATAGAATATTTCTTCAAGTATGTTCCACAGAACTCCAGGCCCTTGAGCCACTCTGCATAAGGAAGGTTTTATACTCCAAAGTAGGCAGTTTGGAGAACTCTGCAGAGTGATGTCTTCCACACCACACCCACCTTGTTGGAGAAACCTGGCACCATTGTCAGACCTAGCATTTCCCGAAGTTACTGAAGACCTCAGAACCATGCCCCTCCCCTTCTTAGGTTTCATGTGACACCCATTAATCCAGTACAACTAGTGCTTCATGACTAGTGTCATGATGAGAAAGAAAAATATAAGGGGAAGAATTTACATGGAAAGGGATCCACAGAAGGTTCCTGATCAGTGATGCCCAAAAAGGTAAGATCCTAATGTGAAGAGAGGTAGCCAAGAGACACCATGCAGGTGATGGATTAAACCGACCAGGGGAGGGGATTAAAACGAGAAAAGAGAATTAGCACTTATAATACTTAAATTATATGGCACACAATGTACCCAGCTTTGTGGGGAGGAATTATTACTCCATTTACCATTAGGAAGAATAAGCAACTCATCCAAGACCATATACCAAGTAAGTTAAAGCACTGAGGCTCAAAAGGCACTTACAGCCAGACAGCCACGCAGAGCAAGGTGCAGGGGTCGCCGGCCACCTAGCCTGGGATGGCAATGGTGCATGTGGACTTGTGACAGAGCAGTGACACGGTCCTCCTGGGACTTGAAAACAGATACGCAAGTTTTCAAAGCCGGAGTGTGCTTTCCTCTCTCTGCAAGCAGAAGCAGGCTGATGAAGCAAGAGGAAAAAACAAACACACAAAAAAAACCCCTTCTATTTCTTTCCTCCCCTCCATCTTGAGTCCCTTAGTTATCAAACTTCCAGAGAAACAGATAGGCAGGAATTGTGTCTTTAACACCTTCTCTTGCCAATTCAAAGCAGGCAAACTTTTCTCTCACAGGGGGTCCTCTCTTCTGATGTCCAGAGGAAAACAGACCCCAGTTTTTCTCTCCCAGAGGGGACAGACCACAGGGAATCTACATGAGCGCCTGTATTCGTCCTTCTGATTTCCATTCCTCTGGCTTTCTCAAATCCTTACTTTGGGAGCATTTGTGGCTGTATCTAGGATGTTGGACCACCATGACAGGGAAGGATTATGCAAAAAGGCAGGTGCTCTGTCCTAAAAATAAATGTTCTCTTTCAAGGACTGCCATCAACTTTATCTAAACTAATACTAGACTCTCAAGGTGGTTGGAGTTCAGAGGAAAACTTCAGATTTTCTTGGGTATATTGTTTACAGGAGAGATAGTGTCTTATAGAGCCCATCTTCACACAATGCATGGAGTGGAGGGACTGGGTATTACAGGCAAGGTGCTACCTAATCAGTAAGCTTCACCTTATTTAATCTCCCCTGCTTATCATTAAAAAAATATTACCCCAATAGATCTGTTTTTACCTACAAATTACATAACTGTGTTGCCAACTAATATACTATGAATAATATAAAGCATTCACAAAAAATGAATTTTTAAAATGATACTTAAAGATACATTTATTTATTTTAATTATTTCTCCCATACCTCAATAAATCAAGGGATATGTGCACCTCACTTTGGGATCACTGACCTTACTGTTTGCCTGTCACGATAGAACTCATCTATTAAAAGAGCTCAGAGGGTGCCTGGGTGGCTCAGATGGTTGAGCGTCTGCCTTCGGCTCAGGTCATGATCTTAGGGTCCTTGGATCGAGTCCTGCATCGGGCTCCCTGCTCCTTGGGAGCCTGCTTCTCCCTCTGCCTCTCTCTCTCTCTGTCTCTCATGAATAAATAAATAAAATCTTTAAAAAATTAAAATTAAAATTAAAAAATAAAATAAAAGAGCTCAGAAAGGTTTTGAGTCTCTAAATAATCTTGTTAAAATCCTAAATAGCCCATTAATAACATGATTGGTCTTAAGGCAATTGAACTATGCACTCAGAAGATTTCATCAAGCAAAAGAATTTAGGCCACTGGTTGGCTGGCTTATACCAAGTTACTTCTATTTCTCCAAATGTTTTTGGATCATGGCCCCTTGGATTTTAAGGGAACAGCTAAATATCATCTCCTCAGTGATGTTGTTCTCCCTCAAGTGTGTGTAATCTTGCAGAGCTGTTTCTCTAGAAGAGAGCAAGGTTATGTGAAGGGGAGAGAACATCTCTCCCTCCAGGGCACTTATGCAATGCAGGGTCAAGGGCTCTGTCTACAGAACTCAAAACCAGATCTTTAGGGAGTGCTAGGAGAAGAGACGGGGCTGAGCAGAGATGCTTGGGCATGGCAATTGCTTGAGTTTTCAGACAAAGAGTGCTGTCGGAAGCACAAGGAAATATTTGGCACAACCAATTAAAAAAAAAAAAAAATACAGGCCTGGGTATGGGGTATTACCTGAGGACAGGAAACCACTAACGCCCTTACATTCACTCTCCATCTAGATGCTCCCATGCACAAAATTCTCCTACACAGAAGGAGAGTATTGGTTGTTCGCCTCACTTTTCCTTTAAAGGTGTGTTCACTTCTCTTTCCATCTACAAAAAGTCTGTATTTGTTTTTTTAAAGACTCCTTGGCAGGGAAGCCCACCAAACTACCATTAACCTCTTAGTGTGGCCTTGGGGAAGGGTCCCATGACCAATGAAAGTGCTAAGAGAATTGAAAATTTGGTGATTGATAACACGGTAGAGAAGGAAGATGCAAAGGGAAACTAGAAAGGCTACTGATCTGAAAGGGGGAGATGCTGGGGGAGAGTGGTGAATAAGATCTCTGAAGGGCAAACAGAATCATTCAAACTTTGGTTTAGAAACCATTCTAATGGCAGCCACTCGAAATTTTGGTTCTTTGTTGGGTTAGTTCAGTGATCACTGAAATGAGGAAGTAAGCCGAACACTTTTGTAAGCCTCAGAGTCCACAAGAAGTTATGAAAATTCCTGGTGGGCTTCCACCAGACTCTAACACAAAGGCGAGGAAAGACAGGGAGATTCCACCGATGAGTCAGACCAAAGGGACAAGGAAGACTACAGAAGTTTTTCTCAGACAAAATGAGTCTTTAAGAGTTTGGGAGAATGAAATCAAGTTAACAACTTTGAGAGATATGGGTGCATTTTCTACAGAACCTGAAAAAGAACACTACATGATAAACCTTTGGCCATAAAGACTAATGTGAGAAGGATGCTCGGATTAAAGAGAGAAAAACAGAAAGCAAAGGAGCTGGGCCCTGAGGCTGGTGACAGTGTTGGGGGAGGCCCTTGAGATGTGGTCAGTTGGGACGAGGAAAGACCCAACCATACCTGGAGGTGCTCCGGGGAGGCGAAAGCAAGTCTATTCTCTGTGAGAGGAGTTGATGAGTGAGGCTGAGTACAGGGCCAGACTTTGTCACATCCTAATTCTTAATGAAATCAGCATGGCAATGACCTTGCCAAAGGCGCTTTAACTGTACGGCCTCAAGGAGACAGAGATTAACTGTATCAGGAAAAAGCACATTGATGGGAGATGACTAATATACGGATGAGAATTTCTCGTAAGCTTTTTCTTATTGAACACATCTGTGATAAAAGCTCTGGCATCAAATTGTATACAATACCAAAATTGTAAAAACTCTGAAGTGACTATTAAATGCGTGATGTCAGATCTAATGTGGGCATAAATAACACTGGACGCCGCAGACGGTAATTTAGAAGGTTCTAATCACATCTTGACAACAAAAACATTAGGGTCTATATAATGTCAAAGCATCTGAATGAAAAGAGAAAAACACAGGCAATAATTTTTCCTGCAAAAGCCAAACATCTGGATATTTTGGGAGACTGAACATACATTTCATAAAACCACGGCATTTAAAGTTAAAACATTCTATGATCTGCTTGGATCTAATTATTTTCCGTAAATCTGGCAAAATAGTATTGGTTCAATAACTAATAACTGAATATAATAATGTTTACTAATATGTAGCAGTGGTTGAGCTTCAAAATTACTATACGATGTATGTATGTTTAATGCCTGTATTTTATATATAATGAATCTTTTTCAAATAATTTGCTCAGTTGCAGACAGGCAGAGTCCTTCAGAACTCACGACTGTCTTTTGCTGTTTCCAGAATCCTAGTTCATCCTGTATGTGGTCATTTACATCTTTTAAATTGGACTTAAACAAGAATTTTTTTTTAATTAGCAACCATTTCTGTTATATGTTTTTATCTTATAGCCTCCTGGTTTTTTTTGTTGTTGTTGTTTTTAAAGATTTTATTTATTTATTTGACAGAAAGAGAGACAGCGAGAGAGGGAACACAAGCAGGGGGAGTGGGAGAGGGAGAAGCAGGCTTCCCGCTGAGCAAGGAGCCCGATGCGGGGCTCGATCCCAGGACCCTGGAATCATGACCTGAGCCGAAGGCAGACGCGTAACGACTGAGCCACCCAGGCACCCCTAGCCTCCTGTTCTATTGTAGCCAAAGTGTCTGCTTCCTTGCCATCTTCCCAACTACACCGTAATTCCTCCTGCGCTCACATGCGGTCCTCAGTTTCTGGCTGTGTTTGGAGCACAGCAGGTGCTCAATTAATATTTATTAAACTAAACAAGAGCTAAAACTGACATAAAATTAAGAATTCGGCTAGAGTTCAGAGAGCATGTCAGATCATTTGCACCTTAACTAATTTCTATACTTAAGCAAAACAAGTTAGGCCTGCAACTTTGATTTCATTGGGTTCTTCAGTATTCACATCAACTTGGATGCAGTTTTATTATTTTAAATGTGTGTAGTTCAGCTTGTTCATTATGACTTTCCTTTTTGTTTTTCCTTTTGCTGATTCCTTGCCAGCTTTTCTACACTTCCTTCTCACTCCCCACTTTATCACTGCCTCTGGACAAATCCATTCAGTCATTTGTTAGATTTAAGATAAAAGTTAGAGACACAGGAAGAAAAAACAAACAGAAACCTTGGGCATCGCCTTTTTACTTTAATTTTGTTTCCCAAATTACTGTAAAAACAACTTAGAGCTATGTTTTTTTTCTTTTCCCTTTTAGCACATTGTACACCCTGGACAGGCAGCTATGGTTTCTTAATGATTTTACATGATTTTTAATGCCTGGCCTTTAAATATTCAAAACAGTTTGTTAAGTCCATAATTAAATTTTAACTTGTTATTCAGAGTCTGTGCCCATGCCCAACCACTGAGAAACACGAAAGACAAATGTTGGCGCTCATTTTCGTAACATAATTAGAATCCATTTCCCAAGGGGGAAAAATATTTTTCTGGTTTGACACTTCTGTGCACAGTGACCCACCTCTCTGTAGACCCAGGCAGGGGTATACTACAGGCCAAGCCAGGTACAAGGGCTACCTTTAAATGATCCCAATTCCCGAATAGAGAGCAAGGTCAGGAGTGAAGCCCATAGCTATCCTTCAACATGGATCTCCAAATCTACCTCTTAACGCTTGCCTTCTTGCAGTTTGAATAATTTTTTTGGACTTATAAATTTTGAGTAAGTTTTTTTTAATCAATTTCAGCTGCACAGGAATAGAGATGGGAGTACAATAAGCCCTCCCACCTCCCCAAACCATTAATCAAATATTCTGATATGCTCTCTTCTAAAGGGGCACACCTCAGTCCATGATTTCCAGAACAGGCCAGGTCAAAATGTTACACACCCCAAATTCAAATGATATACAAAATAATTTGTCTGTTTTTTTTTTTTTCTACAGCATAATCTAAGCTAGCTCCCAAGAAGACTGCAGAATTGATTAATTTTATGTATTAAACTTTCTGTCCTACCCTCCAGCTTTCTAATTCCCTGGGGAATCTACATTTACAGATATACTTCAACACCTAAGTATGAACTAGACTTGAGGGTGTCTACCCAAGTCTTCAGCCTCACTGTTTATATGCTACAAGAATCTCGCTGCTCAAATGGAATTTTGTTGTTTCACATGTATTTAATTCAGTGTTTATATTGTTTGGTTTATTAGTTTGTTTTAGGGCTTTGCTCTTTATTTTCCCTCACATGGATATTTTGCCAAGTTTTCCCTACTTTGTCTTCTTCCTTCACTCCCTACCTTGCTATTGCCTCTCAGCAAACCGACTTCCAGATTTAGACATACTCATGTGGATAGAACACGAAGGCTGCATCTACACAGGCAAAGTGGGGAGCTAAGGCAACTCTTCTGTGTTCTCCGGAGAGTTGCCTTTCCTGTGCTGATATGAACTTTGGATTCATTGGGCCACTGTTCCACGCTCTAACTTTGTGTCTGAATTTAATGCCGAGCCCTGGAATCCATTTGTACTGTTGACATTTGTCATTCTTTAACCCTCTAATCACCTACCTTCACCAAACCCCTTCCCTAAAATACCAGCGAGGCTAGTAATCTTTCAGAAATAACAAGAAAAAAGAATTTACAATTATTTTGATAATGTCTGTGCAAACAGCCATAAATGCTATACTTTCCATCATGCTAAGGGCTGTAGTGTTGACAGTAAGAAAGGGTCAAACCAAATATTTGCATCTGGGGCCTCACCTGTTAGACCAGCAGTGAAGAGTCCAAAGTACAGCCCCAAGGCACCCACTGAGGCCTAACAGTGTACTTTATGAGTATTTTCCTGAAAGTTCCTGCTAGCCAACTCTCTCCGGCCCACTGCCGGCTCCTTTGAAATGGGGATATCAGCTCTCCCCATTCACTTATCGAAAATATGTCCATTACTGGATCAGATAAAATTGTTTGTATACTCATTTGAAATCCTTAGGCCTCATGCCTGCTTTGGACCAGGAAGACAGTCATTTAAAGTTACAGCCAGATAAAAGAAGAAAAAATAATTCAGGAAATTTATCCACACTCTCAACATCTCTTGTCTCCTTCCTGGAGTTTGAACTGAAAGCCCTGGTGTGCAGTAGTGATGGGGAAAATACCTATTCATTCTACTGGGAACCCCTAACACATCTTCCTTTTGTTCCTCAGATTATAGGAAATCAAGAACTTTAAAGAAAGCAATTTTATTTTGGTTCGGTAGATTGAAACAAATTCAAGCTGTTAGATAAAAGAAAGAGGAGGAATGGAAATATGGTCATCCTGCCCCACCTCAAGCCTGGAAACCTTACTGTCCCAAAACAGCATTTTTTAACATAATAGAAGCTGAAATACAGGGGCACCTGGGTGGCTCAGGCAGTTAAGCGTCTGCCTTCAGCTCAGGTCATGATCCCAGGGTCCTGGAATCCAGCCTGCCTTGGCTCCTTGTTCAGCGGGGAGTCTGCTTCTCCCTCTGCCCCTCCCCCTGCTCATGCTTTCTCCCCACTCCCCCAAACAAATAAATGAAAAAAAAAAATCTTAAAAAAAAAAATAAGCTGAAATACATCCCATTTCTTGGATGCTTACTTCAATAGTTTGTTAAAAGAAACAAGACCTCTTGTGGTCCTCAAGAGTATCCACACAGCCAACTTCCACTGAGCTAACAGTTTTGGTGTGAAAGCATTTGGGTGGGGGCTCAACTGTGGAACCAAAAAGGCCAGAGGATGGCTACTGAACACCAGGCGTGTACGAAGAATGTACGAAGAATGAAATTGCCTTAGACTATTAAAAGAAAAATTCCTAAATTATGTTTTCCTGATGCCTCCAGCACAATAAATGCAACCCCACAAAGCCCGGAGCCTTCCACAGGGAGCTGCCCCAGTCATGCCTTAGTGGGAGCTCTGGGAGATACCCTAAACCCCAGAGAATATGCACATGTGTGGAAATGCTCCCAGAGGATTGTGCTGGGTATATGTTGTGGTTTGAGTCCCTTTATGACTAAATGACATTTCTTTTTTTTTTTAAGGGTCTGAGTGGCTATGAAACATTGCCGTGAGGATAGTTTGCTGGGTTTGGTTTGTGTTTTCAAGGAGTGCACCAGTTCTTTTTGAAATGCAGCTGCCTCAAAAAGGAAGAAAAAACTATGAGGTGGGGGAGGTTGAGGCCCGGGAAGAGGGGGGGTGGTGAAGCACCGGGAGAGAATGCACAAAGTCTAAACACTTGTGATTCCGCCCCTCTGTCCTGGCGTGGGGGGGGCGGGGGGTGCTACTATTTCCCAATAATAAAAGGGTGGTGGGGTCCAGATTCTTTATTTAGTCTTAGGTCCCTCCAAGAACAGCGAAGCGGGAATTCAGCGTGTGAAGCGACTTCAGCACGCCCACACCCACCCCAGCCTCTGCAAGGCGTACCCACGTGGCCTTGGGGAGCAGTAAGTGCCGAGGTGGGTCAGGCCAGCCAGCTGACCGTGCGCCGTGCTTGCAACACTAATGGCTCCTTGTTTTCATGCTGAAAATATGCACCTCTTGGAACCTCTTCTGTCTTGGTCAGATGTGCGGGATGTGATTTACATTACGGAATGCAGGACAGGCATGCGCTTGCAAGTGTTCTGATCCAAGAATCAGGTTTCTATTATATACATGATCAGTATTGCCTTTTGTAGTGACCTGAATAGTTTGTGGTAGTTTTTTTTTGGACTTATTTTTAAATGATTCATTTTCTATCAAGCCCTACGCCCAAAATGTCTGCCTGGAAGGGCGCCTGGGTGGCTCAGTTGGTTAAGCGACTGCCTTCGGCTCAGGTCATGATCCTGGAGTCCCGGGATCGAGTCCCGCATCGGGCTCCCTGCTCGGCAGGGAGTCTGCTTCTCCCTCTGACCCTCTTCCCTCTCATGCTCTCTGTCTCTCATTCTCTGTCTCGCAAATAAATAAAATCTTAAAAAAAAAAAAATTTTTTTTGAAAAAAAAAAAATGTCTGCCTGGAAGATAACTGTGCTACAGTTCTCAAAATGTCCTGGAGACTAATTTCACAAGCTCCTTCTTCCTGTGGTCTAAGAGCCTTTGGCTTTACACCCAGGAAATGCTACGGTGTGGATAACAGCCAGGTTAGAGATACATCAGTCCTGGGCCCACTCTCTGGGCTGTCTCCTCTGCTGAGTGGTATGTGAATAAACATGACTGGGATTCCAAGCTTCTCAAAGAGACACCACAGGTCCCATGGAGACATAATTAATATATTTGCCGGAACTACTTACGTATTATTTTTTCCTTTTTCATGAAGTTATTTGTATTCATTGAAGCTTACCTCTCAGGGCTGTAGGGAGTAAGGAATAAGTTTAATGTTTCTGGAACTTAGAAAGCTTAGGGAGCTTAGTTTTAAGCCTTCACTCTACCACTAATGCGCTGGTAGACTTTTGTAACTTATTTTTCTGGGCGTTGGTTTGGGAACCCTTGTTTGGATTCTGAAAAGTTTTGGGGTTTTGATTTGTTTTTTGGTTTCTGTGTGTTTGTTTTTTCCTATAGGATCTCCCTGAGGCTTAGCTATACTAATGAGTATTATGAACTCCAAAAGTATCTAGTGAATCCCCAGCTGACAGGACTATTGAACACTTTTCCCCCCCAAAAAAAGTGTTCATATCCTGGACTCTATTGCAAGTGTTCTGTAGAATATAGATGAAAAAAGCTGAAGAACTAGAAGTGTTCTTCATGCTTTCAGTACTATGAATCTATAAAGGCAATGCAGAATTATACACATTTAATGGATATATAAAGAGGTCGTTTATGAGCTTGTTGTATCAATCAAGGCTTTATGTTGCAAGTAAAAGTACCCACTAGAGCTAGTTCAAGCAGAAAGGGACTTATTATTACCATTAGCTTATACCATCTATAGGAGGACCAAAGAACCAGTCTTGAATACTACCAAGGAAAATGCAGGAAAAAGTGGGCCAGAAAAAAATGCTCAACCACATCAGTTGTTCTAGCAAAAACACCTCCATTGCTGCCCATGGCTTGGCACATGTGGCACTAGGAAACAGGAGAAAACCCTACTCATGCTACCCTGGAAGCACCATTCTTCGCCCCTGGGCTTGCTGAAAGGTGCAGGCTCCCTGCCATGTGAACACTCCCTCACCTTGGTTACTTCTGCCTCTAAATGGAACGTCAGGGTAGGCAGAATTCTGAGATGGCCCCCAAGAGTCCTGCTGCCTGATGTAAATGCCCAGTACAATACCCTTTCCTTAAGTGTGAGCAGAACTTGTGAATATGATGGGCTATCATTTCCATGGTTACCTATTATTATAGGACAAAAAGGGATCTTGCAAATGTAATTAAAATCTCCAGTCAATTGACTGGGAATTAATCCAGAGGGAGTTATCTTGGGTGGGTCAGACCTAATTAAATGAGTCCTTCAAAGAAGTCAGAAATTCGAAGCCAGAGACCCTCTCCTGTTGGCGGCCTTAAAGAAGCAAACTACCATGTTGTAGACAGCGCCCTGGGGCAGAGAATGGCAAGGAGCCTCTACCACCAGCAAGAGAACAAGGAGCTCACTCCTGCAACTACAGGCAACTGAATTCTGCCAACAACCAGGGTGTGAGCTTGGAAGAGAACCCTGATGAAAGTGCAGCGCTGGCCGACGTCATTTCAGCCTTGTGAAGCCCTGAGCAGAGGATCCAGCTACCCCCTGCCCATACTTCTGATCTGCAGAAACTGTGAGCCAACAAATGATGTTATTTTAAGCCACCAAATCTGTGTCATTTGTTACACAAGAAAAGAAAATGAATACTTGTGTTTGCATGACAGAGCCAGGTCGGTCCTCAAAATTAAACTCCAATGGCTTTTCGATTTCTACCTTCCAAAACTTCATTTAAAAAAGCCAGAAGTGACTGGTGTTGGTATTGAGTGAATCAATCTCTAATATCAGCAACCATCGTCTTCGGGGAATTCTTTTCCAGAAGTCCATGTCTCTCATAGGACATATGATAAGTTTTAAAAAGTCCCTTAGTTTTTTGTTTTGGTTTGGGTTTTTTAAGATGGCAAAGATCAACCTAACATACAAGGACTCAAAAGAAAATAATTAACATTTTTGCCAGCAAGTCCCTTTTATGAATCAACCAGTTGTCTAAACTGACACACCAGTATTTCTAGGCTGATTCCTCTATAAAATTTTTTTTTTCATGGAATAGATAACGTTTTTAGGAAAATGATGCTATTCTAGGAATAGACTCTATAATGGGATTCTTTACATGGACATTTTCCATATCTTTATACATGTATTGATTATCTATGTATAAGGCCTCACCTCTGGGTCTCACCAACAATGAATGTATTGATTATATTTTTAGTAGTTTTTTCCCTGAGAATTAAAGAAATCATCAACAAAACAAAGCTAGTAAGGGAAGGATTTTTTTTTTTAATTTTTCCAGAAGAGAAGTAAAAGGGCAAATATTATTTATCTGATAATATACACTATTTCTCCCTGGGAATATGAGAAGACAGGGATCCCACAGTACTCCTAGAAAGTTGGAAAGTTTTCTGGTAAAGCTGAACTTGTTTCTCATCCTTATACGAATGCCCACTCACATACCCAATGTCTAGCCTACTACCTTTCCCCACATTAAAGTGGTTTAGTTTCTATCTGTTACATCAAGTAAGTTTGAACCATCTCCTCTGCCTTATTAGTACTCCCTGACCGAACTTCCTCTCATTTCAGAACCACTTGTGGTGAGGAAAGGTAAACAATGAGAATGACAATTAAGAACCCGTGATCTCCAGAAACAAAACAGAAGCCCCATTTGCTTTACCTCGTGTCGTAATTTCCCAGACCTGTTCCTCTTGGCCAATGTTGAGCCAGGCATTTTCTCCCTTGAAGGCTGAGCAACTTCTTACAAAACCACACTCTGTGGGTTTTCCCAGGTGCTGTTATTTCCTGAGCAGTACATGATAACAGTCCCTTACTTTTTACAGGCTGAAACTTTGCAAAGTGTGTTCAGAAAGTCTTGTCTCAGCTCATTTGATCCTCACAATATTTCCATAGGGGTCAGGCCAAGTGTCATTATTTCCCATTTATAAATAACAGAAACTTCTATTTCTGGAATTAGGTGACTGGTCTAAACTATGGTGAGCCGTGATGCTGAGATTGGAACCCACGTCTTTTGAGTGTAAATCGATGTTTCCCCAGGATTCTTACCCTATTACAAAAAAATACCAATGAATGGATGGAAATAAATATCCAATAGGCATTGGCTTCCTACTGTTCTCTAGTCTTACCCACCCAAATCCTCTGCCACACTTGTAAAAAGCACCTGTGACCATGGCTAACACCATCAAGTACAAGTTCCCAAGCATAAATCTGGATCCTGCCTACCTCTAAGCCTGACCCTTTATCCTCCAGGAACACTCCATTTTTTATAGTACGTACTTTCTTGCTTCTGCCTAGACTTGCCTCTGACTGCATTTTTTGTCTGAGTAAGTTATATTTGTCCTTGAAGACTCTGCTCAGACTTTGCCCAGGCTGGTCAAGATAGACCCCTTCTGTGTTCAGTCTGTTCCTCTGGTTTATCACATTATTAACATTTCTGCTAATATGTACATACATACCTCTCTAGGGTATGGGTCCATGTCTTATTTATCTTGTGTCCTCTGTATTTAACACAGTGCTAGGAATTTCATCCCTGAAATGCATGTAGAATTAGGATTTTTTTTTAAAGGAGTGGTTTTATTGGCTAGGAAATAAAAACCAAGTAACAGTGAGCCTCCAGAGGTGTAGCTTCCTTATCTAAACTGGTTCTGAAGGGACTGAGACTGAGAGTCTAAGAATGGAATGAATCACCATGAGTTGGGCTGGAGATGGGAGTGGAGAACAGAGGGAAAAATGCTCATAACCTTTGGAAAGTTCTGCTGAGAATCCTGAGGATTTAAGGTCACATGGTTGGGCACTTCGGTGGCCATGGAGTTACCCCTTTCAATTCTCCCTTCCAGAGTACCTGCTGCAGGGAACATAGCTGTCTGACAACCTCAAACTGCCATAACTTTGGACCCACTGCAGCATTCAAGTTAGGTCTCCTTCCCTTTGGCTGCTCCAGACAATGAGAACACAGTGGGAGTAGTAAGTCTGGGCCACTTCTGCCTGACAGAGGACTCCTCTGATGGGAAGTGAGCTCGAGGAGCTCAGGGATCCCCACTGACATAGCTGAGACTTTCTCAGAACTGCACTGTGGTCTGAGGCTGCTTCCAGCCCAATCCTCTCTTCTCTCCTGAAGCTTTTTCTTGCCTATTCATGACCCCAACCCCTTTTTTCCTTCAAAAGTATTTCCCCCTCGCCCATCTAATCCCTCCTTGACATCTGCTCTTCAGAAGAACTGGGCTTCTGAACTAAGAGTTAGTACTTAAAGTACTTAAGATTAAGTCTAAAAATCGAATTTTAGACTTGCTAACTCTAAATCTGTAAACTATGCTTAAAATTTAACAACACCCTTAGTCTAAAGCTATGTAGTAGTTCAGAATCAGAGCTAAAAATACCACGAAACAGGACAAATGGTTTCTGCTTCTGTATATCTGATATACACACAGGCAAAACAGAGGGTAAAAGTAGCCCAGGTTGGCCTTTAACTAATGTGAAAAATGTCATGGCTCAGTTGACTCGTGGGACAACAGGAGTGTGGCCACGTCATCGAGGTACCAGAGGGATTGAAGAGCGTGGACCAGGTGTCCAACAGTTACAGAGTATAAACAGCACAGCTGTCTCCACCACTAGCCAGGCGAAGAGAGCCCCAGAGAAGAGGAGATTGCAGAAGTGAATTGTGTATCATCCTATAATGGGGTGACATTTCAATCTATTTTTTAAAAATTTGTATTGGGCATTTCAAATCATTTTATATTTTTGTTGTGGTTATGGATTACTCATGACGGGAAAGGTATATGGAAATCATGAGGGTTGTATAACCTGGAAGCATTTGATTGTATGGAGAAGTCATGCAGAAAGTTAACCCTTAAAAAACTCCTTCAAGTAGAGACCCCAAGCACCATAAGAACACAGCCTCTAGTCCCTCAAAAAGGCAGCAACCAATCACCCAAACATGCTATGCTGTATTTCAACTCTCAAAAAATTAATTAAGCTTATTAAATTAAACTAAACTATCAGCCTGGCCCTTAAGCATGTGGGCAAGTCCACAAAGTAACAAGTAACAACAATTCTACACATTGATACTTCAGTAACTCAGTCTGACTCTTTTTCTTATCTTCTTTATTTTTCTGAGCCTTGTCTTAATGTGACCTATAGTTTTGCCTTTCTTCAAAATACGGTAAGTTTGGGGCACCTGGGTGGCTCAGATGGTTGAGCGTCTGCCTTCGGCTCAGGTCATGATCCCAGGGTCCTGGGATCGAGCCCCACGTTGGGCTCCCTGCTTGGTGGGGAGCCTGCTTCTCCCTCTCCCTCTGCTGTTCCCCCTGCTTGTGCTCTCTCACTCTCTCTGTCAAATAAATAAATAAAAGCTTTAAAAAAAAAAAAGCTTTTTAAAAAAAATACAGTAAGTTAAAAAAAAAGGGGGGAGGGAGACTGAACTTTTCAATAAATTCAAAGACAAACAAGGTATGTGTCAGCCATGATGAAATTCTAGGTGATTAGAGTTTCTTCAGATTAATGCAGTATCTCTCACCTTTATTGAATTCATTGAAAAACATCAAATAATGTAAATTATGGTCCCTCCCACACCTGCCCTAGAGATTCTAATACACCTCCCAAAAAATAGTTGGCCCCCAACCTCTGTGAAACCTGGGAGTCAACATTTTTCAGGGGTTTTTTCTACTGTTAGTATTACAGAAATAAAGTACCTTTCATTTTCTTTTCCAAATATAAAATTATATAGTGATACTGAGAATGTTTTTTCAAACCACAAATATCCTAATGAATAGTCTAATATATCCTACCCCACCTCTGAATACCAGGATTGGTCTCACCAACATCAGTTGAGAATTATTGGTCTAGTCTAACACACTTCCTTTGAAGATGAGAAAAATTGAGGTCATAGATTAAATAATTTGCCCAAGTTTGAAAAATTAATAAAAACTGAAATTTATAAAAGTAATATAAATCTATTTAATCAATTTGAAGAGGATAGCCCAATATTGTTGAAAGGCAGAGAATATAATAACCAAAACATAATTACTGTCCTGAAATGATAAAATATGATACAATGTTTCCTATATTATAATTTGGTTCTGTCTATTAAGTTCCCACAGTCTCTCTTCTATGCAGCCTCTCGTGGTGAGCACGGTACACAGCAGAGCACAATTCCTGCCCTCAGGGAACTCAGTGTCCAACGGACACAACAGACAAGTGAATAGATGACTTCAATTTATGATGTAGGTTTGATGACAGGAGAACAGAGCAAGACTGAAGCTCAGAAGAGAACAACTGAACCAAGCCAAAACTCGTGGTCAGGAAAGCTTCCTTCTTGTCACTACACCATGAGACATTCCTGAAGACAGAGCTTGTAACTGGTCATCTTACTACTTCCACAGTGCCTACTAGTCCCACGGGCTTATTAATCTTTCATCAATATCACTTGCCCTTTTGCAATAACAGTTTTCTATGTGATTCTATAGCCAAATAGTTTTTACTACTTTGCAAACACGATTGAACTCATTATTGCTCTTTTTCTTTCTTTAAACTTGAGTTAAATACTTACCTAACCATATAATACCAAGAAAAAAATCCCACTTTTACATCTTTCTATCCAAAAGGAAATTTCTCCTTCACCACCTCTTCTTTGGTTTCACTTATGAGAACTTGGATACTTGAGTGTTTTTATACATGAAAACAAAAACAGGATTCTGTTTGTATGAATCTTACAATTAAAAAAAAAATAAACCCACCAATTAAAAACCCTCAGATCAGATGGAAGGCCTGGATTATTTCAATCATAACATAGGGCAAGACTCAAAAGGTTTTAGGGCCACGTTACAAAGTCTATAATTTGGTGACCCTCAACTGTTTCGTTCCTCCTCCCTTTTCTATTGGCTTCAGGGCCCGCTGGACAAGCAGTGTGACAACATAGGCTTTTCTCAGAACACTAGAATTGTGCCACCACATTCCAATGGCTGGAGGCCAGGGCACTGCTAGTCACACAGGCAGGAGTCAGGATGTGGTGTGTTAGAATTCCCATTCAGGTTCTTTCCTGATGGCTTTCTTGGAATTGCCACCATCAACAGCAAGATGGCAAGAAATGTGTAAAATAAAAGAAATATGTGGGATGGCTGTTCAGAAAACTTGACTCCCACTCTTGTTACTTTCTAGATGTGTGACCATTAGCAATTTTTCCAATCTGTTCTGCTATCTCACAGTTACTGTATTAATCAGAATGAGACCATGAAAATTCATAGTTTCATTTCTGTTAGTGAGAGAAAAAAGGCATTCACATATTTATTTGGTCAGAGTGTAAATTATATGACCTTCTGGAGAACAATTTAGCTAGTAATTATCAGACTTACAAATGCCCCAAACTTTGGCCTAGTTATTTCTCTGGGAATCTAGCCTCGGGAAATAATTAAGAAAGTGCAGGAAGATATATGGAAAAGGATGTATACCACTGTGCTGACTGTAATAACAAAATGTTAGAAACAATCAAATGTCCAATAATAGAAACTGGTTAAATAAACTGGAATGTACCTACATAATAGTATATTACACAGCTGCTAAAAATAACATGAAAATATAAAATATAGCTATTGGTACATAATGGCATGTAAAGGTAATTACTAAGTATACAAGCAAGTAAAAAATTTGTATATATGATGTGAGGGAGATATATATATCCATAAACATCTACATAGAGAAGTGGGGTGGGTATGGAACTATATTCACCTAAGTGTCCAAAGAGTTTAACTCAGAGTAATGTATTTTATTTTTCTTCTATTTATATGTTTGTGTTTTCTAATTTTTCTATAATATGCATACATTTCTATTATAACAAGTGAAAATAACCTTACCTTTAGAAAGCACAATAAAGTGTATGAAAACCTAGACTCCACTGCTATGGTATATCCAGGGATCAGAGTACTATATACACATATGAATTATAAAATGGCCTAGGTTTTGTCATCTTAATGATATATCTGTCACTGTAAATTTGTAATAGAAAAAGCCCCCCTTTTCCATGGTAAGAGCTTGCTAAGCATTCAAAATACTGAAATATTTTGTACATTTTCACTAAAATCAACGCTCCTTTATAAACTTAATTGAGGTTAATGAAGAAACTGAAGACCTCCATACAAAAGGTGATGTTGTAAAAAGGGGAGGAAAAAAAAGCCTTGATCCATTCATCTTGTATAACAAGTTTGACAGTCTTTACCCACTAACCATACAGCAGAGAGTGTTCTAAAATAGTTACCTCATTTGCAAATAGGAAACTCCAGTTCTATTGCTGGTTCCGGCAAAAACTTTCTGCAGGAACTCAGACAAGTATAACTTGTCTGCGCTTGAATTAATTTGTCTATGAAATGAACATCATGTTGGCAAAGCCTTTAAGTGAAGTTTAGCTTTTGAATGTAAAAATATTATAAATCCTCCTTAAAATCAAGTAGGAGGAGAATTTGGAAGAGGAAGAAAAGAAAGTTCTGATGATTCATTAAAGAAAAATTCATAGCCATTTCTCAACGAGATGCCACAAAATATCTTTAATGAGCCAATTCCAGTGATTTAACTCCAAAACCTTACTCTACTGCTGCTGAAATTTGAACTATTGGCATTCATATCTGACTTATAAACACCAGTGTACTTTACATGGGTCAGGTCTTTTAAAGTTTTAGCTAACTTTAATTTAAATACTATTTTTACTCAACAGTACAAAAATTTTAATGTAGAACTACCTGAATTATACAGTATTTATACTGTATAATTTTTTCAAATTATATTTTATTGAATTGTCAACTCATAAATATATGGAAACACAACTAATAAAGAGAAATCTGTGTCTCTACCCATTATTGACTGTTTTTCAAGTGAAAGAGTCATGTAGAATTGACTGTAAGACATTCCGTAACAAATATATCAGGTCTGAGTCTACTGAAACAGCAGTAAATTACTCACTTTTAGAAGGTAGGTTAATGATTTTGGGACACTAGGACAATATTTCTCCATTTTTTTCCAATCCCTAGCTCATACAAAGAACGACAACTGGCACTCATATTTCTTTTCCTTTTTCCATACTCTTTAGTCTGTCATCTGTATTTTCATATTCTTGATTTATGAGCTTAGGTCACTATGTCCAATCCATTCTGAAAGATGCTATGGAAAATACAACATAATTAAGCCATCAAGAAAATATGAAATTAAGACAAAGACAAAAAAAAGTCTCTTGATACAAGTAAACTGAAAGGACTGCCACATAGTGCATAAAGACACGATAAAGACAATTCACATTCAAAAAGAAGATCAGTGGGCGCCTGGGTGGCTCAGTTGGTTAAGCGACTACCTTCGGCTCAGGTCATGATCCTGGAGTCCCGGGATCGAGTTCCACATTGGGCTCCCTGCTTAGCGGGGGGTCTGCTTCTCCCTCTGACCCTCTTCCCTCTTGTGCTCTCTGTCTCTCATTCTCTCTCTCAAATAAATAAATAAAATCTTTAAAAAAAAAAAAAAAACAAAAACAAAAAGAAGATGAGTGTTCTAATGCCCAAACTTAATTAGAACAGTACATTTCCTGGAACATAATAGGTGCTCAGTAAATGTCAGAGGATTTTGTTTTTCCTTTATGCTTTTTTTCAGCAGGACATTTTGTGAAAGTCAGAGCTAAACATTAAAAGATGGGAAGATTTGAGTAGACAAAAGGGAATGGAATAGGCATTAACACAGGATATTATTATGACAAAAGATTCAAAGGTAGGATGACATATTCTGATTCAATAAACTGACCCCCTCAGTTCGAGTAGTGGTGTTGGTAATGGAGAAATGAATGTACAGATGAGAGTCCAGTGATTTTTGGTGTTTGCACTTGGAAATGGGCATCTATATACCCATACTGTCAACTGAGTGTTCATCAAATGTATACTGGATCTAAAATGAGTGCTTGGAGCTCATCGGGACCTCCAGTCCCCTCGTACTCTTTCCTTGCCTAACAGCCCTCTCCTATCTTTACTCCCATAATTACCCTGCTTAGATTTGGTGGTTGAAATTCTGACTTCTCTCTTACCAATGCTCTGGATTCCCCCGCCCCACTGTCTTTCCATAGCATCTGCTTGGCAAAACCCCAACACTAGGTGAACTCAACTGTTTACTTTTTCCATGCAACTAGCGGGTTTGGTTCAGTGTTGCGTGATGCTGGTGAGAAGTAACAATTGGGCATTTTGCCATCATAAATCTGTGATCACCACTCTCAGCTGGGCTCCCCAACTTGGCTGTCAAGGAGTTGACCAAAATTCCTTAGCGTTGCTTCCACTTTTCACACTGCTTCAAGCTCTCTCCACCCCCCTCGAGTCTGACAGCTACACTTTACCTTGCGTTTCCATCTGAGAACCTTTCCTCTTACTCCACTGAGAAAATAGAAGTCATCATAAGAGAACTTCTTAACTTCTGACCATCAAATCTATCAAATCTACTTTTGTTTTCAAACCTCCTTTTCTTTTCTCATACTGGAAAAATAGCATAATCTATCATTTTATATAAAGCCAATCCCTCAACATGTACTGTAAATTTCATTCCCAGTGTTGTCTGGGACACTGATCTGTAATTAATTCCTCTCTCTCTTACATATCAACCTTCTCTCTTTCTTACTCTTTCTCATCAGTATTTAAACAAACTCAAATCTTATGACTGGGAAGGAAGGATCTTCCTCTTTCTAACATCCTTTGAATCAAATATTCTCCTCTTCTACTTTTGTCAACCTTCTTGAAAAACTTGACTATACCCATTTTGCTCTCACTTGCCACTCATACTCCTTAATCCACTGTAATCTAGTTTTCTCTGCCATGATTCTACCAGGATTGCTTTCATCAGGATCACCAAAGTCTATATATAAATAAATTCAGTGATTATTTTCAGTTATTTTAGCACTTGCCTTTTCTTCAGCCTTTGAAACTGTTGATCACTCTTGAAAATATTCTTCGTGGCTTTATGGCTCCCCACACTAGTGGTTTACTACTTACCTTCTGCTTCCTCCTTTTCAATCTTCTTTACAAGTTTCTCTTCTTATCCTTACCCCTTAGAGAGTAAATATTACGTTTTTTTCACTCTTTGCATTTTCTCTGGGCTATCTTATTTATTCCCAAGATTCCAAAATCATCCCAAATCTTTAATCTCCATCTCTTCTATGAGCTCCCAGTCCATATAACTCCAATTCTCTCTTGAGTGTCTTTAAGTGGAGACACATGAGCAACCCAGACTCAACATAGGTCCCAAACTAAGTTCATTCCCTTCATCAACCAAGTGGCTTCCCTTTGGGGTTTCCTGTCTCAGGGAAGGCTGTCATAACCCAGCCAGCTGCTCAAGTAGGGAATCAAGAGTCACCTGTGTGTGCGTGTGTGTGTGTTCCTCACACACACTCAGTCTACCACCAAGTCTACTGAATCTCATGCTGATTACTACAAACTTCCTATCACCCAGTTCATTTTTTCAACCATCTCAGTGACTGAAACTATTTAAAGTCATGTCATCTTCCTAAGTCATTAGTGTACCTAGAAGGATCATCTGTGCACAAGTTTAAAGTTCTGGTTTCCTTTTTATAAGAGATTGAAAAAAAATCTAGGAAAGGTCTTTTTGTTCCTTCATTTCATCTTTTTAATGATAATGTTGGTTAAGATCACATCCCCAATTTTTGCACAATAATTTTTTGCAGGTACACATCATCAATGTTTGGTCATGCTGACAAAACTGGAAGGAATGTGTTTTCTTTCTGCAAACATAACATTTCTACAGCCTGGAAAAATACAGGTTATTACTATTTGGCTGGAGGCATTAACTATTTATGTGTAACAGGCTGAACTGAAATAAGTGAATCAGTGTTACAGGTATCTGTTGGAATTAAGAGCAATAGTGAGAATGTCACAAGGAAATCTGATTGTTCATTGCCCTATTACCTACAAATGAACAAAAGATCACCTATGTAAGGCAAAGGTCACAGGTGGTGTTAGGGTGGTCTTCCATGGCCATTGCACCTCTTCCCCAGTCTCTGTAGAAAGATGTCCACACAGGGACTTCAGTTTAAAGCTCTCCATCTGTCCTTTTAGTTAATATGACTTTAGTGGATGACGTCAATCATTTTCTACATTCAGGAAAGACGGGAAAGGAAAAAAATTAGTAAAACACTAAGGTATATGCGTAACTACACTTTTAGTAGAAAATAATTGCGTTTACTCACGGAACAGAAAGTCCTATTTGAGACATGAGTTCATATATTTCAGTAGTTTTGAGTACAGTATCATTAGGAAATGGCCAGTTTAGCCAAAAACCCAAGTGTAATCCACAACGATTTTTCTCTTTCCTTCATCTTCCCCCACAGCAGCCTTGACAGCTCACCTCCAGTCTAGATTCTAAATCTCTCCAATTTCTCCCATCTCTCTGGCTGTCCCCCTAATGCAAGCCACCATCAGCTCTCATTGGGTTGACTGCAACAGCCTCTAACCATGGCATCCATCTTGACTTCCATAAGAATCTCTTTTCCATATAATTGTCAAATTGATCTTTCTAAAATTAATTCAGATCATATCATTCCTGGGCATAAAAATTTTCAGGTAATTCTCTTTGCCCATAGAGAAAAATACAAACTTGCCTCATCCTAAGTGGCCTTTTCTGACCCTGCCCCTGCCTAATTCTAGCTCCCTATCAGATCTCCCCCTCCTGCTACTGTTCCCATTCCTCTGTGATACAACCCTGCTTCCTTGTTGCTCAGACCCTCTACTTGCTGTTCTCTCTGACTGGAACTTTCTGTTTCCAGATTCTTCATGGCTGATTTCTTGTCATTCAGTTCTCAGCTCCACTGCCACAAAGACCTCCTAAATTAACCATCTTCACCCTCTATTCACATTGTTCGGTTGCATTTTCTTTGTAATACATTCAAAGCCCTGAAATTATCTTGTTCATTCATTTTTCTTATGTTCCTATTAGAATGTAATTTCATAAATAAAGAATTTTTTTCCTATTATGCTCATTGTTGAATTCCCAGTGTCCAGAACAGCGATCAGCAAACTTTTTCTGTAAAATGCTAGGTAGTAAATGTTTCAGACTTTACAGGCCATATAGTATTTGTTGCAACTACTCAGCTCTAGTTTAGAAGCATGAAGGCAGCCATAGACAACAGGTAATTGATGAATGTGTGTGTTACATTAAAATTTTATTTCTGAACACCAAAATTTGAATTTCATATAATTTTGATGTTTCATAAAATATTCTTCTTCTTCTTTTTTTTTTAACCATTTAAAAATGTAAAAACCATTCTTAGCTCATGAGCCATGCAAAAACAGGCAGCTGTCCAGATTTGGCCTGCAGGTCATAGTCTAACAACCCCTGATCTGGAATGACTATTGCTATACAAAAAAAAAGCTTGCCAAAAAATTCTAAACGAATGAATGAATGAACAAGGAAATGGATTTTCCTTGTGAACATGCATAGACTTGCCATGGACCAAGAGTTAATATGATTACCCATTCTACTGCTTCAGTCCTCACGATGGATTTGTTCTATCTGCTTGGTTGTTATTTGTTTATGGGAATGCCTGATCGTTAGCCTGAGTCACCAAGATCAATGTAAGACATGGAGTTCTTACAATGTAAAAAGAAGAACAGTTAAGACCTTATCTGGTACTTTACATATAAAGGCCAACTAAATTGCATTGGGTTCTATATTCAAGATTAAAATGTACATATTTGACTTTCAAAAGCTTAAACACTATGCTAAAAAATGAATAATTTATTGCTTTTAAAATATATACCTATAAGTCATGAGTGAAATAGGAAGACTCTTAAAGATAATTTTAGAAAGATTATTTTTATCTTTTCCTCCAACTCCTTACTTCATATAATTGGGGAGGTTTCCCAAAGAAAGTAAAATTTGAAGAGTTTTAAATAAGGACTTTGAAATAGGTCAAGTCGTATTTACTCTCATTAAGACTGTTTTCCCCATCTATGACGATGTTTCATGAAACTCTTTCCTTTTAACTATACCCACCCGCCCACCCACCCCCAAATGTTCAAATAAATGGAAGAGATTGAACTTCTGTCCCTAAGTTAAGATTAGAACAAATATTAAGTTTTTAAAAAAGGGAAATTACAATAAAGGTAAAATCCTTTCATTTAAAAAGCAAGTTAAAATGACAAAGGATTACTGTTAAGATACTAAATCATTCTCAAAGAATGATTTCCTTTAATAAATCAGATTAAATCACTCATCAGAGGGAAAACACATAATGTCTTAAAGAAAGTTTTAGCAAAGTCTTCAACAGCTCCTGGCAGCAGCAACTTGGTAGAAAAGTTTGGAATGACAGCATGAGTTTGCAAGAGTGCTCAACTGAGAGCTGTAAAGAGAGCATTGAGGTCTTGTTAAAAATAACTGCTGAATTGGGGATAGTACCTTACTTTAGCGTAGCCTGGGATTGTGTGCTTCTAAATTGTCACTTGTAAAAGTAATTCACAAAGTGGAGACATTTTGAGTGATTTCTTGGGCTGTCTCACAAGTACACAAGGTGTACTTCACACTTCATAGTCTCACTCTGATTAATAAAGAAAGTGCACAATATCCGGGGCAGGGAGTTATTCCTCTGGAAACTCCAACAGATTATACTAATATTTATAGCCTTTATAAGAAAGGAAGGGAGGGAGGGAGGGAGGGAGAGGGGGAGGAAAGAAAGGAGGAAATGTCTTCTTTCAATCACTTTCAGTTTGGAGCGTGATATGAAGTGTTCTCAATTGACAGTCCTTGTCTGGATATCCATTTCTAAACTTTTCTAAGCTCAGGCTTGACATGCTGAGAGCATCCCCAAGGCTTACTCATCTTTCATTGAGCCTGGAACTTGAGGTATCTGTATGAAAGCCAAGTTCTGAGTAAACCTGAGACTATTTACAGTTTCAGGTGGGAATCAGGTGCTATTCAAGACTAATAGACTATGTATTTAATGGTACTTGAATTATGAGGCATTTAGGAGTGAGGGGAGCCCCACTGCTGGAAACTGAACTTGACGAGCACCCCATTTAGCTTTGTACATCTCCCACTGAGAACCCAGCCCCCTGACTTAACACGCAGTGGATACTCAATAAATGTCTGTGTGCCATGTAGAAATACTACTGACTATAACTTGAGACATACCTTCAGGCTTCTAGAGTTAAAAATTGACAGTCTCACCAGAAGAGCCAGAGCAATCTTGAGAGAGAAGAATGAAGCTGGAGGCATCACAGTCCCTGATCTAACTATATTACAAAGATATAGCAATCAAAACAGTACAGTATTGGCATAAAAACAGACACATAGATCAATGGAGGAGAAGAGAGAGCCCAGAAAGAAACTCATTCACATATAGCCAATTAATTTATAAGAAAGGAGCCAAGAATACACAATGAGGAAAGGATAGTCTCTTTAATAAATGGTACTGGGAAAACTGGACAGCCACATGCAACAGAGTGAAATTGGACCCCTATCTTACACCATACACAAAAATTAACTCAAAATGGATTTAAAGACTTGAATGTAAGACCTGAAGTCATAAAACTCTAGAAGAGAACATAGGCGGTAAGCTCCTTGACATTGGTCTTGGCAATGACTTCTTAAGTCTGACACCAAAAGCAAAAACAAGCAAGTAGGACTACATCGAACTAAAAAGCTTCAGCACAGCAAAGGCAACCTACTGAAAGGGAGAAAATGATTGCAAATCAAATATCCAATGAGGGGCTACTATCCAAAATATATGAAGAACTTACAACTCAATCACAAAAAAACAAACAATCTAATTAAAAAATGGGCAAACAATCTGAACAGACATTTTTCCAAAGAAGACAAACAGATGGCCAACAAACACACGAAAAGATGCTTAATATCATTAATCAACAGGCAAATGCAAATCAAAACCACAATGAGATCTCACCTCACACTTACTAGAACATCTATTACCAAAAAGACAAGACATAGCAAGTGTTGGCAAGGATGCAGCAATTTCACTTTTAGGTATTTATCCTAAGAAAATGAAAACACAATTTGAAAAGATAGATGCACCCCCATGTTCGCTGAAGCATTATTTACAATAGCAATATATGGAAACAACCTAAGTGTTCATTGATAGATGAATGAATAAGGAAGATGTGAATATTATTCATGCATTAAAAGGGAACATTATTCGGGGTGCCCGGGTGGCTCAGTCGTTAAGCGTCTGCCTTCGGCTCAGGTCATGATCCCAGGGTCCTAGGATCAGGCCCTGCATCAGGCTCCCTGCTCAGCAGGAAGCCTGCTTCTCCCTCTCCCACTCCCTCTGCTGTGTTTCCTCTCTCTCGTCTCTCTCTCTCTCTGTCAAATAAATAAATAAAATCTTTAAAAAATAAATAAATTAAATAAAAGGGAATATTACTCATCCATAAAAAAGAATAAAATCCTGCCATTTACAGCAACATGGATAGACCTCAAGGGCATTATGCTAAGAGAAAACTGAAATAAGTCAGACAAAGACAAGTGTCATATGATCTCTCTTTTATATAGAATCAAGAAATAAAAATAAAACACAAACTCATAGATACAGAGAACAGATGAGGGTTGTAAGAAGCTAGGAATAGAGGGTGGGAGAAATGGGTAAACTGTTCTGGCTTTCTAGTTTAAATAAATTGTATAAAAATTAAAAAATAAAAAGACCCCATCTACAAGAAATAAAGTAAAATAGTTATGAGGGTATAGAGCATGACAACTATTGTTAATAATGTTGTATTGCATATTTGAAAGTTGCTGAGAGAGTAAATCTTAAAAGGTCCCACCACAAGAAAAAAGAAGTTGTAACTACGTATGGTGATTGATGTTAACTAGACTTATGTGATGACCATTCATAATACATACAAATGTTGAATCATTATGTTATGAGGTCATAAAACTCTGAAACTAGTATAATATGTATATATGTAATATGTCAATTACACCACAGTTAAAAAAATTTTTTGACAGTTCCTTCTTCATCCCCTCCTCTTCCAAATGCATCCCTTAAGGTGGTATTTTGCTCTGCTAGGAGAAATTTTATGAACTCTGTGTATGTGTGTATTTAGGTATGTGTTTCCTTCACTGCACAACTGCTGTTGCTAGACACAAACTGAGGGAGAGAGAGCCAGCTGAGATTTTCTGAGATTAAGACCAAAAGGCCTATAGTGGTGGGCACAGAAGTCAGGCGTGGCCTTGCTCCCCCTAAAAATTAAGTATCTCTACCTTACAATGTGGGGATGGTGCCATCGAGTTCAAGATGTTATGAAAAAGCAGGAAAAATTACTGTACTCATACTGCCTGGCTTTAAAAAAAAAAGTAAGACCTGATCAAACTGAGGTTAGCTCTGTCTCAACTATTGGTAGCCTTTAACCCACTAGTAGAAGCAGAGCGGTTGATGAAGATGTTAAGTCTGAAAAAAACAGAAAGGCAAAGTCAAGGTGGAGGTTCAGAACTTCTTTGAGTCCTTTTAGAGAAAGGTTATCAAGATTTGCATAGGGAACAATAAGAAAGTGCTTAAGGGCAATCTTAGTCAATTAGAATCTGTTTTTCTAAGATTAGAATTTGACATTTTTGATTCTAGTATAATTAAAATTATCTATAACACCCTGCAAGTTGAATACTAAACACTAAACATAAAACTAAGTCCTTGGGAGAAAGAAGAGAAGGAACCCGGGAAAACAGACCACAGAAAGTAGAGTTTATCCAACCCCTCAATTTACAATTGAGGAAATTGAGTCTAAGACAGTTTAAACAAATTAGTATCTGGGATCAGACTGGTCACAAATGAAAGGAATTTCCAACGAAGGTGACGTGAGGTCTAGCAGAGGTATTTTGGGCAGGCAGAAATTCCAATGTTCTTCATAACAAGCTGTGTTTATACACACCCCAGTGTCGCTGTTTTTAGAGATACACACAGTATGCAAATATATCTTAAAATTCTCAAGCCAACCTTAAATGCTATCATGCACATAATATGGGGAGGGATAATGTTCCCATTCACGGCATTCCTTAGGTTTGCTAAGGTTATTTGTGCTAAGCAGACAGACTGCCTTGGCAAAAATAAGGCAATTATCTGTATAGGTCAAGAAAAGGTTGACCCAAACTATCCTAATACAGTAATTGCCTCTATTTTCCACTTAATTGCCATATATTCTTCTGAAATTCCTGGAACAGTCTGTGCTGCTATTCCGATATCACACGCGCGGGCACACACACGCACGCACGCCGTGAAGCCAGATCTCTCTCTCCTCCTGAGCAAAGAAAAACAGAAGAAATGCTTGATTCTATGGTTAACCCATGAAGGGAGTGTCTCCATTTCCATTAGGATCTTCTTGCTTGCTGTTTCCCAGAGTGCCTGGCTTCCAGTGTACCAGTCGCTGACACAAGGCAAGTTGCCCCTCCCACTAAGATGAAAGTAAATCCAAAGTTCGGAGAGAGAACAAGAACGGGAGGTGGAAAGGTAGAGGTATGATACTGTCTAAGGTACTGTAATTAGTGCTGTGAGCTGAAACAGCTTCCTGTGGGTGATTATCAGCTCAATGTGGCTTGTTTGGAGAAGTAATTAAGATACTATTTATGTAGGCTCCTAAGTGAAGCTTGAGTGTCTCTCTTGGTCCTTTGAGTAAAAAGATGTCTCTGTGTTTTCTTCCAAATAAAGCTATATTGCAGCTAAACAATTTATCTTGTCTCCCAACAAAGCTTCTGAATCTAATTCCTGTTATATCTTCCTAAAATACAGTGAACTAACTACAAGGAAGGAAAAACTCAACTATCCCCACATGCTTGAACTCAGTTTGGGCTGTTACATTATTGACTCATCTAACTTGAACTGTTAAGCAAGGGAATGGCATAACTCTTTGATATTTAAACTCTAAATTATTTCTGAGCTGATTTTTCCAACTCAGCTGTATTTGTAGACATCAGCATGTCAACTTAGTGAAGTCGTTAAGTGCATCTCTAGGAAAGTGATGTGCTCTCCATTCCCTTCATGGGGAATGGGAAGTATCAGAATCTCCAATAGGGAATCTGTACTTACTATTAGCAGTCACCCTTGTCTTGAATATCTCCTCAGTGTAGATTAGCAGGGTAAATATATAAGAACCCAAAGAAATACACAACTATCTGTGTAGAAATACACAACCCAAAGAAATACACTATAAAATGTGTCCTCTCCCTCAATTTAATTGGGAAAACAAGGCATGTCCATAAAAAAAGATAAGAACAGTAATAACACAATGCAAGGTAACAAACCTCAAAGAAAGTTCTACAGACCATAAGAGTTACAGGTGTTCACAAAGCAATAAATCAGAAGTTACCAAGGGCTGAAGAGGTGACATTTTTTTTTCTTTTTTCTTTTTTTCTTTTTTTTTTTTTGCCTTGATCAGGGAAGCCCTAAGCAAGGTTTCCCAAATTTTTTTTAAACATTTGTTCCAGCTTCCACAACATTCGATTCCCATCCCTTGTGATTCAACTGATCCAGGCCAGGTAGGGGTCCAGGGGTGAGAGTGCATTCCAAAGTAGCATAAAGATAGAAAGAAATTACCCTTGATTTCTGAATGTCATCTCAAACTTACATGATTATTTTTTGCGTGTCATCCTTGCTCAGGGGCCATGCTAATCTTCTCTGTATCATTCCAATTTTAGTATATGTGCTGCCGAAGTGAGCACTACATGATTATTTTTTAAAGGGTTTCTCTTCAGTCTACCTTGGGAAGGAAGGCAGCCACCTTGAGGTTCTTTTCCCCCACTGTAGCTTTCAGCAGATCCTATATGGGGGTCCTCTCTAGGAATGAGTAAAAGTCACATGAACTGGTGAGTAAGGGACAGGCAAAGCTAGGTAGGAATAGACAGGTAGGGGGCTAGGTGACTAGGCTACACAGGAGGCTGGCTATGTAACCAGGCTCACAGAAATCTCAGATGTGAAGAAAGAGAAGGGAACATAACAAATCCCCCTTGTTTTTTCTAAATATAGATGTGATACTCACCTGATAGTTATAAATCTATCTTGTTAGCTTTAAATATAAACAGGATATTTTCATGATATTTACAAATCCACCTTGTTTGTGGTAAATGTTATAGATAAGGTATTTACCAAGTTCCCTGGTCAGTTTTCTATAAAAGACCAACCATAAAAGCCCTCGGTGGCCACCCATTCCAGTTGCCTCTCACTTTAGAGAGCTTTTTTTCCTTTCCTTTCCTTTCTGTTCTCACCTTCAGTTAATAAATTTTCATTTCACTTCACCCTTTTGTGTTTTTGAGATTCATTCTTCAATTCCATGAGATAAGAACCCTGCAACACTGGGACCCCACCAGGAGCTGGCAGATGAGTATCCATTCCCCAACAGGTCTCCAAGCATGACCAGACTTCGAAGAGTGAAAGTTTTCTTCAAAAAGAAGCATATGAAAACATCTAAAACCAACAGGCCCTTGATGTGGTACTCAGAAACATTGCCCAAATTTTCCTCTTGCAAGTCCTATCTATATGAAACCATTTGTTTATATGAAAACTTTTAAATATATATTTTAGTCATTTTGTGTTTATAGATTCCTGGATGACTAAAGTTCTCAGTTTTCACCCAAATGTGAGGTTGGAGTTTCAGTTCTCTACCCAACTAGTCAGTAAATTTGACACTTTTGAGGTCTGTCTTCAATTTAATAGTAAAAACTATTCATTAGAAATAGTATCCAGAAAAAAAAAAGAAAGAAAGAAATAGTATCCAGGTGCCACATAATCAGATTTAAGATTAAGATACCATTTTTCAAAAAAATATATATATATATAATTTATACAGAACTATAATAATGAGTTTGTATGATTAAGTGGGAAGATGCATTAGTTGAGATTAAGGAGCAAAATGGATTTTAAAAATACTCTGCCTTCCATCCGGGATTGTTGGGTAGATCAATTTAAACTATTTGTTTCAGGGGCACCTGGGTGGCTCAGTCAGTTGAACATCCAACTCTTGATTCTGGCTCAGGTCATGATCTCTGGGTCATGAGATCGAGCCCCACATGGGTCTCTGCTCTGGGCATGGAGACTGCTTATGATTCTCTCCTCTCCCTCTCTCTTCCCTCCCCAAGCATGCATGTGCTCTCCCTCTCTCTCTCTCTTAAATAAATAAATGAATAAAATCTTTAAACTGTCTCAAACTAGAAATACCTAAACAAATTTAAATTCTGAAAGTAAGGATTATTGAACACCAACCTCAGCCCCCACTAGCTGAGTCCTTCAACCTTTTCTCCTGATTCTTATTTGAAGAATGTAAAAAATGGCTCCACACTTGTTCTGATCACCTTACAATATCATCCTGAGGATCAAATTATTAAAAGAATGTAAAAGTTCTTCAAAAAAATTTTAAAGCATTTTGCAAGTGCTAGAGTTCAGATAAAAATATAAGGTAATTAGCCATCTAGCTTTAAAAGTTTAAAAAAAATGAGTGTAGTATCAGTGAAAAAATGTAGCTTAATTATAACAATATCTTTCTCTACCCCAAAGAATTAAAGAGTAAGGATATTGAGTTCTCCACTTAGTACTCATAAAATCTTCATCTACTCAGACAAGTTAAAAAGGTAAATGCATTCCCATATTCATGATTGCTACTTGTTTTATAATACAGTCACACTCATATGCTATTTCTTTTCTAATTTCCACATTTCCTTAGGATCTTGAAAATAAAATGACTTTGGTGTATGAAACTATCTTTTAAGAAAGTGAAACTACAGTAGGCATTTCCTTTAAGGTGCTAATCGAAAATCATGAGTGAATTCCATGTATGACATTAGTCGTCTCAGGTTTACCTCCTAATAGAGTATATGTACCTATTTTTTCTTCTCTGTTCTTAAAATTGCTTTTTCATGTTTGTTCAGTTATTCTTGAAATACCAATAAAATGATAAAGAATACCATTAACAGTTCTCGAGTGTTTATCATGTGCCAGGCACTGGGCTGAGCCCTCTTACATTTCACTTTACAGTAACCTCATGTATGTATCCTTACTATACAGTGAGAAAAATGAGGCCAGAGAGGTTAAACAACTAGACCAGTGTCACAAAGCCAGAACCAGAAGGGTGCGGATTCCAAGTGTACAGTGAACCCATGGCATGATGCAGCCCCTCAGTCTCTTTCTCAATCTTTTCATCTCATGGCAGGTAAAGTTTTCTTTATTCATCAATCTTGATTACAAGTGGTTGTACTTATTCCTTCAACAGCTTGGGTGAGTGGGTCACAGAGGTCTAGCACTTCTCAAATAGACCCCAAAGTCACTTTTACCATCACAGCTGTTCTGTCCCTGTCCAACCGTGGGTCTAGCACCATAAGTGAGAATCTACTAGTGTGTACCCCATGCTTCTACTTCTCTTTCTACTGAGACCCTTGCTCCTGAGCCTAAGAATACCCCACAGCCATAGCAGTGTCAAGGTTCTACTGTAGAATCTCAAAAGGCTTTTGAGATGTTTGACACGGTACCATAACTAATATAGGCAACATTATCTCAGCAAGTAGTTGCTCTTCCTTTTTTCATATATCCTGTTTGCAAATCCAAACACCAGTCTTATATTAAATCTGAAGGATCACTGTATCAAGTGTCAGTTTGTAGAGATCTAATAATAGAAAGGACTTATCTGAAGTCCACCTGCCCCCATCCACTGGGTGGTGCCCCCCCACCCCCACCCCCATCACTCAAAAGATACAGGCAGTATCCAGCTCTTAGGTTTCTGCTACTACAGCTTCTCTGTGCTGATGAAAACCAGTTTCAGGTCCCAAATCTAATTGCAGTACCAGTTAAACCAAAGCTTGGTATCTAAAGATGGTAACAAAGCAAAACAGAAGTTCTTCAAGATGCCCAGTACTCCCCATAGTGAATACTGATACAGAGATACTTTCATAGGCTTTCCCCTTGACAGTTTCTTTTTAAGAAACTTTGAGAGCAGAGGACAAAATAAAAATGTTCCCTCTTAGTAACTCTTTGTTCAACTTTTAAGCTGAAAAGTTAACAAAATGAAATCCTGCAAATCCTACCAAGATTGAAAACTGAATCTATATACTCTCGGTTAAATGGTTTTACACCTGTTTTATTTCCCCCTGTAAAAGCCAAGTCTTCATGGGTAACATGTTAAATTAGTTCAGAGTGAAAACGCAGAAGTTGATGAATGGATGGAAATTATTTTACCATGAGTGAAGGTAAAGAATATGCACTTAGGGAGACCCCAACCAAAATGAACAGAAGTCCCCTGAGACCGGAGGGGCTAATTATGAAGAACAAGTCAGAAAAGACAGACGTTGAATCTCCATGGTGAAATGAACATCAGCTGTGGAGGACAGCCCTCCATTCTGTTCTGCAACAGACAGCTCCTGTTTACCTTGGTCAGAGCTTGCCGTAAGCTTGTCAGATCTGTACACGTTGGTGTTACTCGGGTATTAATAGGCTGCATTTCACCAACAGCATGAAAGTGTAGCTCTTTCACCCTTCAATCCACTTGGGACTAATTTGAGCAATGCAAGGCATAGTGGCAGGAAGCATGTAAAAATTCCATCCCAGATCTCTGACAGCTTCAGAAACTGGTGTGTTTGCTTTAGGATGTCCAAAACAATTCTGGAACTTCATAATTGAAGAAGCTAACTACAAGACTTAGACATATTTTGAAAAGTGAAGAAGTCAAACTTTTCCTCTTGCCTGCTTCGTCCAGATCAGGGCAGAAAATCTTTCTATCAAACTATCAAATTTTGCCTTTGCGGGATTTATGCAGGCAGTGTGAGACCCACATGTTCCCAAAGCCAAGAGCTTCTGACAATAGGCGTGCAGGCCTGTAGCCTTCACATTGGTGGGCCTCAGCCCTTCCTGGCCATCAAGTAAACATGCAGAGGGTAGAGTTGCAAAGTCCCAGGAGGCAAGGCCACTAGTTAGAGTTTCCAGAGACAGCCAGCAGACCTCTGCCACTTCTCTGCGCTGCCATCCTTCAGCCCCAGGGGAAAACATAAAGGGTTCTGCTTACCAGTCAAACCACACAGACAAATACCAACTGCTCACGGGGCAGTCCAGCCCCAACTTCACAGAGAACAGCTGGTCCCTGAAAGACCAGAACACCAAGAAATTCTCGTAATACAGGCCTCAGCTACCAAGATGCTCTGTTATAGAAATTTCTTTGAATTTCCACATGGGGAAGGGACCCTGTCTGTGTCCTATTGCTGTGAAATACAGAAATCTCCTGCTTTTCAAAAGCTTGTGCTAGGCCACTTTGCTTTTACGAAAACCCTACACGTGTACTAGTTTTCGCTAACCAAAAGAAATCCACGGAGGACTTTTAAGAAAAAAGATGAAAAGCAACAACTGCGTGTACTGTTTGTTTTGCAGCAGGCTGTTACGGAGGCGGTGCGCCTGGAGCAGTGAGCCTGGCCCCACCAAGCTCCTTCCCTAGAAACCACACTCTGCATCTCTGCATCAGCGGCCAGAGCTTCCAGCTGTGTCTGTGAGCGTCTGGGCTTTATCTCCATTAATTTTGTCGTCCATTAGCAAGATGTGTCCTAAGGTATCAGAAAAGCCTAGGAGAAGGTATTTTTGGAGTCTGGGAACACTCAAAATTTTTTCATAAAAATTCATAGTAATTGTTTCTTTGCTTTACAACATTTCAGCTTACGGAAGATTTCTTAGGAGCACTCTACTTTCAGATAGTGGGAGAAACCAGTGATACTACTAAGAATGGCTAGCTAATATTTCTTAAGCACTTTCTGTGAGTCAGGCACTCTTCAAAGCACTTTCACAAATTATAATTCCTTTAATCTCCATAACAAACCTATGAGGTTAAGAATTGTTTTGGTTTGTTTTAAGTAGGCTCTACGCCCAGCATGGAGCCCAACACAGGGCTGAAACTCAGAATCCTGAGATCAAGATCCTGAAATCAAGACCTGAGCTGAGATCAAGAGTCCAACACTTAACCCACTGAGTCACTCAGGTGCCCCAAGAATTGTTTTTATCTCCCTTTAACTCAAGAGGAAACGGAGACCCAGCCTGTCCAGCAGGTGCTTGGTACATGATCGTCTTGAGATAAATATTTGCTAATTGAATCTAAAGATGTAAGAAAGCACCCCTCTGTATAAATAATGTAATAAATAGGAGGATGACCTCCAAGATCAGCCCATAAAATCTATTTAATCCATTTGTATCTTTTTATTATTAATTTAACACTATTTCCTTTAAACCTAATAAACATTATAACATTGTTTTGATAGGGAGATATGTTCCAAATTCCAGCTTGTGGTGCCATTCAACAGTTTACTTATTAAGCAGTGACTTTCTGAAACAGTATTAGTACTAAGGGAAGGTGCAAAGCTGAGCGAGGCACATCCTCAGCATTTAGGAACTTCTATCCTTACCCCGCCCCAAGGAGCAGCAGGGTACTTTCTGGAAGGACTTCCTGGCTGGTACTGGAATAACGATAAATCCTTCTGGACATAAGGCCCACTCCTTCACTACCTTAGATGCTCCTACATCCTTTCAACAGAACCCTGGGGCTCTCTGAGCTGCTCCAGAAATGGAGAGATCATCATTTCCCAAAGAGCAGTTTTAGACTAAGCTCATGGAAAAAATTTTCTCAGGTCTTCATTTTCCTTCAGCTTGTGGCACCTGTTACTGTTTGTCTGGTGACAAGTGCTAGCAGATGACAAAATTAATTAACGAGTAGTATATTAATATTAACAGAAAAATGGGGGAACAGTCCATCCTGCTTAGCTCAACAACTTGGTGTTATTTTTGTGGGCTTGGGAGTTCACAGTTGTAATTTTACAGTTCATATATAGATTTAAGTAGTCATGCTTTCTACTTGTGAGATCGATTCTAGTTTTTGTGGTGAAATAAAACGGATCGGCATTCCTTAGTGTTCCTCATTGGCATTCACATCCTCCACCACCTTAGCCGGTTAAAGATTCCAGACTATTCTTCTCTTGATTGGACCCACCCCCCCCAACCACACCCCACCCAAATACAACAGCTTTTCCACCCGTGAGCTCCCTGAGGGCTGGGGGCCATCTCTTGTTTATTGTTATATCTCCAGTGGCACCAAGAATTAGGGATTAATAATAACCCTAATAACTGTGTAAACTTTGCTGGATTTAAATTAATCCTAGTGTAGGGGAATGAGCGAGGCTCTAATCTTGGCTTTCCCTCCTGTCCCATTTACTTAGAGAGGGCTGCCCCAAGTCCCTGGTTTGAAGAGGGGCTGTTAGTGAGCCATTTCTCATTTAATCTTAAAAACAACAACCAAATGTTAAAACAAAGACCACCGGCTTAAACAATGATTTTCTTTCCAGTGAGAATTTGATTCCTTGTCAAACCCAAAGATATTTCACCTCAGTTCATTTCCTAAGTATTAGTTTTTCCAAACATAGACACACTCTCATTAGGTATACCTGGTAGAGTTAAACTTCAACCATGACCCAACCAGCAAAAGTTTCTGAGTAAATCAACATTCTCTGCTGAACATTTAAGTAAAACACCAACTGAAAAGAAAGAAAGCTAGAAGTTTTATTCCAATATTAGATAAGTAATTTTCATTGTTTCCTTTCATGCACAGCACAAAAGCAACTTCTGTCATTGTCCTGCTGATAGAAATGTGCTACAAAATCTTTAATCACCAAGAAAGTTTTGATTTATAACCACTGCCCACTGATTTTAAAAAGTCAATGGTAAGCATTTTAGAAAGATTTTCAACAAAAATTGGAAACAGGAGTTTTTCTTTTAATTAAGTCTGTCGATCAAAAAAAAAAAGAAAGAACTGATAACAAGAATCTTCCAATTCCCTGAAAATTCTGAGCTTTTATTGCAATATGGAAATTTTTTTTCTTAAGAAATAATGAGATAATTATATTCTTGGCAAAAGATCTGCCAGGAAATTCCTTTCAAATGGCAATTTCTCTGCTAAATTTAAAATGTTATTTGATTTACAAAAGTATGATTCTTCAAACTTGGTCAAAATCTGTCTGTTGTGTGAAGTGCACCCAGCTGGTTTACTTCCTGTGCAGGGTAACTCTTCCAAAGGTACGTTTGCGGCCAAAGAATAGCTTAGATCCTGGGAAAATCTGCCTCAGTAACATTTTCTGGAGAAAAAAGATATTTTTTATCCCTGCCCTTGAATTTGGCTAATTTCTCATTTTTAATAGCTTGTTCCCAAAGGAACTAGGACACAGGAAGGAGAAAGGAGGAGTGTCCGTAGCAAACTGAAATAAACAAGGTGCGTGAGGTCTCCTGTGTGCCTCCCCTTTCAGGCAACACTCTTCATGGTTTCCTTAGCCCGGCAGAGCTGACCCACTCCAGCTGACTGTTAGGAGTTTTGGGAGCCACAGATTGTGTTTGTTGATAAGTAAATGCATTATTGCTTATCAAACTTGCATCCTTTTTCAATGTGCAGAATATTCCCGTATGGCTTGTAAAAATCTGTGTTGGAAATATCCCCAAACAGCTTTGAGCAGGAATTCCCGGGGAACGGATTCCCTCATTATTGTATCCAATTATCCATTCAGAGTCTCTCTTTGACATTATAATTAACTCCTTGATGATGATTGTATTGTTCTGTTTCTTGCCAAAACAAATTCAGAGATCCATTGATCTGGTTTAAGGCTAAAATCCCCGGGTTAAAAAATTAAACTCAGAATGAGGTTTTTCTTCTAACCCACTGATTCACAAACTTTAGCATGCATTAAATTCACCAGGAAGGCTTGTTAAAACATAGATTGCTGGGTTGCACCCCCAGAGTTTCTGATACAGTTGGTCAGAGTTAGAATCCAGGAATCTGCATTTCTAACAAGTTCCCAAGTGATACTGATGATGCTGATCTGGAGACAATGTTTGGCTGTTCTGCTGAGAATATAAACTCACCTAGTGTATGCAGATAAAGCTGGCTTTCCTCCATCAGTCCAACCATCCTTAGACTCAGAGGAGGAGAAAGAGGACAAATGGACTATTCCCTTTCTGGGAGAGAGTAGAGAATGACACCTCCCACCAGTCCAAGTGAGATGGAGGAATTGGGTTGGCCTGAGCAATTCTACTCTAGAATGATATATGCTACACAGGCTGGAGTATATGTCTAGTTACTTACTCCCAGCCTTCTGGAAAAGAGAGCCCTAGAAAACTCCTTTTAATGGCTTTTATGAAAAGTAAGGGCCTGGTTTCCCAAACACAAGTAATAGGACAAATTTTCTAGATTATATTACTGTAAGTCAATCATAATCTTGTATTTTAAACATTTGCACGTAAACTCAAATTTCTAAATTATAGCATCTTGCTTATATCTTCAAACCTATGAGTTCTGGGGCGCCTGGGTGGCTCAGTCATTAAGTGTCTGCCTTCAGCTCAGGTCATGGTCCCAGGGTCCTGGGATCAAGCCCTGCATCGGGCTCCCCGCTCTGCGGGAAGCTTGCTTCTCCCTCTCCCACTCCCCCTGCTTGTGTTCCCTCTCTTGCTGTGTCTCTCTGTCAAATGGATGAAATCTTTAAAAAAATAAATAAATAAAAATAAAGCCTATGAGTTCTAACTAATTTAAGAGATACTCTGCCAATCAAAGAGACAAAGGCAACTATCAAATGGCATTTGCATAGTAGATCTAAACCCCAGAAGAGGATTATCCAAGGGGCCTTTTCCAATACTAGAAGAAAAGAACATCAGCCCCAAACACTATTATGCATATAGTTCATGTATATAAGTGTGCCTTATTATTCATATGCAATCTGGTCTGATACCAGATACTCAACTACTTTCCAGGTCTGAAGACATATTCATCTGTCACCATCCGGAGCCATCGAATCATTCGTTAAGCCAATCTTGAGCTAAGTAACATGAATAGAGCCCTGGCAGCCATTTTAATCCAGGCCCTCATCATTTCATTATGCCTGGATTCGTGCAAAATTCCCTTCATTGATCTTAATTGGTCAAGATTGCTCCTATTTTAAAATCTTTCCATTACTCCTTTACTTCATAATATGGCCTCCCCGTATATTTCCAGCATCATCTCTCACTACCCACCCACCCATTGCCCAAGAATGCTTATTCCAACAACACAGCAACTCTTCCCTTCCATTGCCCCAGATTAATATTCCTAAAGCAACACTTTTTTTTTTTGGTCATGTCAAAAATGACTTTACTGAAAAATCTACAGTGACCCCTCATTGCCTCATAGGCTAAGCTCAAATTCCTCTTTCTAATGAAGAGAAAGCTTGCTGTTTGACCTGATTCACCTTATCTCAATTGTTCCCTAACCAACCACTGCACCCCACCCACACACACACAGATGCAGGTATGCTCTTAGACTGAACATAGAGTGACAGGGTAGTCCTGTAGGAGCGCCTGACCTGCAGGGCATAGCTCAATCTGAGCTTCTCTGGCCACACAACACATGGGGATTTTCCTGCCTATCCTACCTCCTGGAGCAGTTCCACCTAGAGAGTGGTCTGCAGAAGAGTTGCATGTCATAACCTCTAACTGGTCTGCAATGAGGTAAGTATAGAAATTAAGAGGAAACCTTTAGAAACTTTTATCACAATGTGACCAAGAAAATGCATGCCTTTGAATCTAATAATAAAAAAATGGGGACTTGAATTTTATATGCCTGTATGAGTCAGGGCTCTCCAGAGAAACAGAGCCAATAGGACATGTACACACATATAGAAAGAAATTTATTATAAGGAACCCGCTCAGGTGATTATGGAGTTTGATATAGATATATATCTATATATCTATAGATGTAGATATATATATATATATATATATATATATATATATATATATATATATATATACACACCACATCGTCTTTATCCATTCATCAATCAGTGGACACTTGGGCTGCTTCAATAATTTGGCTATTGTAAATAATGCTACAAAAAATAGGGGTGCATGGATCCCTTTGAATTAGTGTTTCTGTAATTTTGGGGTAAATACCCAGTAGTGAGATTACTGGATGGTAGAGTAGTTCTGTTTTTAACTTTCTGAGGAAGCTCTGAACTGTTTTCCTCACTGGCGGCACTAGCTTGCATTCCCAGCAACAGTGCACAATGGTTCCTATTTCTCCACATCCTTGTCAACACTTGTTGTTTCTTGTGTCATTGATTTTAGCTATTTTAACGGGACCTAGTAACTCACTTCTGATGAACAGAATATAGCAGAAGGCATGGGTGTCATTCCCGAGATCAGGTGATAAAATGTTTGCCCTCTGTGTTGGAAGCTCTCCCTTCTCTCTTGGATCACTTGCTCAGGGAAGCCAGCTGCCTTTGTAAGGCCACCCTCTTGAGAGGCGCATGTAAGTGAGCTGGGAAGTGGATCTTCTCAGGCCTCTCAATAGTCACAGAAGTAAGCTTGGTTGGAGATCCTCCCCCAGCTGAGCCTTGGGAGGACTGAAGCCCTGGCCAAGCTTTTAACTATAGCCTTTCAGAGCTGCTGAGCCAGGATCCCCAGCTAAGCCACTTCTGGACAGAAATTTTGAGATAATATATGTTTACTATTTTGAGCCTCTTAAGTTTTTGAGAGTAATTAGTTATATAGTACTAGATAATTAACACAGGGCTATAATTTGTGCTGCAGAGCAAAGATTGTATATTGTCTGCTGGAACTTATACATAAAAGCCTAATTTTTGCAGGAACCCATTTAAAATAAGAGTGGTGGGCACTAGACTCCTTTTTGATGGACTGAACAGTTAAATGAGGTCACATTTAGTCTCATATCTGAATGTAATAACCACAAAGGAGGGTTGGGTTTTTTAAAGATGGCCTAAATATGCCTGGAATTTTCTCTTGGTCACTCTAAAATAATTGTGGAAGAAGAACTTTTCTAAGGCTAACCTGGGGTCAAGAGAAACAACAACTGTTTAAATAAAGGTTGTCCGGCTCCTTACACTGCCGTCTAAAAGATAGCTTAGCAACAGAGCCCTCAACTCTGAGGGGGATCTAATACGTCCCTGGGGAATGATTTTTCTAAAACTCTACACTGGTGTCTCACACACACACACACACACACGCACACACACACACACCCCCATTCTGTCTCACATAATCTCAGGCCCAAACAAATACACTCACACCCACCATTAAACCAGGAATCCACAAACAAAAAAGCTATGCTCTCAGCTTCCAGGGGCTGGGCCTGCCCAGGAAGCCACGATCCATGGGAGTCCTCGTCTATTCACCATCAGTTTTCCTGGTTAGAAGCTACTCTCCCTGGCAGGAGACTAAATTCTTGGTTATAACCACTGAGAAATGACTGAATCCAGTCCTGGGGCTCACCACAACTTTACACCCAGAAATGTCACTACCAAATAATACTAACATTTCAAAAGCAAATATTCTTGTTATTGATGCTCTTCCCAGGGAGGGCCAGTTCTAGATGCCATCCCTCTGAATCTTCACATCCTCACTGTGGGGCCTGCGAGGTTGGTCCACCCCAGAAATGAATCCAGACGAAACCATGCCGGGGCTGGAGGTGAGCTGCAAGAACACGAGCTCTGGATCCACCCAGATCTGCGGCAAGAATTAAATGATATAATGTATTAAGTGCCAACCACCAAGGACCAAACAGCAGAAACGTGCTAAGCCGATGTTGATAATGTCACCATTCCCTTCAGAGAGTTGACCTACCTCCTCCTCTTCTCCCACCTCTTCCTTTTTCCCTCTCTCCTTCCTTTCCTCCTCCCCCTCCTCCTCCTCTTCTTCCTCCACTCGCTGCCGCCTGAGTTCTAGCTTCTTGCTCCAGAAAAATGTGTTCTCACGTCCTTTGGCCAAACTCAAGTGATTGAAAGACGATGTTAAGTATGTTTTTCCCCAAAGACACTGACGCAGTAACGGGCATTAATGGGATAGTCTCTCCCAGACATCAGATGCCATGTTTGTGTCCTCGTGTTATCTGCAGCCTCGAGAGTCAGACTGCCTCCCCTCGAATTCCACCACTTCCACTTAATACTCTTGAGACCTGAGGCAAAGGAATTAGCACCTCTACCTTTATACCCTCCTCATCTATAAAATAAAACCATCCTGGGGCGCCTGGGTGGCTCAGTCGGTTAAGCGACTGCCTTCGGCTCGGGTCATGATCCTGGAGTCCCTGGATCGAGTCCCGCATCGGGCTCCCTGCTCAGCGGGGAGCCTGCTTCTCCCTCTGACCCTCCCCCCTCTCATGTACTCTCTCTCTCTCTCATTCTCGCTCTCTCAAATAAATAAATCTTTAAAAAAATAAAATAAAATAAAACCATCCTCCCAGCACTGTGATAAAAATAAGAGAAAATCTGGGTGAGTTCCTTAGAGAAGCTCTGGACACTCGAGTGGAAGCTTCATGAAGGCAGAGAATGTCTGCTGGGGTCACGGCTGCACCTATGACCTAGTACAAAGCCCAATATAAAGTAGAGCCTCCAACACTTGTTGAATGGATGAATGGGCACAGGGCTAGGCCTGTAGAAACGATGACATTTATTAGGCTTATTAATACAAAGAAATACAAATAAGAAAACAGATTGTCTACTCCTGTTTAAAAATAAAAACAATTCATGCATAAGGTTAGAAAGTTCAACCTATTATGCTTCAATTTTAAGTTTATTTTGTAAGTCCAACCTGCAGAACTGACATAATAAAAAATAAGAGCCAACCATTCATTCCACTTTTTCCAGATCTTTGTCCCAAAGGATACTATGATAGTAAGTTTCTTGTAAATGCTTTATGCATATATTGTAAACAACCATTGAGATGTAAAGACAAAGATTGAAGCTCTGATGGAAAATTTCAGGAGTCAGAGAGCACAGAGTAGAATTTGGGAGAGGAGGATTTGAGGATTTGGGAGAAGAATACTGTAGGGTCTTCCATGGCCCCTGAGATCAGACAGTGTTGATTACTCGGTGCAAGCAAGTGACAAGTTGATCCCCTAGGCATACTTCCTTTCTTTTTTTTTCCTGACTGAAAAGCTACTAGAACCAGGATAGGTTCATTTTATATACCACCTCACCTTCTTGGAGTGCACGATGCGGCCCCTTGCAACACTCAGAGCGCACCATATCGATTGATTAGTAATGTCTGTTGTGGGCACAAGAAAAGTGATATTGCAGATACCTCTCCAGAGTCTATTTTCTGAAATGAATAATGAAGTCATTTGATGCACTCTAGGATCCTGGGGATACAATTAGAACACCTCTGTGATTTATTACCCTTCTCTTCATCAAATAAGACTTGACTCAGTTGCAAGTGAGAGAAATGCATTGCAAAGAGACATAAGAGAAAAAACACAATTTTGGTTCCAATATCTCAGAAGTCCAGGGCAAAGTCATGGCTGGATCTCCACTCTCAGACAGTTTCATTAGGAGTATGTCTCCATCCTCAGTTCTGATTAACTCAGGACTTTATTTCACAGTGAGTTCATCCCTGGGGTGGTAAGATTGTCTTCAACAGTTTTAGACTTATGTCTTACTAACTTAATAACCAGAAGAAAGGATATCTCTTCCCCAGTTATGCCAGTAAATGATTTAGAGCAGACATATTGGATATCTTAGATCACATACCCATCTCTCAAGCATCACTAGTGCCAGACAGATGACCAGCTGTGAGACATAGGCCCAGCCCTGACCAGGAAGTGAGATCTGCATTTTCTGAACAACGTGGTCTAGGACAAGGGTGACTCCCCAAAGAATAATCTGGATGTGGCTAACAGAAGAAAGAAGAGTGGATATTGGGCAGCAAAACAATAGATACACGCCCAGGGAACAGTAGCAGGGCACGTGGATCAGCCCCAGTTTGCACAGATGCTTCATTGGATAGGCTGACCCAACCTAGGGAGCAAAAAGTCAGTGAAATGTGAGGTCAGTAGCCCTGGCATGATGGGATATTTGGAAAGAAGTCGACTTCTTTGTTTTAAAAGAGGAAGTTGCTGCCATTCAAATGCCCAGAAATAGAACACATCTGTCTCTGGGTATACACTGCACTGTATTTATTAAAGCTTATTATAGATTGAAAGAGAAAAGCAAAGACACACAAATGTCAATCTTACGTAGAAAAAAGATATGTTGAAATTCATTTTTAAATAAATAAATATTGCCAAGTTAAAATGCATAAGGGCAATAGGTTTTTATTCAAGGTAAATAAATTTATTCAGATCTATCTGGTAAAGATGACTTTGGATAAGACCAGATATTTACTTCCATGTTGCTTTATTTTCTCTTTACTCCAGCTGTAAAATGTCAAATTCCAAACAGCCCAAGACTTCCCATCTTAAAGAGCCCTTGGATCAGTCTCAGATAGAAACTTCTACCACAGAGTTTACAGAGGTTGTCAAAACCAAGAGAAGACTATAACCTCCATTCTCACTTGGAACACCATGTAGGACACCATAGCCAATGTCTTAGGTGGAATCACCTTTCATGCATCAGTCCTGTAAATTAGAAAAGTGAGCAGCTAGCAACAGAGGGCCTGGATGATAGGCCTTTATATAATGAATATTGGGACTAGAAATTTTTTAAAATAAGATAGTTCACTTTTTCTAATGCTTTCCTATTTTTTAGCTTTATGTTGATAGGAGGATGCTTTTGTACCTGAAGGAAACCACCTTGGTTTTCATGGTCAGGGCCGAGGAAATGGCAGTACCCATCAAAAGTGATCGTGGAGGGGCGCCTGGGTGGCTCAGTTGGTTGAGCGACTGCCTTCGGCTCGGGTCATGATCCCGGAGTCCCGGGATCGAGTCCCGCATCGGGCTCCCTGCTCGGCAGGGAGTCTGCTTCTCCCTCTGACCCTCCTCCCTCTCATGCTCTCTTTCTCTCATTCTCTCTCTCTCTCAAATAAATAAAATCTTAAAAAAAAAAGTGATCATGGAATAATTCCACAGAAATTGAATCTTGAGGAGTCAATAGGCCACTCCTCCAAATTCAGAATCGGCCTTCATTTAAGAATCACAGATAGATAGGGACGCCTGGGTGGCTCAGATGATTAAGCGTCTGCCTTCGGCTCAGGTCACGATCCCAGAGTCCTGGGATGGAGTCCCGCATCGGAGTCTGCTTCTCCCTCTGCCGCTGCCTCTCTCTGTTTCTCTCTGAATCTCATGAATAAATAAAAACAAACAAACAAACAAACAAAAGCTATTCTTTAAAAAAAAAAAAGAATCACAGATAGATAGAGAACAGATACTGTTTTTAAAGTACTCTTGGGGCGCCTGGGTGGCTCAAGTCGGTTGAGTGTCTGACTCTTGATCTCAGCTTAGGTCATGACCTCAGGGTCGTGAGTTTGAGCCCCACACTGGGCGTAGAGCTTACAAAAAAAAAAAAAACTTCTAAATGAAGAGGTAATTCATGATTACCTTTAGTATTCTGTTATAGTATTTAACAACCTTTTTTCTTAGAGAAGAAAATTGTTTGATGTTTACATATTTATTAATCCTTTCCTTATTCAGACTTCAGACATAATGTTCAGGAATTCCCACTGTAGAAAAGAAGAGACTTTATTACATAAATATTTGTGCAAAACAAGAAGTTTTGCAGTGACTTCAACTCTCTAACTACTCTCTCCGTTCTACTTCTGCCGGGCCCTAATCTGCTTTCTGTCCTGAATGTTCCCTTGCAGCAAGGCAGTCGCTCAGGTGTGGAAGCCGCTGAAACGCTGTCAGCTATAATTCAACTCTTTAGAAGGTAACTCCAGTGTCATGGTAATGAAAGTACAGGGAGTTCTTGGAATCCTTTCTAAAGTGTCCTTTGTTTAGTCAATATTTACAAATCACCTTTGTTTTTCCTGCGTGAATAGAACAATAGACAGTGAAATAATGAGAGTGGTGAACTGGGGGTGTGGGTCGGAGATTTAGCAACAGACTTTGTCATACAAACTAGATACTAAGTTAACTTGTCATTTAACCTCCAGCGCATTCTGGAATGCAAGGTACCTTTTCTTGTAACAATGTTGAACCAAAGGCCTTTTTTACCATTAGCAAATACCACACGACCGACAGAGGTTCTACTTATTTTTTTTTCAATTTTCATCTCTTGCTTTCCAAACTCATTGTTGATGGAGTACTATAGCAGAGTCACGTCAGTTATGTGTATTTTTCTACTATCATTCATAAACTGGGTTCTAGTAAGAGGCGTACACTGTGCTAGATATTTAAGTCCAAAGATAAATTAACAGCCCAGAGGCTGGAAAGGAAAATAAAGGAAGAAAATGTACTTAGCTCCACATGCTTAGAGAAATACAGTTCTCTCTCTCTTCTGGCTACTAAGAAAGCAGCATGGCATGGAAGAAGGCAAGGTAGATTGATCAGTAATGACATTTTGGCTCCAACTTTTAAAAAGTTGTGTGACCATAAACAAGTCACTTAACCTCTCTGTACTAGTTTTCCATTGCTGCGGGAACAAGTTACCACAGACTTTGTAACTTAAACAATACAAATCTATTATCTCACAGCTCAGGTTTCTGGTGAGACTCAGGCTAAAATTAAATTGTTGACAGGGCTGTGTTCCTTCTGGAAGCTCTAGAGAAGAATTTGTTTCCTTCTCTTTTCCAGCTTCTAGGGTTGCATGTATTTTTTTTTTTTTTCTTTGTAGTCTCTTCCTTGATTCCAAAGCTAGCAACTTTCCTCTTCATCACATTTCTCTCTAACCCAGCCAGGAAAGGTTTTCTGTATCTAAGGATTCATGTGATTAGATTGGACCCACCCAGATAACCCCCAAAAAATCCCCCCCCCCCAAGGTCCAAACCTTAATTACAGACACAAAGTCCCTTTTGCCATATAAGGTAAAACATGTTCCCTGTTCTGGAGATGAGTGTGGATGTCTTTGGGGGCTGTGATTTGGCCTACCACTCTATCTTAGCTTCAGTTTCCTATCTGTAAAACTTGTAGGTTGTTGTAAATCTAGTACAAGCCATATAGATAGGGCCTAAAACCCTGTCCAGAATGAGGTCTTGATAAGAAGTGGTTAAGATAACAGGGAGAAGGAGATAAGAAAACAAGGATAGACTATTGTCAAATGGGCAAGAAAAACCTAAAATTTTGACACAGGAGTGAAAATGTATAGAAAGAAGAGCAATCCACAGGCCACTCAGAAAACAGGAATGTATTGTGAAAACTGAAATTAGAATTTAAGATGCTTTCACTTGATAAGAGACAATAAGAGATTTTAGTTCCCTTGAATTTTTTTTTTCTCTGAAACTACAGCAAAAAAATTTAAGACAAATACATAAAATCATACTACGGGAAATGTTTATGGTTTAATAACAAACAAGCAAACATTCTTCAGGATCTAGTCAAGGAAGAGACTATCTTCCCAGCATTTGACATAGGCAGGCAAAGAGAGAAGAAAAGAAATAATTTTGGTACGACAAAAATGCCCATGTTTCAATTCTTAGCTGAAAACTTAAGGCACTAGATTATTCTAAGAAATACATGACTTTTCATGAAAGTGACTTGGAAAAGAACAGAAAAGGTAAAGGAGGGCAGGGAAAGAAGAAACGGACAATTTTCAAATAATCATCAAAGAATATACAATATCACTTTTCTTCTGTTATTTTTTTTTTTTAGGTTTCTTTTTTTTTTTTTTAAAGATTTTATTTATTTATTTGAGACAGAGAGAATGAGAGAGAGACAGCACATGAGAGGGGGGAGGGTCAGAGGGAGAAGCAGGCTCCCTGCCGAGCAGGGAGCCCGATGTGGGACTCGATCCAGGGACTCCAGGATCATGACCTGAGCCGAAGGCAGTCGCTTAACCAACTGAGCCACCCAGGCGCCCCCTTTTCTTCTGTTATTATAACTTGTATGAAAGTATATTAGTTCAGTAGCTCTTGATGATTTTCAACCTCTTTTACTCCCATTTCCTCTCCACCCAATATGCCTTATTTGAATCTAAGTTCAATACCAAAGCATTTCAAGGAATTCTTAAAAGCTAAACCACTCACATAATTTAAACGGCTCACCACAATTTATGTATTTAAGGTAAGTGTTACAGGAACCGCTTCCCTGTTTCCTGAAAGCTAAAGTCCCCAAAGAGCTCTGTAAGTAGAGCCTTATCACTCCCTGACATCAACATCAATGTGAAAATTGAAGTCGCTCGGGACAGGGATTCAGGAAGAAACAAGCTTGACATTTATCTAAGAATCGTGTCAATTCTTAAACACTGTTCTATACATTATCAAATATTAAAGCAAACTGTGGAGATAGCATCTAAGCAAAGTTTAAAATATATAAATGTAAACAACGGCAAATGATGAGAGAGCACTGCATTAGAAGAGATTGATTCACATTCATTGACCTTTCTGAACTTATAATGAAGTGCTATAGAAAGGTGTCCTCAAAACCGGTCGGACCATGAAAAATTTCCCAGTCAAACGACTTACTGCGACTGTCACATAGGTCAAATTAACCAATCTGCCTGCTTTAAAACCATTGTACTTGTTTTGCTTCGTTTCTACTAAATTCAGTGGGATGTAAATTTAGGTAAGTGTGTGGAAAAAGCTGACATGTCATTTGTATGTTTAAACATCAAGTTCATGTGTTGAAAACATAGTAGGCTTCCTCAAGACAGAAAGCAAGAGCAGGCTAAGGTCTACAGCGAGGAGGTGCTTGCCTCAAGGTGGTCAGCCGGTGACTCAGACATTCACCTGTCACAGCACTGGGATATGGAGAGCAGGACGGGATTCCTGGAAAACTGCTAAGAAAAGCACATTCAACCCCAGGGAATAATTTATTTGTGAATTCCGGAAATACAACAATTCAAAAGAGCATCCGAACTTGGAGAATAACAGCAAAGTCCCTTCAAGCGCACACTTGGAAAATGAGTTAAAGAGACCCCCCCCTTCCTGCTTTAATTTTAACGAAAATCATGGTGCCAAAATGGAGTTACTTTATGACTAAACAAATCATGCTGTTTGGGGAGACTGAAAGTTTACTTGGCATTTTAGAAAAAATACAAATCATTGAAAATGATCATAAAAAGGGAAACAAGCCTTATTAAAAATTTTAAGAAATGCACAGTGGTTAAACAACCATCTCTGAGTGGAAGATTCACAATTTTGGGAAACTTTTCATGTCTGTTAACAGACCAAGTAGAGTCCAATTGAACGAATTAAAATATCCATTCATATTTTAAACAATATGGATTCCAGAAGTAAAGCAGTTGAGGAGCATACTGTTTCTCAAATCAAGCAATAATACAGTTGAAATAACAAAGCAAACCATGAGACAATCCAGTTATTTCAGTTACTTAAACATCTGTATCATTCTGGCCACACAGCAGTCTGGGTGATATCATCAGCACCTGGCATCCAGCTGCCTTTGAAACCTGTGCCCAAATGAAGATGCCACTACTGATTGACTCAAATGTTGGATCTGTACCGCCCTTTTTTTTTTTTTTTACAAGATTTTGTTTATTTATTTGAGAGAGAGTGAGGACCAGCCAGAGTAGAGGGAGAGGGAGAAGCAGACTCCCCACTGAGCAGAGAGCCTGTGGCGGGGCTCCATCCCAGGACCCTGAGATCATGACCTGAGCCCAAGGCAGATGCTTAACCAACTGAGCCACCCAGGTGCCCCGGGATATGTATACTTTGACAAAGACAAGCCAATAATACGAAGCACATGAATCCAATTGACAGTAAGTGTGTTAGTTGTAAAAACTTTTTTTGTTGTTGTTGACAAATGCTGAATGCAATTGAGTAAAAGGCACTGAGTCAGCACAATGCTATTCAAAGACACACAACTATAAATAAAATCATCAACTAATAAATATCTGTCAGGCATCTATTAAGCTCTCAAAGACCTTGCCTGTACGGAGTCTAAGTCTTGTTTCATACAAATCACCTAAAACAATTTGAACAACAGTGTAAGATAATGCTCAATAAATTGATGCATCCAAGGGGTACAGCAACAATTCAGAGAAGGTTGAAATAGCGGTGACCTGACGTCTTCAGGGACGTCCACAAACAAGGTCAAACCTGAGGCTGGGGCAGAATTCTCACAGGTGGAATAAGGAAGGCTTTAGAGTCAGAAAGGGAAAAGGGAGGTACAAGTGAGTGTGCTGGATAAGTAAAGAGATGCTGAAGAAGGAGAAAATCAGTCTGAATAAATTGCTGCCTTCTTGTAGAAGAGCTAGAGAGGTAAGCTTGAATATGTTAAGAATTGTCTTTCTCCTCTGCTGGTTCATTCTATTACAATGGCTATGAAGTCACACTTCCAAGAACCAAGTTGCCCTCTCTCTCAGAAAACTTCTGTCTTTGAATTGAAACTAACCCAGGGACCAACAAAAATTCTTATGACTTGCCTTTGCTAGAGGAATGGGAATGAACAAACATAATGGAAGATTTGTCCTAACAGAAAGGTGTTGTTTTTTTTTTAAGATTTATTTATTTATTTGAGAGCGTGTGTCTGTGTGTGTGTGTGTGTGTGCGCGTGGCGCGCGCGCACAAGCGGGGGAGGGGAAGAGGGAGAGGGAGAGAGAGAATTTCAAGCAGACGCCCCACAGAACTCCAATCCCTATGTGGGGCTTGAACTCAAGATCCTGAGATCTTGACCCTGAGATCATGATCTGAGCTGAAATCAAGAGTCTGACACTTAACCAACTGAGCCACCCAGGCGCCCTTTATTGCCCTTATACAAGAGGCTTCAGAGAGCTTCCTTATTCCCTTCCATCATGTGAGAACACAGTGAGAATTGGAACCAGGAAATGAGTCTTCAGCACACACGGTCTCTGCCAACGCCTTGATCTTGGATTTCCCAACCTCTGGAACTGTGAGAAATAAATTTCTGTGGTTTATAAGCAATCCAGTCTATGGTATTTCTATTATAGCACATCAAACGGACTGACACCCTGTTTAACCAATGACTACTCTTTCAGCAAAGCTTGAAGTAGAAAGTGCCTGGAAGAAGTAAGATTCTTCCGAAGGACTTATGTCAGTGAAGATTATGAGGTGGTTGCAAAAAGGCATATAGAAGAGAAAACTTTAAGAGTTACCGTGAAGAAAGAGCTATTAAGTTTGCTTTAAAATAATTCTACCATACCTAAATCTAACAACAGACTTACAGGATGTACGGTATATAATTTACTCTCAGCAATTGAAGCAGTAAGTACTCTTGATCTAAAAATAATTATACGGCATGACAATTGAATGCAGCGAACTAATACTTGGCATGGAAAAGAAGACAAAAGAAAAGCAACGATTCAGAGACAGTCTGAGAAACTAGAAGTCAATATGTTAGGAAAAAAAATACCACTGCTAGATAATCTACGTAAGTATTAAATAAAGACTGGTGTAGGGGCACCTGGCTGGCACAGTCAGTGGAGCGTGCGACTCTTGATCTCAGCGTTGTGGGTTTGAGCCCCATGTTGGGTGTAGAGATTACTTTAAAAAAAAGAAGAAGAAGAAGAAGAAAAACAATGAAAATAAATAAATAAAGACTAGTGTCTAGAAGTAATTGAAAAGACAACCTAAAAAGCTGACTCAACTGGCTGGATAGGCAGACCCCATCTACAAACCCCTGGGGCATGCTGGCTCAGCTTTAGGGGCAAGCACACACTTTCCAGTCCTTCTTGACCCTCACACAGCAGAACACAGGAGACCTTGCTGCTACTTGGAGCTGCCTGTCTTGCAGAGCCTGCTACTTCCTGCTTGCTTCATGACTCCAAAGTTGACTGAGGATGTTTGCTACAGATAGAAGAATTCCTTCATCCAACTGACTTTTATGAGCATCTACTATGTTTTAACTAGTGGTAGTATCCAGACCTGCTACGTAAATTGTGGGGCCCAAAGCAAAGGGAAAATGCAGAGGGGAGGGGAGGGCCTTTTGTTCAATAATCATTAAGAATTTCAAAATGACAGCAATAGAGCATTAAACCAAGCAGAGTGACCTTCCAAGTGCCAGGCTCTGTGTGACTGCACAGGGAATATGCCCATGAAGCAGGCCCTCCATAAGTTTTCTCCTCAAAGATCACACAGCTTGCTGGTCACAAGTTTGCATGGTCTCATAAACCCTAGTCCCAGGGTCTCCCATGCACTATACACAGATCCACAGCCATGATCCCTGGCCTGGATTTGTGGTAACCCTTAGATTCTACTCCCTGAAATTTCTCAGATTCCTCTGCTTCTCTCTCTCAACACTATCACCACCCAATGCCGACCACCATCCTCTCTTCCTGGATGACTACAACGCCTTCTCTTTAGCCTCCCTCTCTGATCCATTATCTCTACTGTGGGCCAGAAGAATCTTTAAAGAGCTCATCTGATCTCATCACTCCCCTGTTTAAACACCTACAAGAGCTCACCATCAGTCTTACGATGAAGTCCAAACTCTAACATTGCTTTCAAGGCCTGTATGACCTACCCCAGATGACTTACAGGAATATTTCTTGCCCCACTCACCTCTCCCTCCTCCGTGTATCTTCCCTACTGTTCATTCACCTTTCATGTCACCTGGCAATTTTTTCCCTCTCTTTTCTGTTTAGGCAGTATTTCCTCTAGAAAGCTTTTTTTTTTTTTTTTTTTGAAAGCCTATTTTGACTCTCTGTTCCAGCCTAATCTTTATCAGGTAACCCTATTATGTGTTCCAATGGTCTTTATCACAAAGGTTGCACTTGCCTGTTTATTTATCTGCATCACCAGTTTACAAAAAGACCCACAAGGTTTTTCTTCGTCATCATTAACTTTGAATATATAGTCCAACTTCTGATAAATAAGAGGACCTTGAATATTTGTTCACTAAATGAAGACTCATACATCAAAAATCTCCATTTAATATACAGCTACATTTCTTAAATCTTTGTGAAAATGTCATTCACTAGTAAGAAAGAGAGAGAGAGAAATAGTAACTTTTCTGAGCTCATATGTCCCCAAACAATTCCACCTATGAACCAATGTACCGTTTGACTTCCCTGGGTTTCAGTTTCAGATCTTCTTGGCTTGTCCACTGTGTAGCCTGAACTCAGCATCCATCAAATTAGCAGCTCATGCATATGGTTCTTAGCTCAACTATTTGAATACTTATATGATGACTGATCACATGCATTCAAACATTTCTTCTTCCTCAGTTAATCATTAATTTTTCAAAAAACTGGTAGTGTGATTAAAATTTTTCTTTGGAGAAATCACTCAAAAAATAGAGTTTTTTCTTTCGTTTATTTAATAAATATTGACTAGACGCAGACTATATGCCCCGCCCTATGCTGGAAAACAAAGATAAAGTAATGAATAAGACAGACACTCTTTTTGCCAGGAGATAAAAACTTTAAATAAGGGTTACTAAAAAAACTAAACAAACATTATCACCATGGTTTTCAACAGCCAGAGCTCCCACTTTCACAAGGGTGAACCATCCGCTGAGGAGGTGATTTTCAGGATGGATTTATAAATATCACAACACTGAAACAACATAGTTATCAGGAGAGAAAACATAACAACTGAAATTGAAGGCGTAGCAGTTGGAGTGTCTTCACTGAAGATGATGAAAGGAATCACATAGGCTTGTAATTGGCATTTGCTATATCCAGAGTGATTGCAAAATGTCTGGATAAAGAGACTGTAATGTTTATTTCCCAGCACTTTTTTTATATTCCCCCACTTAATCCTCACAGCCACCATGAGGCAGCTAGAGCAAACATACCCATAATACCCTTGTAGAATTTAGGAAATTAAGGCACACAGGAATCAACTGACTTGCTTTCCTTCATTTTATAAATTAGTGGCAGAATCAGAATTGGAATCCACATCTCTAGTCCCTTCCTCTGGACTTTATGCCCATATAGCAACAAAAGTGACTAGGTGAGCTGCACAGGGTCTGGTTTAAGAACAGACAGCACAGTGTTCTCAGATGCCGTGACCCTGGCTCATATGTCTCTTACAAAGCTGTAGAAAACGTAGCTGGGCAAACATACCTGGCTTGTTTGGCCACAGTACGTGATCGCTCCCAGTTCTTTGTTTGGTTTTATTATAGATTCTAATTACTGCCGTTAGAGGATATGTTTTTATTCTGGAAACCATTTTATACATTTTATTGAAGTACTTATGACAGAACATCTGTGATCTTGCTGGGATTACTTATTATTCCCAGCTTTACGCATGATACTTTCACTACAATCACTTGTCTAGATAGATTTCTGTGTCACTAGAGAAGTTTAAAAACCTCTCTGTTCACTGATGTACTTACAGAAAATAACTGAATATATATGATACAGTAGATTATTTTGCTTTCTTCTGGAGACAACTTCCTTCCTTCCTGAGGAGACAACTGCTCTATGCCAGACACAGTGTCAGGACTTATGAGAAACATCCAAATAAACTCAGCTTTGGTCCCAGAGGAGTTCCCAGATGGGTAAGGAAGCCTTGATGTGAATCAAGCACCTGTGACATGGATAACTCCTTCAACATACATTTCTGTGGGCCTACTGTATACTTTGCTCGTTCCTAAGTGCTGAGGGTAAAAAAAAATGATTGAGACACTGTCCCTATACTCTAGTAGAAAAAAATCTAAAAGCTTTACAGTTAGAATTTACAAGTATCTCAGCTTTTGTGACATTATCTCATTTAGTCCTTATAATCACTGCGAGGTATTAGCATCCCATTTCATGGATGAGAAACCTGAGGTCCAGATAAGATAAGTCACTTTTCCTGAGATCACGAAAGTGATCACAAAAGAGGGGCCGAGTCAAAACTCAAACACACATCTTTAGACCCAGAGTCTCTCCATAATTCTCTCCATAATTGTGTTAAGGAGGTTTATTCTAATAATTATGCCTTCATGATATTTTATGTAAGCAAATCCCTTGAGATGAAAACAGATTGTTGATTATTTAGAAGAGTTATCTTATGCTAGAAAGAAAAGAAAAAGCAGAGAGACATTCAGTATTCAGGTATGTAAAATGGGGGGAGAATGGGAAGCGAGTCAGAGCACAAAGGTAGCAAAACCCGTTTGTTTAGAGAAAAGTGAGGGAACACATTTTAAAATATTTTCCCCTTAATTCACTATCATGTCTTCTGTCTGACTCAATGGGAAACAATAAATTAAAAGAACCAGGCTGACTTTTGATCATAAAATGTTCTCCTTTTAATGTTTCTCTCACATGAGACCCTTCCTATAAAGACCTCAGTAAGTAGCCTGGCAGGTGGCTCTAGAAATACAAGGGAGAAACCAGCAAACATTTGTTTCTCAAGAATCAAGAGCATTTCTTACTTATCAATATCCGTTTCCTCTTTCTATATTCAGCCACTGATATTTATAACTGTTTTTAAAAAATGAATGACTAATGAAAAAGCAGTAAGACATTTTTCTAATGCTGCTTTAAGCACGTACATGTCCAGTACACTTATGGTTTACTATCAGTTTTCTTTTACCTTTTTCAATATGCACCCTGCTGAGCACTAAGTTAAGACAAGCCCCTCAATTAGATTGAAGCAAGCTAAATTTATTCCCAAGAAAGGAGTTAAATACTATTAAGTAAAATCAGTAGCTGTGAATTTCACATTATCATCTGTATAATGCTAGTCTGTGTAATTATTTTCATTTGTCCAAAGTGCTCAACTATATTTTCAAACAATATATGCTCAGTACTCTTTGATTAAATATTCATGACTTAAATATCATGGTCATTCCTGAACAGAGAGGAACTCAGTATACCAAACTGCTTGTTTTCTCTAAAATAGTTTAGACAGGGCGCCTGGGTGGCTCAGTTGGTTAAGCGACTGCCTTTGGCTCAGGTCATGATCCTGGAGTCCCGGGATCGAGTCCCGCATCGGGCTCCCTGCTCGGCGGGGAGTCTGCTTCTCCCTCTGACCCTCTTCCCTCTCATGCTCTCTGTCTCTCATTCTCTCTGTCTCAAATAAATAAATAAAATCTTTAAAAAAAAATAAAATAAAATAGTTTAGACAAACTAGGGTCACTCGTCGCATCAGGAAAGTGGGCACTGGCTCTCTAAGGAGAGAGAAGCTATATACTAGGATAATGTTCTCCCTAGATCTTCGTATTTGCCATTCTTCTACCCCAAATTAGAGCCAAGAATTGAGTCTGAGACTGACGTCAGCAGCACCCAATCAGAACCAATCCTCTGGGTAGCAGTCCATAACAAATACAAATTATAAACTCACTGTCACACTTCTCTTAAATATCAATGAGGCTTCATCTGATTTTCTATTCTCTACCTTTACAACAAGCCTGGATCAGAAGAGGTACCTGGAGACTCTGGAAATGAAAAGTTTGCTCATCTTAGCCATTATGCCATTCTATATAACCTCCACCTCTCCAACCTGCTCTGCAGAGCTAATACATTTCAATCAAAATATTCATCTGGGCATTAAAATAATTTCATTCAATATACTTTAAATAAATGCAAAGAACCTTGATCATTTTTGTTAACATTACCTAACAGATCAGCTTAGGATATTATCATCTGATTCAATGGTTACAAATATTACATCACCTCAGACTAAGGACAGATCTTTACATTTATTCAATATTTACTCAACAAATATTTAAGTGACTACTATGTGCCAGGCTTGAATTTGGCTCCAAGGTTTTGGTTGTGAGTCACTGTCTATCACTCCCAAGGAGCTCATAACCTAGTGAAGAAGACAGATGTGCAAAGACACAGCTATGATTCAAGGTGGTGGGTACCCCTGAGCTATGCCCAAAGTGTGCTGCTCAAAAAAGGAGCACAGGTAGATCAGAAAGTGTTTCCTAGAGGAGCTAAAGTTTTAAAGATGGAGAGAAGTTCATGGGGGGGGGGGGAAGGGTAACCATGTAGAGATCTCAGCAGGACCAAAGGTGTGGATGTGAGAAAGAAGATGGTCTCTTTAGGGACCCCTATCTTCCACTCTGTAGTGTTTTAGCATCTATTATCAAGAGCAACAATAAACATGGCTGTGGCTACATGAGGCAAGTATTTCCAACTGCACTGTGTTCTTTGGCTCAAAACACCGGTCCCCATCTGTTTTATTTGTCTAGAGTACACAAAGGACATGAAAGATAAGGTGGGAACTTGTCCGGGTGAGGCCATTAACTACCCAAACAAGGCCTTTGTCTAGAAGCCTCCCTTCAGTATGGTAGAAAAAGGGGTTTGGAACAAAGATTTAATAAAAGAAAGAAAGAAAAGAAGGAAAATAAAGAAAAAAAGAAATGATTTGTCAGCAAAGACCCACCACCAATTAATTGAAACAATTAATTTTATCTCAATATATTTGGGTCTTTCTTCTGTTGTCTGATCACAACTCTCAAACACAACTGTCTCAGAAATAATAATATGTACTTCATTTATTATTGTGGATAATAATATGAAATAGGCTACAAACCAACAAAATGAGTAAACCGTTGTAATCCACTTCTTTTCTTTCTCCTCACTGATCATACACAAGAAGGAAACGGTTCATATTGGTTTGCCGTTGTTAAAGGAAATAATAACATTAGCCTAAAATGTCTAATGAGAACTGCATATATCAGTCAAGTACCAGAAAATTAGACTATCATTAATTTAGATCCAGCAGTTACATGCATAAAAATTGAAATGAATACAATGTGATTCTTTTTCTACCTTATTTTTGCCTCTCAGACAAGGTGTAGAATAGCATGACATTTGGAAAGGCAAAAGTTAGACAGATAGAGAAGTGTAGATATAGATATGGAAACAACCTGTGAAAAGAAGTGAATGCCTTCCAGTCTGGCCAATTCTGAAAACTTCAGGTCATTCATTAATCCATGCATCCATCCTTCCATTTATTCATTAACTCAACATTCATTACATGATAAGGAATTACTCAACATTCAATTTATTCAACATATATATATTAAGACATAGTATGTATAAGGCATATATAATATCCAGGAGATATAACGTGTTCCCAAGGGGCTTCCAGGCTAGTAGGGAAGCTGAGCAATTAAATAAATGAGAAAAAAAATGATGTAATCCAAGCTATGGCCATGACAAGCATATGGTGATGGGAAGCACAGAGGGAAAAGGGCACTTAACCCAGGCTGGCTCATCAGGACGCTTCCCCAGAGCTGACTTTGAAGGAAGTCTAGGGGTGAATCAGATGAATCAGGGAAGGAGAATGAGAAGAGGCTAAGAAGAGAGAGACATATGTGGGAAGGTACAGAAAGTAAGAAACTTTCAAGCAAATCCAAATGTAATTTGTAGCAGGGAGTAGTAGGAGTTAACTATGAAGAGATAATGGAGAGCCTGACCAGGAAGCACTCCACCCACCACACCATGGAGGCAAACCTGACTGAACTTGGCAGGGAGCCACTGAAGGATTTAAATTGGGCTCAGTCAAGATTAGATTTGCATTTTGAGAACTTTATTTAGCTGTGAGTGGATCAAGGAAATTGTGATCCAGTCAATATATGATGAAGCCATGAGTACAGCTGGAGGTAATGCCTTTTAGAAAATTTTAAAAGGTTGAATCAATAGCACTTTGTGAATAGTTGTATCATAGAATTTAATTATAGAGAGAAGAGGGTCTAAGACCACTCTAAGCTTCTGGCTAAGGCAATTAGGAAAACATTTAGAAAAGCCTTATACTTATTAAATGTTTTCTATATACCAAGCATTGTGTTAGTTTTACGTATCCATGACCTTATTTAATCCTCATAATAACACTGTGATATAGGTATTATTACCTCAACTTCAGATGAAAAATAGTGTCAGAGATTTAATTTTCACAAGAGCACCCAAAGTGGCAAAAACCTTTTAGAGCCAGGTTATGTCCAGTTGCCTTACCCATCAGACAATATTGTACCATCCATACCACCATGGGTGGATGGGTCCTGACGCTAAGGCAGCAAATTTTGAATGAAGAGCAGGTTTGAGAGGCAACCCACCAACATGGAAGGATTGAAGAAAGACAAATATCCATGAGGTGAAGAAGTAAACAAACACTGAACGTTAACACGGGAGCCCGGGGATTGAGTGAGTGATCAACAGCGTTGACAACTTGTGGACAGACAAGATACTGATTGACAGTGTTTGTTGGATGTGGTGACAAGAATGTTGGCGGCTTGTAACCTTGAAAATAAGAATTTGGGGGAAGTAACAGGGACAAAACCATAGGTGACAGTTGGAAAATGGCTATGTAGAAAAAACTAAATCCAATTTGAAACTTTAAGTGCGGAGGGGGCGAAAAGAATGAATTATTTCCAGGGGGTGAGCCTTGTCAGGGAAGGCTGCCTCTTGGACTATCCTGGGAAGCAAAGATTTATGGCATCTTGACCCCTCAGTAAGGTGTTGATATTAATCTTAAAGGTAATGTGGAAAAGTTGCTGGTTCTATACAACTAAGGAACTGCAAGTATGTCAGACATAATAAATTTATCCCAAGAACCCATCACCAAATATCAGCCCAAAATTCTTCCTCCTCAACTCTTACATGCTTTACACTCAATGACTCAATGGAATCCCAGGGAAGAAATGTGTGGTCAAGTGCACAACATGTGTGTAGAGAATCAAAAAGAAATGCTGATTGTAGAAAAAAGAAAATGTGTGTAATTGCATGTGTCTGTATATCTACATTTATGTACATACACACCTACTTACTCCCTTAGTTCACAGGTGACACTCCTGCAAAGAAGTATTACTTTAACACTTCAAACCTCCTGTGCTGTTTGGATCTCTAAAGCTTTGAGTTTCCTAAACTCTGTCTAATCTAACACTGGGCACACACGAAGAAAATGAGAAAGTTGTGTGACAAATAGTATTGCTTTTGGTTCTTTTATAAACATCTATGAAGGGATGGCTTAATAACCAAACACTAAAAGGCTTACCTTTTAACCATGAAATATTCAAATAAGTTTACAAATAAGGATAACCATCTTATCTACTAAGGCCTCCTTAAATTATGAAGTATATAAAATATTCAAATACTTCAAAACATCTTGTTGAGAAATTGAGCTCTAGAAATTGTGACAGCTTTGTCTTAAAACTGTTGTAGGTAATATATCTTGAAATATCTCTAATTTTAATCATTCTATTTGGTCACCTGAGATTAGTGGATTTAATCTCAATTTTAACAATTATAACTGAGAATTTTAAACTATATTTGCTTAGATTTCACTTTAAGAACATAAAGTAACACTAAGTTCTACGGCTTGTTTTATAAGAAATGAATTGTGTAACAATCAACCATAAAGAAAAAATTTTAAGTTGGTAATATTTGATGTAAGAGGACAAACCCTGATTATAGTTAAGAAAAACAATTCCATTTGTGTGACATTCCCGATATTAAATTTTTAAATATATGCATACTGTGAACTCTGCCATATATATAGTGTGTGTTTATATATATGTGTGTGCGTGTCTGTGTGTCTAGTGTATGTATATATATATTACACCACACACACATATACACACAGAGTTAGAAACAATGACAGAATAATCAATTCCATATAATGTTTTCAGAATATAAATTTTCTGATTAATTTATGAAGGACCTTTTTAGATGATAGGTAGGATTCATACAAAGATAATGAACAAGAAAGATATTAAATTAAGGTTTTCCTAGTTTTAGTCTTTATTCCAATTTTAATACTAAATCATGTTCATTTTGTCCTCAAAGATATTGAGCTAGTTGTTTTGTGGGGTTATTGTTTTGTTTGGTTTTGTTTTGTTTCTGTAATTTATGACTTCAACCTGAGCTAGTTTCTTTGAACAACTCAAAAATATAACTGAATACTTTCCCAAAGGGTTCTGGGCATACCCTATAGCCTAGTCCATTCGGGCTGCTATAACAAAAATACCAGAGACTGGGTGGTTTAAACAACATAATTTATTTCTTACAGTTCTTCAGGCTGGGACGTCCAAGGTCAAGGCACCAGAAGATCTGATGTCTGGTGAGAGCCCACTCAGACTTGTAGATGGCTGTCTTCACATATGTATCATCCCGTGACAGAGGGCAGAGAGAGGAAGCAAGCTCTCTTCTTACACAGGGCACTAATTCCCTTCAGGAGGGCTCCACTCTCATGACCTCATTACCTCCCAAAGGCGCCCCCCACCCCCAACACTGTTCTATTGGAGATTAGGATTTCAACATTAATTCAGGGAAATACAAACATTCAGTAACACCCTACATTAATTTTACTTTATTTTAAATGACTTTAAAAAGTGGCCTAAAGCCCCTAAGGGCCCAGCATCATGTAGATTTGCCAGACCTACTTAGTGTATCTCATCCACCCTGTCACCTCAGAAAGCTCTCCAGGAAAGCTGAAAAGTTATCATTCTTCATTTTGTCACCTTTATGTCCTCTTGTGCCTGTTGGTTCCCCCAGGGAGAGATGATTCTGAGACCTTGGCGGAGGCTGCAAGCAATCCTCTGCAAGAGGTCATGTTGTACTGTGAGGAGTCACTAACTCTACTGTTGCCTGAGTCAACACAGGTGAGAGCCTCATCGGACCCTGTGCTGACACCCCTTTAATTCTTCATGAGCATGAGAGCCCCAGGAGAGACTGCAACTCAGGACACTTACAAGCTAAATGGCGTGCCGCCTAGCTTTCTTTGCCATAGCATCCCAACCCCGCGTCTTAATACTTACTCCCCCAGGGCAATGGGGATGTGACAGAGACCCCCCACTTCACACTACATTCCCAGGGGGTGACTGCAGCAATAGCCCCAAGGCAGTAACCAGGGTTCCATGGGGAGGGCTTTCTTAGTCTCATAAACACAATTTTTAAAAAACTTAACTCTGTATTCTTCCCTATTTTTAAGAATTCTCTATTAAGGGTGCCTGGGTGGCTCAGTTGGTTAGGCGACTGCCTTCGGCTCAGGTCATGATCCTGGAGTCCCGGGATCGAGTCCCGCATCGGGCTCCCTGCTCGGCAGGGAGTCTGCTTCTCCCTCTGACCCTCCTCCCTCTCATGCTCTCTGTCTCTCATTCTCTCTGTCTCAAATAAATAAAAAAATTTTTTTTAAATCTTTAAAAAAAAAAAAGAATTCTCTATTAGTTTATCTTATTTTGTTTTTGAAAAAGAATGGAAAAGGTGGCTCTCAATATTTATAAATATTGGTCCCCAGAAACCTAAGGGGGTTTTAAAGATAGCTGTTTAGTTGATTTAATGATGCCCATGAGGAAGTGACCAGAAGTTACCTGATGCTAGAGAAGGAGTGTCTCCAAATTTCTGTTTCTAACTTGTCACTTTCCAAGCGTCTAGGAGATGTGGCGGTTATTGCCATAACAATATAGAAAAAGGGAAGAAGTTCATTTGGGTCACAGACTAATCAGATCAGTTTCCAAGTGAGACAGTATGTTACCACCATGTTTTTCAAATATTCATTGGTTTTCTGTACCTGAGGAACAGTTTTTCATTTCCAGTTTCCAACAAGTCCATAATGAGTAGTCATGGGCTTTTGGGTTTTCCTATTTAGCCTATTTGGCAACTTTTTAAAGTACAAGCCTTCTCCAGGGCCTGACAGTCTACCTTTGACTTCTCTTTGGCATTAACAGCCACATTGCTAGAGGTTTGGTTTCCCTTACCCTTTTAATAAATTTATTTCCAACTTCGCCCTTACTTTATCATTTTACCCACCTCTGACAATCTGTGCTACTAGTCCACACCCTAACCTAGTTGTGGAATGTTATCTGCAAGATATACTGTCATTCACAGATTCATAATCTAATTACACTAGTTTGCATATTATGATTACTCAGAGTCTGGTAAGAAGTGTCTAGAACACATTACAAAACACCAAGAGACAAGATCCCTTTCCTGAGGAGCTTAAGATCTAGGTCCCTAGGTCAGACAAGACCTAGAGTGGCTAACAAGCAAAGCAGAGTTGCAGAAGATTTATAACAGATTAATATTAGAATGCTGTGAAAAAGAGACAACTGGACATGTAAATTTTACTGCTACCCTTTCTATGAGTAATATAAAAACAAAGCATGAAGGATATATGAAAAATACTCCCCAAAGCCAACACAAGGGCAAAAGCTTAGAAATGAAATAGATCAAGCTGAATTTCAGATTGCGCAGAGGCTGTGAACAAAATCACTGAACTCAGTTTAGGAAAAAAAGTGAGTTAAAGATGCATGTCATGAAGAACAGTAACAGGATTTTATTTGTGGGGGAAAATATGGCGTGCTTAACATGGAGTTTTAGATCGATTTCAATGTAAAAGTTTAGAAGTTAAAAAGTGACAGCTCAAATCAATTTAAAACTGCTTTTATCTCATAGCATAATATAATTTTAGATAACTTTTAATTGTCCAGATTTCATAGATTGTGGCATGTATCTACCATGGTAAATAAACAAGGAAACGTTAATGAAATAAAAATCACCATGAAATTTTATGATTATATCCTATCAATGGTACAGAATTCCTTGGTAATTGAAAGACATTTCCTCATTAAGAGTCTTTTTAAAAACTATTTTAGAACTGTTTTACATTTGATAGAACATATTTTACTTCAGATATTCAGCTGTTTTTTTTTTTTTTTCTCTTTTTGTTTTACAGATGAGACTTGCAGGCTTTGGCACTTGGTTTCTTCCTTTTTAATTTCAATTATCCCACACTGAAGTTGGCAGGAAAACCAAGTCCATGGCTTATAAACACAAAGTGCCGTAGAGTAAATAACACACTATGAGAACACCCAGCAATTTATGCTAAAACCCAGGGTTAGCCTGTGAAAGCTGGTGTCAGCTCCATGAGGACACTCTCCTGAAGAGTGGCTTAGCTCTGGGTGTTCCAGGTGGGGCTGAAGGGGTATAGGCCAGGTGGGATTCTGATCCTCCCCTGGGCTGGGAAATTTATTCGTTAGCCGTCGGCCTCTCTCCCCCCCAGGCAGAGTGTGAATTAAGCTGTTATTGGATTTGTCACAGGGAAGATTCTCTCTCAGTTTGCCTTGGCAATGATGGCAGCTGCACTCCCCGCCGTTCTGTCGGCGATTTCCCAAAGGAGAAAGTCGCCTTTTTCTATCCTCTTCTCTGTGGAGTGAGGAATGAGTGTCCTCTGGCCGCCGCAGAGAGCTGCCAAGGATGGAGAGAGTGGCTGTCCTCTTAGTGCCTCAGTAACCAGGGCCCAGGCTCTTTCCTGTAGGAGAGGCTCAGAATCGATTGTTACACGTGTCTACAGGGGAGCTGAACACCTACCTAATATCTTAGACCATCAGACATAAAGGAGATCTGAAAGATGGCTGTGACAGGGCTGAATAATGTACCCTCACCCCTCTCCCAATATTCATACGTTGAAGTCCTAACCCCCAGTACCTTGGAATGCGACCTTATATGGAGATAAGGTCTTTACAGAGATAACTGAGTTAGAGGGAGGTCACTGGAGTGAGCCCTCACCCAGTATGACTGGTGTCCTTATAAAGAGGGTAAGTTTGAGCACAGAGACATGCATAGAGGGCAGAGGACATGAAGACACCCATCTACAAGCCACAGAGAGAGGCCTGGACCGCACCCTTCCCTTGCAGCCCTCAGAGTGAACCAACCCTGCTGACACCTTGATTTCAGACTTCCAGCTTCCAAAACTGTGAGGAAATAAATTCCCATTGTTTAAGCGGCCCGGTCTGTGGTACATTATTACAGCAGCCCTAGCAAACTAATTCAACTGCTACCTAAAACATCACCTAATAGAACTCTCTTTTGGTTCTAGCTGAAGAACTGGAGGCAGTAGGATAGAAAAATGAGCTGTCACACAGTCTGTCAGAGTCCCAGATGCCTAATTCAGTGTGCCTTCACCTACCCAGGTGAGCAACTCCACTCTCAGGAGGCCATTGACCATTGACGGTCACTTCTAATGAAACAGCAGGGGTCATACTGAAGAACCCGCATTCACTCAGCAACTCTGCACCATGATGGCCGTTCAGTGTGGCAGACGCAGGTCTCACCTACAAGATGGATCCTCTGGTCTCTCAACACTACATTCACCATCACGTGGTGAGGCCCCAATAGTTGAGGCCCTTTGGTGTGAATCTTGGTATGATGGAGCTATGGGGGAAGCTTTAAAAATCAATGCGTGTATGGTTAATTTTCACACTCCCATTTCAGATGCCTCAACTCTAGGGCCAAGGACCAAGCTTCAATTAGCAAAATGTAAGCAATCTTGTTTCATCCTTCCCAACTCAGTGTGGGAAGCTGTAGAGGCATTAGCTTGTTCCAGGGATCTTGAAAATGAGTGGTCCAAGAGGAAAAGCTGCCCAATGGGTGTCCAAATTTCCCAACTAACACATGTCTATAAGGTGGGCAGCTAAGAGGTCTATAAGAAGTCAAGCACCCAGCACAATCCCAAGGCAAATAAGAATAGCACCTTTGTGTGTCTGCTGCCTTGCCATGTGCTGTATGTAGTAGATTTTTTCCTCTAATTCATTAGGAAGAAATTTCTTAAGAGTGACATATTTTAACTGGGAAGCAAGAGAAGTTTTCATGTGACTACCATCTACCTCTTTCTGGAGAAGAAATCTTCAGCTGGGATTTGAATTCCAGCTGTACACAAATTCAGGGTTAGAATTCAGGGAGCTCATGAAATCAGATAAGGAAAGATAAGGAAAAAAGTCAAATCTTTATTTTCCCTAACTTCTAACTACCATTTAGCATTTCCTTCTATTTCGCATGGAAATAAACCAGTCATATTAGCAATACCAATAACAGAAACAGAAATCATTAATAGAATCATAGATATATCAATTGTTAAAGACATCAAAATTTCATTTATGCTCATCACTGCTTTGAAAGTTTGATAATTACTACAGCAACCACTAAGTATTATTCTTTTGTGTATTCATTTAAAAAGGCAGATTTGACATTTTTTCTTTGATGACTGCATTTCAATATAATTTATTTTCTTGGTAATCCTATGTGGGTTTTTTTTTTAATTTAAATTCAATTAGCCAATATATAGTACATCATTAGTTTCTGATGTAGTGTTCAATGATTCATTAGTTGAGTTAACACCCAATGCTCATCACATCACGTGCCTTCCTTAATGCCCATCACCCAGCTACCCCATCCCCCCATCCACCTCCCTTCCAACAACCCTCAGTTTGTTTCCCAGAATCAAGAGTCTGTCATGGATCGTCTCCCTCTCTGATTTCTTCCCATTCAGTTTTCCCTCCCTTCACCCATGATCCTCTGCGCTATTTCTTATATTCCATATAAGAATATGAGTGAAACCATAGGATAATTGTCTTTCTCTGATTGACTTATTTCACTTAGCATAATACCCTCCAGTTCCATCCATGTCGATGTAAATGGTAGGTATTTATTCATTTATAAGCGTTATTCTAAAAAAGGCTCCATAGGCTTACCAGACTCCCAGGGGGTGCATGGAACACAAAAGGTTAGGAGTCCCCACTGTGCCAGCCAGGACAGTCACTGGGGAAAATCTTGGCTGCCGGGAACTGCGGTTTGTTCCAGCACATTTACAAGCATAAAAGAACAGAAAGATTACAATCCGCTACTGAATGATAGAATTCTGATTTTAAAAATGCAGGTAACTGCAGTCTATTCCCAGAGAGTTGACTTCAGGTGGTTTTGGGTGGAGTTTGTTTGTTTTTTAAAGAGGTTTTGAAGCAGAGGGTCTGAAGCCCACATTTTGAAAAATACTGATGTTTATGTTCTGCTAGCCTAACCATTTGAGGTTAACACTTAATATCTATCCTGCATTGATTATTTCTTTTCCATCCCTGGCTTCTAAATCCATGATTAAAATAACATAACCCCCACCTCCCTATTCCCACTCTCCTCCCCCCCCCCCCACACACATCACATTTTTACTTTACTTTTGGCAACAAAAATCATTTTAAAAGTATTTTTACAAGTAACACAGTTTAGAATAGCATTTATGCTTCAGCACGTTTTAAAGGTAGAGGCAAACAGTGTCTAAAAAAAAGGGCAATTTAGAAAATTGTATACAGGTTTGGGGAACTAAAAAGGATTTGTATGTTCCTTGAGCATGATATACTTTGCTGATGTGAAGGATGAAGGAAACGAAAGCTATACTTGCAGGCTTGTTCAGCTCCTGGGAAGGTTTGCTTTTGTAAATACCTCTACCTTTCTTGAGTTACATGATTCATCCTGTGTCGACATTGACAGCTGACTGCCATGTTGTCAAGGAATTGATACAGTTTGCAAAGCAACAATTGACATCTCTCTTAGGGAGGGGCACAGCTCTTAAGTGAAGCAGGCTTTAGTTAGCAGCCCTGTAAACTCTGCTTCAGGAGTTCCGAGTAAACAGACTCATTACAATGGTGACTGGAGGACCAGCGTGTTTGCTATGGGGCGTGGAGCAAGCATTGTTTTCTCAAACCTACTAAAGAACCCTGAAGGCCTCCTATCTCAGCCACTACTACAGTGGGAAGTCTCAGAAGTTACAAAATAAGCTTTGAAAAAAAGATTTTCATATTGTATATCCTTTTACCTTGGTCTGTTTTTAATGGTATATCATTATACCTGGGATAAAAATTCAGACTGTTTTTAAGAAATTTAAATTGTGAAAATTTCTCCCCACTTACTTTATTGGTAGCTGTATTATAGAACTCCTTGGAGCCTACCTCATATTATAGTTATTATATATTATTCTTTCTCCCTGGATTGAAAACCACTGAAGGGCAGGAAGAACAACATTTCAGGGCCAGCTTGGCTCAGACCTTTCCTGATACACCTTTTGATGTTACAGACTTTTCCACAGCAGGTACTTGGGAGGAATGACCGAAGATCTCACGTGGGCTCTGTCCTTCTGGCTCGGCGTCTTGACCTACCAAGAAGAGTGGGGCCTGCGTTAAAGTCCTGGTTCTGCCACTTACCAACTATGTGACATAACACTGGGCTGGCAAGTTACTTCAATTTCCTGGGCTATATAAAGGAGATAGTAACGGCATCTTCCTCTCAGATTTGTTGCAAGATTTCGAGGCGATGATGTACGTTAAGCACTTGGGAGAGCATCTGGGAAGTGCTCCGCAATTGTTAGCTATCACTATTCTCAACCAAAAACTTGGACAAAACATAAAAATTATGCTGCTGTGAATTATTGAAACAAGGAAGCCTCAGATAATGGTTGTCAATGGCAATCAACAATTTGAGTACTAGAACCACTGGATAGAGTGGCTCTTAGCCAGAGCCACTCAGAATCATCCAGAGAGCTTCCTCGACATTCTAATAAGCCAGAGTTCTCATGAAGCTGTGAGAAACCCTCACCTTTTGAACTCTTACACCTTTGTGGTAATGACCCTGGAGCAGTGCTTCTGGGAAGATGGTGCTGAGGGAGTCTGGGATCTAGAAGGCTCCTGGGAACCACAAGGCACCTGGGGGCTGATGGGAGTCTCTTAAGACCGGTTAATGATTTGCTGCTCATTTACAGAAGAATCCATTTCGGCGAGTGTTTTTAACTGATTTTTTTATATTCCATAGATTTATTTTATTTTCAGATTCATATTATGAGCAAGAGTTAAGTCACAAAATTCTTCCGTAAAAAAATAATTTTAAAACTCTCTGCTCAGTGTATATTTAAAAATGGTTAAAAGGGCAAATATTATGTCATATAAACTTACTACAATTTTTAAAAATGAATAATAGAGCATACCAAAACCCAAATATACTTTAAATGGGTACCTTATATGGAATTATATCTCCATAAAGCTGTTTTTAAGCATCTTTATTCAAAATAGGAGAAATTTTCCCATCTTTTCTATAGAAAGGAGCCCCAACAAATGTCTTTGTTCTTTAGATAGAGCTCATAAGTAACTTTCTTTATGCATGTTTTCAGCCAGAGCAGAGATTTTGGTCACTTGGGATTCGGGGATTTTCCTTAGAAAATATGGAGTTAGGTCCCCCAAGAAGAATAATAAGAAAAAGGAAAAGGGGCAACTAAAAATAAATATATATGTATAAGGTGTTTCTTTGCTGTCTAGCTCAGTGATCCTACTTTTATCTTTAGGAAATAGCGAAATTACCTGATTTTGCCGTTACTGTTTTCCAATATCCTTTTCTCCTCAATCTTGCTTTCTCTTCCAAAATAATAAGGTTCTTCCTCAGGATGCCCTTAGAGGGGACAGAGCATTTGCATCATCTCCCCACTCCAGCTGTCCTTTCCTCGGTAGGGTTGGTTCTCATTGTCTATTTTCAACAAAGTCACACTAAGGTGTGAGGGATTGATAGAGCTACAGTGCATTAATGTTCCAAGAGATGGTTCTATTTGAAAATTTTAGCCCATTAAGAAGGATGAATCTCTGGGGGCTGTATATATCCAAGGTTATGTTGGTCCAATGGGCTTTTCCATCCATCTCAAATGCAACTGCAGTACACTATGTCTGTGCCTGAGGCTGTCCCCATCTATCTTTCACATGTAGTGACGATCCTCCATTCTGAGTGGATGCCAATGAGATGAATGGTGTCGTCGGTTTTGTCTTCAAACCCAGTCTGCTTGGCCTGAAGATGGTCATTTAGAAAATCCCTTTCACTGAAGAAACAGCAAAGCCATCTGCAAAGCATGTGTCCATGCCCTTCACTGTTTACAAAGCAGGGATAGGAGATTATAAGTCTTTAAAATTCATTCCACTCAGAAAAAAAAAATTCTAGTATTTTAAAAGAGATTTGTCTACAGTCATCTGGTCGACTAATGGCAAACAAAGCTGCACATGGAAACATCTCCATCACTCAAGTCCTCAAATCACTACCTGGGCTTTAATCACCTTATCTGCCATGAAAAGGATTATATGACTCTCTCAAGGTCCCTCCTAGGTCTAGGTTGCAATTTTACTGCAGGGAAAGTCTCATCAGGATAGTGACAAATTAACCAACATTGCCCCTCCTAAGCATGACTCAGGGTCATTCTACTTTTTTTATCTGGGCTGGTGTGGCCCACCAGCCCTCTCCTGAGTACAATATTAGATATACAAATGCACAGGTTAGAATCTATGATCATCACAGAAAAATATCCAATGAATGATTCAAATGTGTAGAGTATAGTAATGTCATTGTACTAGGGCACATTCAGCATGTCTGTGTGGTAGTCATGACAGTCTGGTGGTTAGCCAAGAACGGGGATTATGGCTGGCTCTTCTTTCCCCCAGCCTACCCCAGCAGCCCCTTGGGTGTCCTCCACTTGTATCAGAACAGGATCTGCATGTTCTGTTTTCAGCTTGAGAAAGTGTAGAGCTTTGGAAGCAGCCCAGCCTTGTCTTTTAGGTCAGGAACCCTACTTGAAATAGCCCAGCTTTCCCCCATCCATACCTCATTTACTCATATTTAGCTTTTGAGCTTTCCTACTGGTGTCTCCAACTCATCCTGTCTTCCTTAGGCTCCCCTCCAGCCCCTGCACAGTTCCCACTGCACCTTGTGCCTCCCTGTTTCTCCCTTGCCAGAAGCTTACTACAATTACCTTCATTTTATGGAGGAGGAAAAGGGGTCATAGAGCCAGTCTGGTGATAATGACTTGAAACAGGAGTGGAGATTTATTTTTTTTTTAATTTTACTTATTTATTTGTTAGAGAGAGAAGGTGAGAGGGAGAGAGAGAGGCAACAGGCAGAGGGAGAAGCAGGCTCCCCACTGAGCAAGGAGCCCAACTCGGGACTCGATCCCAGGACTCTGGGATCATGACCTTAGCCGAAGGCAGACGCTTAACCAACTGAGCCACCCAGGCGCCCCAGGAGTGGAGATTTAGAAGTCGAAGCAAGACTAATGAGACTGTGAACAGCAAGAACTCCTTAAGGAAGCTGACCCAGGCAGGGTTGCAAGAAAGAGGAAGGAAACTTTCTTCTTGCCTTTTTTCCACAACAAGACCCACTCTGCCCAAGGATCTGGAACTCAGGATCCTTAAAAAGCTTCAGTCAGTCAGTTTAGAAATCACGGACAGAATATCTTTTATGTTGCACAACCCACGTTAAAATGAGGATTAGGAAATTTGCTAATTCCACACATTTTTGCATCATTCAGGGCTTTGAGATGCTGCTTTGGGCCCATGTGTCATAGAAGACAGACCAGCATGCTGCTCAGTTCTTTGCCTCCTGCTGTCAATATTCCCAGAGATATGAAGAGCATAGCAGCCCAGTTTGTTTGGGTGATGTTTGCCCAAACAAACTTCCATAAAATGTAGATTTGTAAAAGAAAAAAAAACACCACACATCAACCTGTATATGAAACCAAAACTGTACCTGATCCATGGTCCTTCAGTATTAAATTAGCATGCATAACTTTTTTTTTTTTTTTTTTAGATTTATTTATTTGAGAGAGCGAGAATGAGAGAGAGTACATGAGGGTGGAGGGTCAGAGGGAGAGGCAGGCTCCCTGCCAAGCAGGGAGCCTGACACGGGACTCGATCCCGGGACTCTGGGATCATGACCTGAGCCGAAGGCAGTCGCTTAACCAACTGAGCCACCCAGGTGCCCCATGCATAACTTTTATTTATGAAATCCTGAGGATAATTCAAGTGAGAAATAAATTAGCTTTTTCCTGTCATATCACCTTTGAATACGGACTTTGCTACTTGCAAATTGTGGAATCTATGCTAGTTACTTAAACTTTCTGAGCCTCGGTTTTCTTATATATACATTGGGAATAATAGCAGTTTCTGCTCCTGGGTTGGGAAAATTAAATGAGTAAATACATATAAACTGCATAGGACAGTGCCTAGTCCATAGCAACAATCAAATATTGCTAGTGTTATATCACTTCTTAAATATACATTTATTTAGTATCTTAGTATCTTCCAAGGAGAGTGCTACGTTAAGTCCTAGGAATACGTAAATTCTTTTCTTACTAAACCCTCTACCTTGTTTAAAAATTTTTTTCAGCTGTATTACAAAGTAAATAACACTGTCAGATAACAGGAATTAGAGGCAGATAAGATAAATAAGACCAAGGGAGGGAGAAGAGGGGCCACTGTGAAGGCAGGAAAACTCCTTTGCTGAAGGGTCACATACTTGCTTAGGGTGGGCCACCTTTCTGCCTCTGGACTTCCCTGCCGCCGACAGGAAGCTGCAAAGTTGAACAAGAGAAGATTTCCGACCTCAGGGAGCTCTGAGTCCAGTTGAGGAAACAGATGTGTAAACAAACAATTATAGTGCGCAATGTGATGAATGCAAAAATGGAAGTTCTCTGGCAGGCTTTGCAGGGGAAGTGATATTTGAGCCTGGTTTGAAAGGCTGGAAAGGGTTGTAGAGAATAACCAGGAAAGGGAACCGCACAGATCAAGGCTTAGAGCCTTGAAGAGCCTTGGAAAATGTGGTTACGTTTGCTAGAGTCTCATCAGAGAAGTTGTAGAAGGCGTACAGGTGTGCAATAAACTTTTTTTTTTCCCAGTGAAATAATGATAGGGTTCATGATAAGTGTTCCGTGGTAGCAAGGACAATAAACATAGCTTCAAAGAAGCCAGAATGAACTTAAGAAATCAGGCAGAATGCCAGGAAAGAAAAAAAAAAAGGAAACTAAAACTCCACCTCTGTAACTATTTGTCCATTACAATCTAGATTTCCTCGGGAACCTTTTGGGAAGGGAGAGAACTCTATGCTCAGATGTAAATACTGAGTAATTCAGTCACCTAAAAATAGCATCTGAAACAGTCAACTAGCAGAATCTTGAAACTGTTTCAGATCATTAGAAATTATAAAATCCCATGCTCTATTTTAGTTAAAAAGAAGTATAAGTTATTTTTTTCAAAAGAGCCGGATAGTGGTAAAGTTGGGACGAGACCAGAGTGTTTCCTACTTTCATTTTGAGTCTTTTCCTACTTGACCACAGGGACTGTCCCAATTCAGTGGCAGCATTTTGAGATCTGATATACTGTATTTCTTCAAAAATGAGGGAGTGACACGGGGCAGAAAACAGGAGAGAGTAGCTTAAAATCAGAGAAAATGATTCAGATTCCAATGGTCAAAAATATCTGCTACAATATGTGAGCGGTTATTAAGTACATGAAGATTTCTATTGAGGGGTTGTATATTTGAAAGTAGAGGAAACTTTAATTGTCTGCATTACAATTTTTTTTCAAAAATTCTTCCAGCTTGACATAAACATATCCTCATATCTACAGGTAACTGACTTGAAAATAACTTCTTTCCTTTTTTTTTTTTTAAAGATTTTATTTATTTATTTGAGAGAGAGAATGAGCGAGAGAGCATGAGAGGGGGGAGGGTCAGAGGGAGAAGCAGACTCCCTGCTGAGCAGGGAGCCCGATGCGGGACTCGATCCCGGGACTCCAGGATCATGACCTGAGCCGAAGGCAGTCGCCTAACCAACTGAGCCACCCAGGCGCCCCGAAAATAACTTCTTTTCAATAAAGAACAAGTGACTGAAACTTGATAGAAGTTTTATTTTTGCCTGTTGCATTGCTGTTGCCCCCATGGGCTTCACTGTCTTTCCAGAAATCCTTTATCTTCTTGGCCGATGGATGATCTTTTCTCGGTGAATCCCAACACCCGCATCGTGGGCTGGTTCCATCTGGCTCTCAATCAAGTGGCTCATCATCTCTGAACATATGCTTAAGAGCACTGAGACAGTTCCAGATTCAAAGAAAGCTCTTTGTTGAAGTTTTTTAGTAAAGCAAAGATAAATAACTACTCCCCTCATTGTACTCTTTTAGCTGCTCTGTTTACATATTTTGGACTGTATTGTTTTGTTTTACAAGGGATCACCTGTTTCTTTTTAAAAGTGCCCTGGATTTTCCTGGTGTGAACGATTTGCACGTACTCACTCTGGTGGTATGGCCAGTGATCTAGATTCTACAGTACCCGCCTTACCAGGCTCAGACCCTGCTTCCCAGAGAAGCTTCTCAGCAGCACTAGGGCCCTTCCTGTCCTGGTGGCTCGCTCCATAATTCCAGGATGGGGATCACTATGTCCAACGTGTTATTGCCAGGGCCAACACAGTGTCTGACTGGAGGAGCCCTCAGTGAAACTCTGGCGAACAAATGGAAACGTAAATGGTCAGCACCACGGCGACACTGGTAATATGGGATGTGTATCTTCAGCAAGTCCCAACTTCCTTCTCAATCTTTTTGGGGTGTTTTTTCCCCACCCCCCCTCCCTGAAATATCAATTACACACTGCCCCACACCTGTCCAAAGCCTCCACTTTTGCTCTCACTCTGACAAATGTCAACCACTATAGCATTATTACCATATACTACTTCACAGGTTTTAGAAGGTCCTTTGTTACCCTTTTGGATCCACAAGACAAAGATTGTGACGAAGACATACACACAAAGAAGGCAAGAGTAAGAAAACTGACCATTCGCATAGGTATTATGTGGCATTCCCATTTCCCCAAGACCCTTTGCCCTGCCTCACATTGTCCCATTGTCCCTGTTCTACAAAAGTAGCTCTCATTCCATCCCTTTTTTTTTGCTCTCCATCAAAATGCCCATAGCTTACCTAAATCATTCAGGACGCTTTTATGATAAGGAGGTAAAGCTTAGCTTCCGATCCAGTTTCTACCCACAGACCAAATTGCTCAGCCTCCTTGAATCTCAGTGGTCTCGTGTGTAAATTGGGTTCATACATAATTCCCCTCTACAATGAAGATGTATTCGTTTATCATCTGTGCAATTAAAAACTTTTGAAACAAACATAAGTAAAGGATGGTTCGGTGACATGACATGTATAAAGGAGCTGGTAGAGAATAGGCCCCTAATGTTTGCTCCCCTTTCCTGAGCAGCTTGATTACCTAATTAGCAAGACAGATACATTTCACGACTTTTGTTGTAAAAAGACGTCCACAGCTTAGTGATGTTCTGGTTGGTGCAATGCGTGAGAAATAAGCTCACGGGCATTCCCTCCTATCCTGCCCTCTCTGGCGTGAGGGGCAGGCGTCGAGGGAACTGCGGGCTCCCCTGCGTGTGGTGAGGCCCTGGGGTAGAGCTGACCTCAGGCAAAACAGCAAGGAGGGGATGTTTGCCTTGTCCTTTCACTTCCCTCTCTGAATACCTTCTCACATTTGGGTTTTTCCTCACACTTCCCTCCAACCACTCTTCTAGATGCTGTATTTTAGCATTCCCCTCTCAAACTCATGATTACAAGCTTGTTTGTTTTTAAGGCTAACAATTCCATTGTAATGAATATCGCCTGTGCCAAAAAAAAAAAAAAAATTATTGTTGGCCACAAACACTTTTTTATAGCTAATGATTATAGTTACAGAGCTTCAAGACTCATTCTCCTTCAGAAGGATATATCCCCATATACTTCAGGAATGTACAGATAGCTTTTATTTATCAGAGATAATTATCCTGGTCTCTCCCTGCTGGGATGGCAATCAGGAAGCTATGCTCTGCTATGTCCCAGGGCCAGGAATTTTATTGATTCTTCCATGGCATTCTGACTTCCATTAAACAACAAGGCCACCCATCTTTCACAGAACACAGAGATACATAAACACAGAAGTGAGCATGCACACACAAACACACACGCATACAAATGTATACACACACCCATTAACCCCAAAGTAAGACTTCCTCCTTTCTCTAGTTTGAAAGATATATCCCCAAAGTAGAAAAGTTGGAGAAGGGGATATATTGCTTCCATTTGGTGGTTTTTTAGTCAATTGGACCATACCTTTGACTCACAATCAGGTATCAAAACTTCATAGATGTAAATTTTTTTTATCTACAAGACCTGGATAGGTTCAAGATCTGGAACCTATCCAGGTCCAAGAAGGGTTGAATCACTCTTTGCAGTTTCTAAATGTGAAAGAATTGGCCCCAAAACAGTGGACTGTCTAAATCTAAATGCCATCCAAGATGGCAGCCTCTAGACATATGCTGCTACTGACCCCTTGTCTGAGTTAAAATGCAGTATTAAACACACTAAGTATTAAATGCACAGTGCGTTTTGAAGATATGGCATGAAAAAGAATATGTAAAGTCATAATTTTAATTACATGTCAAAATGATAATATTTAGGATATGTCAGGTAAAATTATCTTATTAAATTGACTTTCAGCTGTTTCTTTTTCCTTCTTAATGCATATGTGGCTTATACATGTCAGTTGCATTATATATCTATTGGACAGCACTAGTCTAGATGTTGATTCAGTTGTGAAAAAGGAATGTTTTCTTATTCTAGAGTATATGGGACTAGCTGAGCAGAGATCTCCAGCAGCCATGCAACACCTGACATATCATATATTTACTTATTTATTATCTCCCTCTCTTCTGCCACTAGAAAATAAAGTTCATATAAATAAAAGTTTATGGATTGTAAACCCACAGTGTGTGAAATAACAGAAAGTTCAGAATCCATCTGCCCTCCTCCATCATGAGTTAAGCTTTGTAGGAAGGCCTTTTCTGCTTTGGCTCCTTGAGGACTGTGGGTTTTGTGCACATGGATGTGTGACTTGAGGCAGCTGCATGAAGGGTGCCGTGTGGGGGTCTGACTACTGTTACTTTTTGGAAAAACTACCACTTCTCACAGAGTGTCTGGGAAATTTGGGAACCTACTTTGGAGGTTGGGATGTGGCTTTGATTTATGGCTTCCCTACTGTCCCCTTCTTTTCCTTCTTCCTTCCTGGTGCTTAAACTGAAAACCACCAAGTTATTCTTGACTCTTTTTCTCTCACTATGTACTTCTAATTCATTGCTAAATGCTGTTGAATCTTTCTTCAAAATATTCCAAACTCTGTCCCTTCTTCTCACTCTGCCACCGCCACCTTGGCCCAAGTCATCTGCATCTACGTAAACAGAAATCAGATCATGGTCCTCCTCTCTTTAAGCCACCCAATGTCTCCATTGCAGTAAAAGTAAAAACCAAAGTTCTTACAGTGACTTAAAGGCTTATCCTACTCTGATCCCCCAAATTGTCAAACCTCAATCCCCAATCCTCTCCCCCTGGCTCACTCTAATCAAGCCTTACAGGTCTCCAAGTTGTTCCTCACACTCAGCACACTCTTGCCTCAGGGCCTTTGTGTTTCCTCTTCCTGTTGCTTGGTATTTTCTCCCTCCAAATCTTTGCATGGTTTGTTTCTTCACTTCCTTCTAGTGTCTGTTTGAATGCCTCTTCTTCTTCTTCTTCTTCTTCTTCCTTCTCCTTCTCCTCTTCTTCTTTTCCTCCACCTCCTTCTCCTCCTTCTCCTCCTTCTCCTCCTCCCCCTCCTTCTCCTCTTGTCCTTCTCCTTTCTCCTTCTCCTTCTTCTCATTCTCCCTCCTCCTCCTTCTTCTTCTTTTTGCCCTATCTTCTTTAATCACCTATATAAAATACTATTATTTTCTTCTTATCTAATTAATTTTTCTCCATCGATCTTATCAGCTTCTGACATATCATATATCTACCTATTCATTTGTTTATTATCTCTTACAGTTAGAACTTTAGCTCCAGAACAGTGAGGATTTTGCTTTGTTCATTATTGTATCTCCAGTGCCTTATATCTTAGGTGCTCAATAGATATTTGTTGAAAGACTCATGAAAAATAAATATTTCAAATCTTTGTAAATAACTCCCAAATTTCAAATTTCAAACATTTATACCTACATTAGCTAAGTACACCAGAAGTTTCCCCAGAAGTATAGAGAACAGCTCATTCCTTTTAATGTTCTTCCCCTCCATTGATGATCTGATAAATTATTTCACAGAGAAACAATATTTATGATGGTGTTTCAGGTTACAATGCATATATATATGAATGTTAATTGTACTGTTAAAGTTGCATTTATAAGTTGGATCTTTGTGGGTTAGTTAGAAAATAAACACGCTTGAACTTTCCAGCCTGAACTCATCTTGTTAAATGGACCTGGAGTACCCCTTCCATGGGATGGAATCCTATCTATTCTTCAAGGAAACATGTAAAGTACCACATTCTCTGTGAAATCCTCTCTGACCCTCCATCAAACAGTACATTTTCTGTGTTGTGAAACCCAAGATACTTTTTTAAATACATGTTGACTGTGGTACTTAACCTTATTTTGCCCTACAATAGAGGTATAGGGCATGGGCTTATTCTTTTCTACCTCTATCTTTTGCAGTTAGTCTATAAACATCTCAAGAAGGTTCTCTCTTATACATCTTTATTCCCTGCATTTACTAGCATAATTCTTTGAACATAATAGGCTCTCAGTTATATTTGTTTTATAGAATTTAAGTATAACAATATTTCTCAAGGAAAAAAAAAGCTTCATCAGTTTTTTAAACCCCTTGGAAGCAAACGTTTAAAGCAGAAATAATTTCTAAGTTAGAATCTGCACCATGTAAGCTGGCTGTGTTTGGTGTCTAAGTTGATCCTGTCAATTTAAAGTTCCCACTGGAGATAAGTACTTTCTTCATCTCTACTCTCAGCATCTCTTTTGAGGGCTTAGCACCTCCAGCCATAGAGCCCCTTTAACCAGTTTATTTGTTTTCTTTCTCTCAGAAGATGTGTTTAGTGAGACTCCACTGTACACCACACAGCCTCACACAGTGTCTGGGGCTGAACTAAGATGTGTGCTTCAACATGGAAGAGTGTTTTCAAATTGCCTTCTTTCCTTCCCCATCTCCACCCTACCCAGTACAATAAAGTAGAATTTTTTAATTCTAAGGGGGAAAAAAAAAATAGCTCTAGAGAAGAACCTACTTCTTTATTTTTATTTGGAAAAAGTGGGGGAAAAAAGTAACTGTCATCCCATCAAGGTCTTCATTTGTTAAAATTGTTCTGCAGATAGAAAATTTAAGGATTTTGTAAAGTACCTTCCCAGAATTGCTTTTGCTTAAGAGAAAGTAAAAATGATTCCCAGCCACCTCTCATTGTCTTACCCATCATTCAGGCTTTCTAATTTCATCTCATCACCACCTTGAAATGAAACAAGCTTATATGAATGACATGTCACTGGTCTAACAGGAAAAAAAAACCTTTATAGACAGGATTTTAAAATTTGTTCTCTCATTGGATAAATGCTGCAAGAGTACACTGAGGTCTTTCAGCTTGGCTGGAATCAATTTATCGGGAAAGTAATGAATCTAATTGTTATGCTGGCTTCCATGTCAGCAAAATAACAGATGTACAGTATAATAGAGAAGAAAAAAGTTGCTTTGGGATTGTTAGAGCAGGTGTCACATTAAAAAAAAAATCACATGGAACTTTCTCAAGTGCATTTGGAAACAGTTGGAAATTAGCCAGGAGGAATGTTCTCCTTCAATCCCTTGGACATCCAGTTGTGGGCTGGGATTAAGCCCCTGAACAGCTGAGTCAGTAGGACACTGACACCTTGTCACTTCTTCAAGCCCTTTATTCCTCTCTCACCCTCCAACAAAAGGACCAGAGATTACCCTCCCCTAACTAGACACACACACACACATACACACACGAAAGTCCAGCTGCCAGGTATGGCTTTCAGAGAACAGTAGACAGCGTTGAGCCCAGGCAAGTTACCATGGTTCTTTGGCTATTATTACGTCCAGCACATCAGGGAATGGAAATAAATGTGCACATGTTCCAAAAGGCCCTTTGGAAAAGATCAGTGGGGCTGCGTGGGGACACAATGGCAGGCTTTGTCGCAGAGAAAGGATTTGGTCTGGCAAGCAGCAGCGGTCCTGCGGGACACAGGGTTTGTCTGCAAGTGCAGTGTGGGAAAACCATGTTCAGGTTTACAGAACATCCTCATTAGGAAAAGTAGGGCATTTAGCATAATTAAAAGTCATCCTGAAGACATCAGGTAAGAGCCTGCTGTTTTTAATTAATTGCTTCCGTGATCCTGGGACTTTAAAAGGGGTGCCACTCATAGAGGTTTAGAATTATTCCAGAAACACAAATCATTCGGATGGGGGCAGACCAGAGACTATGTGAAAGTTTGATAAAAGCAAAAGAGGAAAAAGAGAAGGATAAGTACGGGAGAGTGAGAAAGAACTGAAAATTGTGAACAGTCACCCATCTATAATGTGCTGAAATAATCCTGTTCTCTTTCCATGCTCTGTGCCTCAGCATCTTCGCATCCCAAGTAAAACTCCCCACTGACCTGCATCCTGCCTTGATATATAAATTATTTGGGGAAAAAAATTCTCGGAGTCAAGGTTAATAGAAAACAGCTGGAAAATAAACCAGAGAGCCGTATGTCATAGATTTCTCTAAGTAGATAGTTTTTTTTTTTTTTAACTCTGTTTTGAAGAGTCAGCACGTCCAGAACAAACAGGGTGAACCAAGGACTTTACATGGTCTCCATGTTCATAAAAAATAAATATGATGAAGATTTTATAATTGTGTTAGTAAGCAAAGAGGAGAGGACTGGACAACACAATCAGTCTGATCTAAAATATTTTTTTCTTTCTCAATTGTAAAATCCCCAACCTAAATTATCTAAATGATTCTTACCACTCTGCTTCCTTTGTGCATAGTTTGCCTCTCCATGGACAGAGAAATGGCTCCATTTTATTTTATTTTTTTAAGATTTTATTTATTTATTTTGAGAGACAGAGATAGAGCATGAGAGAGAGAGCGAGCATGAGCGGGGTTGGGGGGGCAGAGGGAGAAGCCAACTCCTTCCTGAGCTGGGAGCCCAATTGGGGACTCCATCCCAGGACCCCGGGATCATGACCTGAGCTGAAGGCAGATGCTTAATGGACTGAGTCGCCCAGGTGCCTCAGAAATGGCTACATTTTAAAGAATACTTTTATTTAGACTTCATAAACTGTAAAGTACATTGTATAAAGTAGTATCTGCACATGAAAGAGAATTTGATTATACTATAGGTTAGAAAGGAAAACTATCATTGATTCGCCACCTAAATCAAATTGGGTTTTTTTTTAAGTTTTATATCTTCTGATTTTCTCCCGCTGTATTGTGTTGTAAAAAATTCTATTTTACTTTTCTCAAGAGAGCAAATATCTCCCCACGACATTGTATTGGACATTCCATGCAAGATGCCTGAAAATTATACCTCTTTTTGGAAGCCACAGAGTTTTCACCAAACTCATACCTCTTTGTGTGTGTGTGGGAGGGTGTGTGCATGTTTGTGCATGTGCACGCATTGGGGGGGGGGCCTGGGGGGTGCATGCATGTGTGTGTGTGTGTGTGTGTGTGTGTAACCACGCTCTGTGATGTGTGGCCCTGCCACTCTTGGCTGATTCAGGACCAGGGTTGACATTGTACTCTACGCAGACACTCCATTCTATTCGGACTTGGTGAATCTGTCAGATTTTGTCACAGGTTACAGAGAGTAAGATGTGGGGGTTGATGAAGTGATGAGGAAACCCAGAGAAAACCACAGAAAAGGCAATAAAGCAGGAATCATGAGGTAATCGAGATCATGAGAGAGAGTAGAGTAGAGAGAAAGTGTGGCTCACTGACTGACATTGAGCTGAGTTACTCGAACATGAAACCATTGTCAGAGCCAATAGTTACTTCCCACAAATGATCAAATAATTGAGTCAGTAGAGAAACGTTAAATCCTCTGTAAGAATAGTTAACATGTAAGTCACCTTACTATGCATCAGGTTTTTCTCTGTTCTCTACATCCAACCTTATCAACCCTAAGGTGTGGGTTCTATTATCATCCCCATCTTAAAAATGGGAAAACTGAGGAACAAAGTCGTTAAGTGACTTGCCAAAGATTCAGACCCAGGTGGGCTTGTTCCATGGTTGTGATACTGTTTTTTTGTATAAGAAATATACATTTGGTCTTCATGCTGGTTCTGGCACAGGGCTCCGAAAAGCCTTGGAATTTCCTAAGTGATAAGAGTGGTAAATGTGCCTTGATATTCATAACAAACCCCTTTCGACCACACCTGGGTTTATGTTAATGAAGTGACTTTATATGTATACATACATATATATGTACATAAATGGATGTGTATGCCTGTGTATATATGCATATATTGACGATATATAAATACATATATGATCAATCCAGTGTCTATACCAGTGTTCACATACTCCATAATCATTCCAGAGAGATATAAGGTTAATAAGTGTTTGCCAGGGATGAGGATGGGGAAGAATGAGGAGTGACTACTCATAGGTATGGGATTTCTTTGTGGGTGATGAAAATGTTTTATTTATTTATTTATTTATTTGACAGAGAGAGGCACAGCGAGAGAGGGAACACAAGCAGGGGGAGTGGGAGAGGGAGAAGCAGGCTTCCTGCCGAGCAGGGAGCCCGATGCGGGGCTCGATTCCAGGACCCCGGGATCATGACCTGAGCCGAAGGCAGACGCTTAACGACTGTGCCACCCAGGTGCCCCGAAAATGTTTTAAATTAATAGTGATAATGATTGTGCAATTCTGTAAATAGACTAAAATCCACTGAATCGTATACTTTAAAAGATGTGAGTTTCATGTATATAAATTATATCTGAATAAATTATTATTTTAAAAAGTCATACTATGCAACTATATGTCTTATAAACAACATTCCCTACCTCTTGTGAATTGCAAGTCATATTGGAGAAAGGAGAACATCTTGAGACGTCATCTACCTGCCTTCAGGCAATCAACTGCTCAATTTCTGGCAGAATTCTACAATCCTATCAACTTTTAGAATAATGTCAAACAAGATATATCTTTTATCCTAGTCACTCTTCAGTGAAATGGTCACCTCATAATTTGGATAAAAGGAAGAAAATAATTCTGCTCAAGTTAATCCCCTAAAAAAATTCTCTCTAGATTTACAGCATATATATATATATATATGTAATAGCCCCCCCATGTAGGGCTATAAGCTATGAGCTCTAAAGTTGACTTAAACAATTTATCTCTAAAGAAGAGAGGGCAAATATTAACTAATGGTTCATTTCGTAACCCCCCACCTATTCTTCATCAGATGGAAGGACAGAGCCAGGATTGCAGGAGAAATTTAAAAGCATAATGTCCAGGGAACTGGTCAAATGGTTTCTTTAGTGTAACCTTGTTCCAGCCACCAGAATCACATCACAGGCCTTTAGTCATGCCACCCTTTAGTGGGTAGTATGTCACCCACTACCTTGTTACAGGATTCAGCTATCACTTCCACAGAATTCTCTATCATATGTTTATGTCAAAAACAACAAAACAGTATCAAAGGAGGGGCACCTGAGTGGCTCAGTCAGTTAAGCATCCAACTCTTGGTTTCAGCTCAGGTCATGATCTCAGGGTTGTGGGATGGAGCCCCAAGTTGGGCTCCACACTCAGTAGAGAGTCTGCTTGGGATTCTCTCTCTCTCCTCCTGCCCACCCTGGAATAAATAAATAAATCTTAAAAAAAAAAAAAAGAATATCAAAGGAAATTTTTTTGCAAAAGAAAAATCACCTAAAATTTCACCACCAAACTATTCTCATTTTTTTGTTCTATTGTGGTTTTTCTCAATGCGCATATTTTGCATGGTTGTAATCACAGAGAACATGTCCTTTCATATTCCTTCTTTCTCTTTTGCTTAGCAAAATATCATGACTATTTTGCCATGAGTCTATAATTACCTCAATTTTTTATTGTATCAAAGCACCATGCATTACTAAACCAATTCCCTAATATTGAATAATACTTAGGTTATTTGCTAACAATTGATTGCTGCTACACTATGAATAATACAACAAGGAACATCCTAGTTCATGGATTTTTTTTTCTATTGAATTATTTGTTTTAGAATGAATTTCCAGGATTGGAATGACTGGGTCAAAGGGAAAGAACATTTTTATAGTGAATCCCATATATTACCATTGTTATCCTAAACAGTTATACTTACTCAACATGCCTCTAACAGCTTATGAGAATCATGTAGTTTTGCAGCACCTTTTCTCAGATGAAGTTCACATTCTGAATTCTATTTTTGTGATCAAATATGACCAAAGCAATATGATTTACCATAACAGACCCTCACTATGATATTTTGTCTTATAGCAAGATTAAAGAATTCTCTCCAGTCAAAAGCAAGTGTCCTGGGAAGTTCACCATAAACAAGATCTTAGATTAGTGATTGACCAGTCAAGAACCAGGCATTTTATAGGACTGTTCTTGGGAATTTTTATAAAATAAAGACTAGTGGGGGCATCTGGCTGGCTCAGTCAGAAGAACACGTGATTCTTGATCTCAGGGTTTTGAGTTTGAGTCCCATATTGGGTTAGAAATTACTTAAAAATAAATTAATTAATTTAAAAAAAAGAAATAAAGACTTCTGCTAAGGAGTTCAAAGAAATGAGAAGGCAAGACTCAGAACCCTGGGCGACACAGCATTTATTTAGTTATGCAATCATTCAATACACATTTAGTGAGAACTTACAATTTCCTTGGATTATTAAAAGCAAATAAGTCCCCCCAGTGAGGCATTTAAAAGCTGGTGGGAACCCAGTGGAGGATGCAAAGAACTACAAGGGACACAGGAAGAAATGACTGAGGCTGCTGTTGTCTACTCCACTGTCACATTCATACCAGATTGAACCTGCCCACCTCTCCAATTACAACAGAATTCCCAAATTTTAGCTGGGCATAGGGTCGGTCAGAATAGACCAGTCATTTCCCAGACTTCCCTGTAGATGAGATGTGACCGTGTGACTATTTCATGGCCAGTGATACATAAGAGAAATGTTGAGAAGCACCTTCAACAAAATTTATTTTAAAACAGCTAATGCACATATTTCACCCCTCCTTTTCTCCAACTTCCATTTTGCTACCTGGAATCAGTTGTGAAGACTGGTGCTCTGGCTGACATCTTAGACTTTGAGCAAGGGACCCGCAGTCAGAGCAGTAAGCTAGAAGAAACTGTGTCTACAATATTTTTTGTAACATATTCATTGTAACAGAATGAATGGACTACCTCCAGTATTCTTTTACACAAAGGACAACTACAACAATGACTTCTGTTTCAGTCTTTGCTAATTGGGGTTCTTTAGTCACATACACTCAGCCTCCAGTGATAGGCTTCTATAAACTGGGTCTTGAAGTCTGATAAAGAGTGTGCCAGATTAAGAATGTGGACAAGGGATTATAGGCATATATAGTCATAAATGAAACAAGGAAGAAGATCCAAAGGGGCAAAGCACCTGCTTGGCAAGAAATGGCATGAGATTTATTAAGACCAAGAAAGATTTGCCTTTTTTTATAGAATGTGTATTTTAACACCAGATCCTCGGGGATCTTGGTATTCTATATCAGTACATATATTAATTACCTGTTGCTAAATAATAAATTAGCCCAAATTTAGAAGCTTAAGCTATAATAAATATTTGTTATCTTATTCCGTTTGTGAGGGTCAGAAATCTGGCTGATTTGGGCTCAGAATCTATCAAAGGTTGCAGTTAAAATGTTGATGAGCCTGCAGTCATCCGAAGGCTTTGTGGCCTCAAAGTTCACTTCCAAAATGGCCCATTCACATGCCTGGTTGTTGGCAGGTAGCCTCATTTACTCACCATGCAGACCTCTCCATAAGACTTCTTGAGTGTCCATACAATATGGCAGCTGGCTTCCCCCAGAGTGAGTGATCCAAGGGAATAAGGTGAAACCATAATATCTTTTGTGACTTAGCCTCAGAAACCATCATTTTTTTCAATATTCTATTGTTTACACTATATGTTATTGTTTATATAGTTCTATTCCGTAAGAGAAGGGAATACAAGGGTAAGAATACCAGGAGATGAGGGGGCCATCTTATCTTAGTATACTTGAAAAACCAGACCAGCCAAAAAAGTCCAATAATTTGTGAAGGATGAGTGTCTTTCTTCTGAGCATGAAAGTATCTTTCTGTAGAATTAAAGGTATAGAATCAAGTGAACTAGAATAAACTTTGTAAAATTTTAGCACTACTGTTCTGCTTACCTGAAATTGACTTTCCTTCTCTGTGCCTCTCAGTCCCTGTAGGCCCCATTCAGGATGAAGTTCCCTGAAGGATCATTTAGTAACTAAAACAAAAAATACCTGTTATCCTACTCATGTATATTATAAAAAGCATCTCTCTGAATGTCTTAGGTGTACAAATCTTTTTTAACCAACCAGATTGCATTTCTTTTCAAGGTAGATAGAATTCAGTTCAGTTCTTATCAACATCTGTTACGCACCAACTATATGCAAGGAATCACAGTCCCCTCAACAAGTTAAGAGTCCAAAGTGGGAGTCGTACAGATGTAAATAATATTCAGCAGAATGTGCCAAGTACAAGAATGCAAAACTGCACTGGATCCCAGGTGGTCTTTGTCATTCTTTTAAGCCTGCACACAGGACTGGGCACATAGGTTTCAAAAATCACTAGTCAAAGGTTTTAATCAATCAGTTGTCAATCGATTAAAACTTAAGGATTTGCAGGGTTGGTTGGCTGGTTCGTTCCTCAAACAAAAGCTTAAAAGTGTTAAATTAATCAAACAAGGAGGCCTTTAGGCTGAGGTGGTTCTTATGCCTTAGCAGCCTAGGTAAGCAAACCGGAACTGTAGCCTGTAACTACCTCAGGGTTAAGAAATCAAAACCTAAGGAAAACCAATCACAAACAGCAAAGTAGGCTTTCCCGGCTAAGGCAAGAGCTTAGCCAAATAAGTTCCTTGCTTTGCTTCCCTATCTTCTCTATAAAACTCATATTCCTAACTCCTATTAGTAGAGTACTCCTAACCACTTCTGGTTTAAAGCTGCCCAATTTAAATCAATGTATGCTCAAATAAACTCTAAAAATTTTTAATATGCCTCACTTTATCTTTTAACAAAGTAAAACCCTGCTAGTGTTCTATGAGATACTAATGGGTGTTCTACAGAACAAAACAAAACAAACCTCAACATTAGCAATATTTCCTCTCAAATTACTATAGAACATGTAGGAGACGAATCTCAAACACAGGTGTAGCTATTTTTATTTTTGTGTGTTAATTTTCCTTTAAAAGCAGTGTGGCAAGAATGTCAAGTAGTCGCTGGTGGGATGATAGAACACAGACCATGTGAAGCAAGGTCCACCATTGCTCCACAGGCGACAGCAGCTGGTGCCACACTCTGCCTTCTACTACTATCACTAGTCTATGGTCATATCTCATTTTATAATTTCAGCATGTATTTATAATGTTTTTCAACATCATTTGGATATTTGTATATAAATCAAAAGTTGATAGTTTCTAATTGCAATTAACTTTTTCTTCAGACCCTTTTATGATTTCTGTTAATCCAGTTCTATTCCTCATGAGCGCCAGTTGCTGTCCTATCACTATAGTCTGTGTTTAAAAGTATTGTATTGCTGGGGCGCCTGGGTGGCTCAGTCGTTAAGCATCTGCCTTCGGCTCAGGTCATGATCCCAGGGTCCTGGGATCGAGCCCCGCATCGGGCTCCCTGCTCCGCGGGGAGCCTGCTTCTCCCTCTCCCACTGCCCCCGCTTGTGTTCCCTCTCTCGCTGTGTCTCTCTCTGTCAAATAAATAAATAAAATCTTAAAAAAAAAAAAAGTATTGTATTGCCAAATGAATTTGGGAGATTTAGACCCAAACATGCAAGAACGTTGGTGCTTAGAGAATCCAACAAGTTTGGGTTCTAAGCCAAACTCCATCACTCACCACCTGGTAAAACGAGATAATCTAATGAACTATAGCCAACTATCCTTGTCATTCATCATATCCTAAGCACTCACAGGAACAGAGATAGAATGCAGAGCCCTGCTGTTAGGTAATTGTAGTCCAGAGGCAGCACTCCTTTCTTCTGACAACAAACTGAAACAAATGTTTTCCAGAATCATAGAACTCCAGAACAGAAAGGATGATGGAGATCTTAAAGGAGGGGACTTGAAGTTCCCCATTTAGTAGCTGAATATCAGATAGTGTATTGTGTTGCACATTCAAGAAGCAGTGATAAAGTTATGATTTTAGGATAGATTATATCACTGTTCCCAATATTCACTTCCTTTTCCTATGAAAGGATTAATGAATTCCACCCACTGCCATCTAACATGCCTCGTACAAAAGAGGTGCATATCTCTACCCTATTGACATTGGTCTTGGCCGTGTGCTTTGTTTGGCCATTGGCATGTGAGGGGACATTGCACGTACCATGGGCAAGCAGAAGCTTTAACAGTCATCATAGGGTTTTGCCAACTCCCTCTTCTTTTCCCTCTGCCACAAGGTCCTGGATGGAACAGCTCCTGGAGGGGACAGCTCTTTCGCCTGGAATAAAAACAACATGAAGTAAACATGCATCTAATCCATCTTCTCACATGTTAAGAACATAAAAATCAAACTTTGTTTATTCTTTGTTGTTGTAAGCCATAGAGATTTTATAGTTATTCATTACTAGAACAAAGCTGGATAATTTAGAACACAAAGCCAAAAAGGATAAGTGACTTGCTCAGGTTTGTACAATGAGGTAGTTCCTTTGACCTCCAGTCCAAAACCACAGCAGTATTCTCTCAGTCCAGTAGTCTCTCAATATTTCTTAAATGACAAATGTAAATATCTACACAGCATATTTTACTGAGATATTTAGAACATCCCCAAAAGCAATTCACTGCATGGCTACAGCTTTGTCCAATTAATTTTTCCTTATATGCTGAGGGCAACTGACAGGCTACTAATAGCCCATGAAACTTTCACTCATTATGGTCGTTACTGACCGTACTGACCAGGAGCCATCCCTCCTGATGTGAACTGGGTGGCGTGGAGTTGGGGATTGAATAGGGTTTGCCCTTTTTCAACTGTTCTTGTTGGCCTGGTCATCTTCAAGTGCGTGTTATCTGGGCTGAGATAGAGGATTCTAGCAACAGTTCCATTGTATAGTCTTATCTTAGGAACATATGGGCTCTTTCACACTTGGTTTCCACACTTGATTTTATTTGCCCTTAAAAGTGATGGCGAATTCTGTCAACACTTTACACCTGTTTTGTGTCCTCTGTCCAGGAGTTTCAAGAAGCTCATTCTACTATGGGGCTACTTCATGTCACTGTTTCACTTAGTCCTGTAGGTCCTTCCAGCCAGAAGTACCATCAAAATTTATGTCTTCAATACATTTGAAGTTAAACTATAATACATTTGAAGTTAAACTTATAAATTTGAAGTAAAAACTAGAACCTTCCATCTATGGATTATGCTATCCTTTGGACCCTTATATCCCATTTAAACTATATGACATAGATTTTCTATATCCAACTCAATATCTGTTCTGTATTCACTTTTAGGTGATTCTTGGTCTTGCCATCATATTAGACTATTAAAATTTGAATGTGGAACTCAAGCCAAGTAATTTATTATCTAGGGCTATGGACATTTAAAGGCATTCAGTATATGCTGAATTATACTAATGATGATTAATTGGGCTTGCCTCACAAGCAGTTACTCCTCTTTGTTAATTCAAGGTTGGAATCTTGAGTTTGGGGAAGTTGGAAGATATACAGATAATATAAAGTGAAAGGTATTTTTGGTTGAGTAATCATTGTAGACTACGAATCTGAGCCATTCATTCCATAGATAGATTCAGTTTTTATTTCAAGCTATAGAAGATTTTATTTTAGTTTTCCTGATTATGTTGAAAGATAATTCATTGATCTATATCTGATGCTGTACACCAAGATAAACTTCAAAGGGATCAGAGATTTAAATATAAAAAATTAAAACATAGAATATTTAGAAGAAAAAGAGAATCCAGGGTGCCTGGGTGGCTCAGTCATTAAGCGTCTGCCTTCGGCTCAGGTCATGACCTCAGGGTCCTGGGATCGAGCCCCGCATCAGGCTCCCTGCTCCGCGGGAAGCCTGCTTTTCCCTCTCCCACTCGGCCTGCTTGTGTTCCCTCTCTTGCTGTCTCTCTGTCAAATAAATAAATAAAATATTTTTTTAAAAAAGAGAGAGAATCCTTTTTAACCTTGGAGTACTGAAGGCTTTTCTAAAGATGAGTCAAAATTTAGAGGCCATGAAAGAAAAAGTTGGTAAGACCAAAAGCATTTAAAAGAACTTTTGAAACATATACTTATGCACACACACACACACACACACACAAGCAGGACATAACAAACTGGCAAAAATAATTTTTTCAACTTAAACTGCAAAATGCTAATTTTCCTAATATATAAAGAGCTACTAAAAATCAATAATAAAAAGAATGACACTAAAAGTGGGAGAATTATATGAAGAGAGTATTCAAAAATGGAAAAATAAATGAGTCATACATATAAAGAGACACTGACCTCACTCATGGTAAGAGTGACAAAAATCAAAATTATATTTGGATATTATTTTTCATCTAGAAGACTGGCAAAAGTTCAAAGGTTTAAAAATATGCCTATGGGAAACAGCCAATCTCTGCTGTTAGGAATGTAAATTTGGACAGTCCCTTTGAAAACAATTTGTCAATATTAACAAATTAATAAGTGTACACAGAAATTGTCCCAATAATTCTACTTTTGAGGATTTATTTGACCAATATACTTGCTTATTTGCAAAATGACATTTCTACAAATATGTTCATTGAATCATTATTTACAATAGCAAAATACTATTGGAAACAACCTAAATGTATTCCAATATAAGACTGGTTACATTAATTATGGTATATCCTTACAACCAAATACTCTGTAGCTATAAAAGAGAATGAGAAAACTCTTAATGTACAATATAAAGGAATGTTGTTTAGTGAAAAAAAGATAGCAGTGGGGGTGTAGGTAGGTAAGGAATAAGGATAGGAGAGTTATCTCTGAATAGTTTTTATACCTTTCTGTCTATTACCATATCACCCTGAACCTGTCCAATCTCATCTGATCTCAGAAGTTTTTATACCTTTCAGTTTTAGAACCATGAAATAATATTACCTAGTCAAAAAATTTTAGTACAAAAAGAAGAGACCATTTAAAGGGTCTGGGGTTAAACAGAGTAGGAAATCAAGTTAGTTAAGTTACTTTTCAAAGTCTACTTGAGATTAGTATAAGTAGAACCTTAGACATTTTTACTCTTTTTTTCCTTTTTAAAACTCACTCTGGAGAAATGGTGTGGGCTAAATCGATATTGTATCTCACAGTGTTGCTAAGCAAAATCCCAATGAAGTGTGTTCTAACACATTTGAAATATATAGGCCCTGAGCACTATTTCCTGGCACCTTCTTAAGAGTAAGTACGTGAGAAGAATTTGGGGATATAGCAAGTTATATTTTGGTATTCTGATACATTTCCTATGGTGTCTGAACAAATAATGGCATATTGCATTCCTTTGTTTTCGCAAAAGCCATACTGGTTAATCTATTTCCAACCATATGGTTTCACACTTGATGGCCAAATAGAAGGAAGGTAGTGTTGTGTTTCTTTGAAAATTATTGCAGATCCATGACACAAAATATTTTAAACACTAGGAGTATATTTTTTTTCTAATCAGGTCACTCCCCAGGCACCTTCTAGGAGGAACTATTAAGTGAAGGGGGGTGGGGGGGAAGAGGGCCTGGTAATAAATGTTCATTGAATAAATGAATAAATAAAATAAATAGATAAGCTATATGTCTTGATTCTCTACAGTGTGCAAGGCAGAATTATAGGATCAAAGAGAAATAGGGTAATAGAATGCTTCCTTCTTAAAAGAGCTTAAATTTAATACAGTAAATAAGATATAATATACACTTCATCAAAATACCAATCGGAATGTAGTAAGTCATTAAAAAGCAGATTTATAGGGTTGCCTGGGTGGCTCAGTCGTTAAGTGTCTGCCTTTGGCTCAGGTCATGATCCCAGGGTCCTGGGATGGAGCCCCACATCAGGCTCCCTGCTCAGCGGGAAGCCTGCTTCTCCCTCTCCCACTCCCC
>NC_138376.1:86621882-86633915 GCF_054177405.1 Leptonychotes weddellii
TTTTATTTTTTAAGATTTATTTATTTATTTATTTATTTGACAGAGAGATAGAGAGAGAGCACAAGTAGGCAGAGAGGCAGGCAGAGGGAGAGGGAGAAGCAGACTCTCCACCGAGCAGGGAGCTCGACGTGGGGATCGATCCCAGGACCCTGGGATCATGACCTGAGCCAAAGGCAGCTGCTTAACTGACTGAGCCACCCAGGTGCCCCAAGAAGAGAGACCTTCTGAGGACTAAGGAAGATAAGACAGTTTCCCACCGCCCAGACAAAATAGCCCCCAAGATCTGCCAGCTTCCATTGTATGTGGGGATTCTTTTCTCCTTGAGAAGCCTTCTGATTACTGACATAGGATGTCTTGAGACTCAAGACTTCTTTGTAGCAGTCCAATTTCAACAGCGGTCTATCTCTATTTCACACGACAAATTACTCTCTATGAACAAGTCTCTCATAGGTAGATTAGCATGAAAGAGCCACCTCCAAGCCCAATCAACCCTGTGTGAACAGAAACCATCACATTTCAGAGCCTGCTGAGATGCGCATCAGGCACAAGGCCTACTGGGACCTCAGGGAAATGGGGGCACCAGGAACAGCTCAGTGAGAAACACACAGGCTGCCTCTCTCAGCCACCTCCTCAACAACGTCTCTTCATCCGATAGCAAATTTTAATACTTTGGAAACCAAACCTTGGTGAGCCAACAAATATGAAAAAAGGAAAGTATTTTCTGAAGCCAATGCATGCTTTTACAACAATGTGAGCGAGGCTGTTATAACAAGGCCCAGGGCAGATGCTAAAATATTTGCCAGAAGACTATCCAACTTAAAAACACGATTCGGCAAAGCTTCATTTTTATAGCCAATCATTAAGTATGGATAACTAGCTTCAGGTTGTTTGAGGGTTTTGGGGGGGTTTTGTTCTGTTTTGTTTTGTTTTCATCAGCACATAATATAAGTGTAGCTTGAACAGAAATTTCACAAATTTCTATGACCACGAAACACTTCTAAAACTGTAATAGTGAATTGGGAATTAGCAAAGAAATTAACTCTTGGATTAAAGCAGAATGCAACCAAAAAAGTCTGAATTCATTTTTAAAGTAGACTGCATAGCGTTGTGTCCAGCGTAATCTCATTTCTAACCAGAGCATCATTCATATGGGTACTTTTGACATTTATCTCCCAGTACTAGCCTTCTTATCTTGGAACATGTCTGGAGGACACCGGGCGATAGCGAATTCTTCTGCAGGGACCCGAGTCTTCTCCAGAGAGCTCATTCTCCTCTCCTCCCCGTGCCCTTGTCTCCCTGCCATCTCTCTGCTCTCACTCCATTCACACTGCTCTTGCAGTGGCCGAGTTATGAATCCTCGAACTACCCTAAAAATTTTTTTAGCAATAGTTTTATTATTTGGTCTCTGATGATACACCCTGCTCAGAGTTACATTTTCATTAAAGAGTAAAGGTTACCAAAGTTCAACATGTGTTTGGCATTATTTTAAAAGGCATTACTCCCTGGAAAGCTACAGAGAAAATGTAACACTGCAAACCTAGAAGCTGGCAACCAAAAGCATACACTCCATAGATTTGCTGCTTTCTTGCAATAGAAATCTTCACTTTCTTACAGCAGGTGTATTTCCTCCTGATTTTGGTTAGATCAGCTTAGAATAGGAAAGGACCCACGACACTATCACCATAAGCAAATTTCAGTTATAAACTGAGCATTGTACTTACGCAAGACATGGTCTCTGCCCTCCAAGGAGGCAGACAACATCAAAATGCCTTCATCCTAAAAGATTAGAGAAAATCCTAGAGTGGTGCTGGGAGGATTCTAAACCCTTAAGAATGTTTAGAGGAAGGAAGTTTTAATACCAAGGTCTAATATGAAACAGGGAATCCATTTTTATTCTGGCCCTAAAATAATTTTTTCTTTTTAATTTTTAATTGTGTCACCCTGGTATAGTTGCTTCCTTTAGCCAGAGGCAAATCACTAAGTGACTTAAACTCTCTATCCTCCCACTGGCTCTCCCAATCCCCACGGTGTGTGTGTGTGTGTGTGTGTGTGTCCCTCTTGCTCCCCTCCTCTTTAACTTTTCTCTCTGATTTAATAATACTTAGTTACCCCAAAGTGTTGCTGGAAGGATTCATAAGTACGCTAAGTGCTTTGAAGATGAAAAGCAATATATAAATGCTTAAGTATTACTATAAAAGTTCAAGTAAATGAGCTCATAGCATGTGATTTAAATGGAATGCATGTGAATACACAATCCCCAGATAACCAAACAACTGAAGAAGCTTCAGCTAAGACTCATAACCCACATGACACTAAGCCTTTAATATCATCGAATGTTTTCAGAGCTGAAAAGCTCTCAGAGATCTTTTAGTACAAGTCCTTTATTTTACAGATGGAGAAAGGGGGAAGTCACAAATGACCAGTCCAAGGCACAGGCATGGATCCTAACAGGCATGGGACAAGAAAACAAGTCTTTTTAAGTGCCCACCAATGCTTCTTATACCACTCCATGCTACCTACAAGACGTCATATATATGGAAGAAAATAGCGTGTTCAAATACCCAAATTTCAATAGTATGTTGAAACTTTGATATTTGCTGCCACGCATCTGGATATTGGTAAACACACTGATTTCAGATTGAATTCCTTTTCATCAGAGTAAGTGTCCTCCTGTAAGCATATCTTGGCTCTTTATTTGTATATTTGAAGCTAAGAGTAGTTGAGAGGATCTAGACCTGTATCTATATCGTGTTCTGCTGATCCTCAAAAAATACTCAAGGGCTGCTCTGCAAAACCGGTAAGTGTGGCTGGGAGAGGAGATGAGAATATCTTCAGTGGATCCCAACCACAGCAACTGCAGGAGGTGGCAAGAATGCGTGAATGACCAGTGACACCAGCCCCTACACAGACAGCTGTTCTTTAGCTAACTTCTTAAATGGGACGCTCTGGGCTACTTTGGAATTATATCGCTTTAAAAGAGACATGTCAAAGTATCTATTAACAGGGTAATAATACCCAGCACCATTTGGAATGTCACATAACCAGTGAGTCCTGGCTCTGGATGCTGGTAAGGAATTCATCTTATTACCAACCCAGTAGATCTGTTTTGGTTTAATGAGGCTGCCTTAAATCCTCTTCAAGTAAATTGGGGCCCTCAAAGGTTTAGTGGGCATCAGAATCACATGGAGGGGCTTGTTAAAACAGATTTCTGGCTCCATTCCCAGAGTTTGTGATTCAGTAGAGCTGGGGTGGGTCATCTGAAATATGCCTATTTGCAGGGGGGCAAACCTAATGTGCATTTCTAACAAGTTTCCTGATGATGATGATGTGATTTAGGATCACACTTTGAGAAACAGTAGATTAAAGAAAAACCATGCAAATAGGAGTCAGCAAAGTTTTGTCTCCACTTTGATTAGCTGCCTGGGTAGAAATCTGCCCTGAGTGCAATGAGGAGTTGCGAATTATCCAGGTAAAATTAATCCCCGAAGGCTGGAGTTTACAGATTAGCAAGGCCAAATCTGGCCCACAGGTGTCTTGTTTGACTCACATAGTATTATTTTTTTTATTGAATTTGTTGTCCACATTTAAAATTCATGACATCCTGTATAAAAATCCAAGTCCTTGTTTCTCTCAATAAATCAACTGTCCAGCTCAGGGCCATCAATGCCCCTGTTAGACAGGGTGCCATGTCTGGAGATCTCAGTCCTCACCTGACCTGCTTCATTTGCTTACACTGACTACTGCTCTTGACTTTGTGTTCCCGTGTAGATCATAAATCTAAAAATGTCAAGCTTCCAGGGGCACCTGGGTGGCTCAGTCGTTAAGCGTCTGCCTTCGGCTCAGGTCGGGATCCCAGGGTCCTGGGATCGAGCCCCACATCGGGCTCTCTGCTCAGCGGGAAGCCTGCTTCTCCCTCTCCCACTCCCCCTGCTTGTGTTCCCTCTCTCTCTGTGTCTCTCTCTGTCAAGTAAATAAAATCTTTTAAAAAAAATAAAATAAAAATATCAAGCTTCCAAATAATTTTTTCAGTTTAGTTATTGACTATACATGGCTTTATTAAATAAACCAGACATGTCACCACTCATTCCATTTCACTGTATTCTGTTTGAAATCTATACACAGAAGGAAGAACAAAATAAAATCTCACATCATTGACTGGTATCCCTAGGATTGGCCAAGCAATTTTGCATTTTTACTTCCTTCTAGAATAGCTACATATTGTAATACTTAAGATTCAAAGCAATTCAGAAATAAGAAGAAGCTCAGATAATATATTATTTATCAAAATTATATTTAAGAAATATATGAATAATGAAATTTTGATAAATAATAATTTTGAAATGAATATTTGAATTTGAAATGAATAATTTTAATAAATAATAAAATACATTTTCTTTATTTTTTTTTTTTTAAGATTTTATTTATTTATTTGAGACAGAGAGAATGAGAGACAGAGGGCATGAGAGGGAGAAGCAGACTCCCTGCCGAGCAGGGAGCCCGATGCGGGACTCGATCCCGGGACTCCAGGATCATGACCTGAGCCGAAGGCAGTCGCTTAACCAACTGAGCCACCCAGGTGCCCCATTTTCTTCATCTTTTTAAGATAATTCATTTCTATGTGTATGTGCTGTTGGAATTTTGCTGCTTAAATCTTACTTCTCACCCAAATTTTCTTACCTTTATTTAACTTAAAAATGTGATCTATTGTGTATACTTTTAGAGATTGTTCAAATCCATTTTGGAATGAAACAAAATAATACTAAATTAAATATTCATATTAGTCCTCACACACTTACAATGAGCTTTTTTGGGAGAGCAGTTCAAGTTCTACATTAGTTTGCTATGGTTCCAGTGTAACTGACCTAACCGAGTCCGCTGCTTGGTGAGTCACAGATAGAAACCACACCAGGTGAGCTGTCACCAAAGGAAACTTTATTGGCAGCAAACAAGGAGATCACGGGGAATAACTTCCAAAGCTGTGACTCCCAAAGCAAGGGTGAGTTGGCTCCTTTTATTTAGGGTTGGGATGAATATTTCAATGGGGAGCCCTGTGATCACATGTAGAGGCAGGCGTGAGGTGGCGCGTGCTCCTTAAGGAAACGTGCCCACACATACACTGTCTGTTATGTAAATGAGGCTTGAGCTCCTCCTTGGGCGCAGATTTTAGTATTATGACAAGGTAAACGTAACTGTCAGTCATTCCATGGGTCACTCAGTGATTGCATCTGTGGAGGTTAAGTTAGGGGTTGAGCTCCATCTGGTCTGGGTGGTGTGGGCTGCCAGCGCTCTTCAACCAAGGAGTCGTCATTGCTTGAGGGCTAGTTTCGGTTTCCATCACAGATGCTATGCTGGAGAGTCTTTTGCCTGAGTTAAGAGATAAACTGGAAAGAGGAGCTTAAAGAAAAATGCAGGACAAAGGTCAGTGACTACAAACAGGTGAACAGTAAAGGAGATCTTGGAGTCCAGCTGGAGACACCAGGACCAGCATCACCTGGAAACTCACTAGAAATGCAACTACTGGATCTCACCCCAGAAATCCCCAGAAGGGGGTCCAGCAATTTGGATTTTACCAAGATCCCTAGGTAATTTGGATGCACGTGAAAGTTTGAGAACCACCGCTTGAAGACATTAAGTAGGTACGGCAAATAATTGAGTTTGTGCAAAGAGTCAAGTGTACAGCAAAAGGACTTTGTGAAAGTGATTCCTGAACAATTTTAAAGTACACCTTCTTGATCAATGTTGTTCTTCTCTTTTCAGAACATAGAGATTTTTCTTTTTCATTTTTCTGAAGCAACTTTTATGTTTTAGAACTTGTTTCCATCACTAGCTTTGAGAACTGTAAAGCATATTTTATTTTCGACTCATAGAGGAGGCCACAACACTAGTGAAAAAGGCCAGAAAGTAAGCCTACACTGTCATTTTGCTTCATCTATTGTCAGTATTCTTAAAATGTCAGATGTCTAGGGACCATTTGGGCAACTGAGATAAAGTATTCTCCATCTTGTTTATACTTCCCACCATCGGACTGAGGATACCCAGGATAGGTCAAATGATTCTTAACCATGGATGCTTTCAAGTCACTGGGGAGCTTTTAGAAAATATCCTGACCTAAGCTTCATCCCAAGAGATCTTGTGTTGTTTGGCCTTAGATGATGGGACCAGGGCCACTGGTGTGCTTTTAAAAGCCCTTCAGGTGATTCTCATGTGCAGTTGAGGCTGAGAAGCCCTGCTTACATCCTCCCCAGCATTGGCATTGATGTAAAAAGCAAATTTCAGACCTCAGTCCTTCTGTCCCTGTGGATCTTGAAGCTACCTCTCCTGACATTCGAATAGCTAGGTCTAGTAACTAAAAAGCCTTGAATAATTATCAACTGAAATGGCCTAAACACAGTCACTCTGTTTATACCCAGCCAAGATAAGAATTTGTGTAAATAATTCAGGTTTCCAAACACTTTCACCAGATAATTAAGGCCAACTTACTTTTTCTTTGGCCTGAAATTTTGGATAATTGGCTTAACTCTCCACATTGCTCTTGGGTGTAGACATAGCCCATAGTGAAAATAGTGCATTCTGTTGTTTGCTTGACCTCAGAAGGGGAGGAGGGGGAGGTGGTAATCAGTCCTTAATTTTACTTTGTGGGTGGAGTGTTGATACAACCAAATCCAAATGCCTCAGTCTTTGGCTGGATTGTTACTTCTGAAAACATTAGATTTGCATCAGGATTCAGAAACAAAATATTAATTCCTTCCTTCATCCCCCTCAAAACGCTCCCATTTATTTATATATTTATTTATTTGTTTGTTTATTCAGCTCCTGGTGATTTTGTGACGACGTGCTCTTCCCACTACCTCATGGCAAGCTAAAGGATCTTTGATTTCTGACCTTTTGATATAAAAACGCATTACAGCCATGCTTTTGTGGGGGTTTTTTCCTTTAATTTAGGGAAGCAGCAAGAATGTGTGAAACAATCACAAAGTTCACATTTCCTCTTAGAAACAAATGGAAAGGGCAACTCACCAGAGTTCCTCACTGACTTCAGGGACATTATCTTCAAAATGAATGAGAGAGAGAGATGAGAAAATCTAGAAAATATTTAATTCTATCATATCCACAAAGACCATGACATTGGGAAGATCCAACATTTATTTTCAAAGTCTCAGCAGAACTGCTCTATTGTGTATAGCAGCATAAAGATCTGAGAAGGAATCTTAGTTCCATCCACAAACTAATTACCTAACTTCCCTAAACTCTGTTTTGTCTTCTGTAAAATGATCTCACAGGATTCTTATGTAGGTTAAATTAGATCATATATATATAAAGCTTTTGCCCAGGGCCTGGCAAGGAGTATAGAGTCAATAAATGGTAACTCATCCTTATCATTACTCTAGGCAGATTCCCTGAGGGCTGGCTTGGCTACACTTCTAACTCTTCTCACCAACCTGGGGTATTAAACAATTAAGAGAAAGTGATGGGAACTCCTACCACAGTAGATAAAGTTATAAGAACATGGAGAGAACTAGCAAACTCCAAAACCACAGCGTATGTGAGGACTGCCTAAGCAGGCTTCTATAAGGCGGCACTCACTTTGGAGAAAGGACCCGTACGTATGAGGGCAAGCAATCCAATGGATCAGTAATTCCCGAACTTGAGGCTTTGTGTTAAGAAGAGACCGAGGGAGCATCTTCCGTGCTGACTCTTCCTGGATTCAGGAATGATGGCACGGAGTCTTACCTCAGCCCGCAGTACAGGACCAGCCCGCACAGGCGTGCGTGGACGCCTTCCCGGATGCTCTCCGGTCTCGGAGAAGTCAGCCCCCAGCTGACCTATTGACTGGGAGCCTCAGTGGGACCACCCTGACCAACAGCCACCCCACTTCCACTTCCGGCTGCACTGGGATTCCTCCCCAGGGGTTTGCATTCCAAGCCTGGCCGGATTTTCCCTCCCAGGCACTCCTCCAGGCTCACAGCCTGAGGAATTCAATGGCTGTAAGAAGACGCTCCGAGAGGATTGAGGATGGGAACTATTTTAACTTGCAAACAAATCTGAAAGGGGGATGTGGCTGTGTACTCCCAGATGAAAGAGATTTAGGCTTGTGAATCACTCAAAATAGCAGGAAATCAGACAAGAAGGGCCTTGTCCCAGAGTCACAGCCTCACTCCAAAATTAAAATAGGTCTGACCTTTGTCTATGGGATTGTGTTGTCGCAGTCATATTTAGCTGCTCCAGCTGAGGGCTTCTGAAAGCCTCCATCTGCATGTGGGGAAACCGCATCTCTGGATCAGGAGGTGGTCTCCCCCCGAGCACAGAGGAACCACTTATTCAGGGTGGCACTTAGCTAGAGCTTGTGGCTTCCAAACCAAGAAAATGGAGTTCACTGAAATTCCAATTTTGTCTTTTTCCTGCTCAAATTAAGTTAGAAACAGTAAAATACGACAGTTAGAGAAATTGGGGTTCTCCAACCCACACTGAAGTTACGTTACTGTCATCTACCTATTCACTTATCTATGAGAGGACCTGCAAAGACCAAATCTCTTGGTGTGGCTTCTCTCCTGTGAGAGCTTATGAAGGGAGCCAACTGTTGCGGTTTGTTTGGGGACTTTCGGGTATAGCTTTGTTGAGCAGGATCAACAGAATAGAAGACAAGCCATTTATATCCAGCAGGCCCCTAGGTCAGGAAAAAGAAGCCCTGCTTTCTACTTCTATGCCTGCCAATGAGTCACTGCCTCAAACTCATTATTTCTCGGTGCCTCAGTTTCAACTTCTATAAAGTGGGGATAACAATACCCATTCCTCCCTATTTTCTTAGTATATTGTGAGTAGAAATTATTGCATATGTGAGCCCCGGGGAGGAAAGGCTTAAATCAAAGCACCATTATTGCTCTCTCTTCTTGGCAAATAGTCACCATGGTAATCATAGCTTTCTTTTACTAAGAACTCATGCCACCTCTGGCCCGGTAACCTAAATGTCAAAAGATGGACATCACATTACAGCTTTTGAAGGCCTCTGTTCTTTAAAACTTTTCTCTTAATTCACATAACATCTAATTTTGCTTAAAGTCATTTACTTCATTTTGCCAAAAATTATTTTGCATGAGCAACCTCAACTAAGATACAACCAGAGCTAAAGTAAACATTCTGATCATTAAATACGATAAAGATGAGTTTGAGATGGAAACTCTCAATCTCAGAGCATAACCGTCCCATGAGACAGTGGTGCCCATTGCCTTTTCTGATTTTATCTTCTGTTGGTCTCTTTGACCTGGAAAGACTAAGGTGGCACCGCTCAACTCCTTATCCTACTTGAACCCTGCCCACTCTGAAGCATCCAAACTTGCCATTCATACCATCAGATTCAAACTCCCCCAAAATAGTTCTCTTTTATTTAATATTCGGAGTGACATATAGCAATCAAACTTGGAATTCTACTTTTAAAATTATCTTTTTTTGTAAAATACACATAATTATTTTTCCCATGTGGTTTTCTGGGATTAAGGTACATAACTTTTATCAGATTCTCTCTCTCTCTCTTTTTTTTTTTGATTGTGGTAAAACACACAGAACATTAGATTTATCATCTTAACCATTTTTAAGGGTATAGTTCAGTAGTGTTAAGTATAATCACAATGTTGTACAAGAACTAAATTGTATGTTAAACACTTTCAAGTGTATAGTTCAGTGGCATTAAGTACATTCATAGGGTTATGCAGTCATCACCACCATCCAACTCTAAAACTTCTTCATCTTCCCAAACTGAAACTTTATACCCATTAAATAACATCTCTCCATTTCCCTCTCCCCCCAGCTCCTGGCAATCACCATTCTACTTTCTGTCTCTAAGAATTTGGCTACTTTAGGTATCCTATATAAATGGAATTATACAATATTTGTTGTTTTGTAACTGTCTTATCTCACTTAGTATAGTGTCTTCAAGATTCATCCATGGTGTAGCATGTGTCAGAATGTCCTTCCTTTTTAAGGTTGTCTAATATGTCATTGTACATTTATATTACAGTCTGTTTATCCATTTGTCCATCAAGGGATACTTGGCAGCTTCCACCTCTAGGTTATTAAGAATAAAACAGCTACATACATGGGTGTTTATATCTCCTCACAACCGTGCTTTCAATTCTTTTGGGTATGCCCAGAAGTGGGATTGCTGGATCATATATTAATTCCATTTTTAATTTCTTTGAGGACCCACCATCCTGTTTTCCATAATGGCTGCACCATTTTACATTCTCACCAACAGTGCCCAAGCATTCCAATTTCTCCACATTCTTGCCAACACTTGTTATTTTCTGGTCTAGCTTTTGTTTTGTTTTTTATAGTAGCCATCCTAATGGGTATGTTGAAATTCTATTTTTGATAAGAGTGTAGTGGATAGAGGGGCTAAGATCAAACATGATACAGGGAATTCTCATATATTTGTACAAGACTTCTCTTAATAAAGCAGAATGGCTAAGGGCCATCTCAAAGAATTGTACTTCTTGGTTACCCTCGCTCCGGCTGGAGGGGAACTGCATCAAATGCCCACAAAGGGTGGCGGGGGTTTCCCTGCCAACTCTTAAGTCAGCGAGAGCAAACAGAACCTGAGAAGAGAAGAAAGTCAGAGAGAATTGAATGCAGAGTCCTCCCTACTTGCACCGCGCACAGGGCATACAAATCTTCTGGTGACCCTGCGATGCACTTTAGCGCTTCACTGTTTTGCACACTTTTCACTATGGTATTGCCTGACAGAAGCAGATAAGCCCCAGAAGGAAGAATGGGAGGGGTCTTCTCAGGAACTGGGCAACAGAAAGGGGAAAACATGTATGGCTAACCCTGGTCAAAGGTAGAAATTAAAAGAATAAGATGGGAAGTTAAGCCTAGAAAAACTGACTTCCTTCTGCTCTTCCCACCGCCAGTCCAAGATGATCACCAACAGACCGGACCATCAGTTCTTTGTTCTACTGCTCACTTCCCTTTCTAAATTGCTGATGTCCTTGCTCTTCTGTCCCTGGAGGCCGAATGCTTGGCCTGCGCCACTCTGACTGACCGCAGACCCCTTCTGCGAGATTTCACCCATCCTCCACCCTCTCTTTTACTTAGGCATCCAAAAAATATTTACTGGGTACCTGCCAATGGTCCAAATCAATCCATGGATAACTTGAGACTTTTAACAGTGGTCAAAATCAATCCATGGATAACTTGAGACTTTTGACAGTGGTCCAAATCAATCCATGGATAACTTGAGACTTTTAACAGGTTTTTTTCCCCCTACAATTGTGTTCAGAGCAAAATTAAGCTCTTCCCCAGTGGGTTCCAAGCAAAGGACAGTGGCAGCAATTCATCATTGTCTGGAGAGAATTTTAAAAATTAAAAATAAGAAGAAGAATTTTAAACAATAAACTAAAATAAATAATGACCTCAAAGGCATGTGGCTTTTTATTTTCCCCATGCTCTGTCAACCCTAACCAATGTCAGGGATAAAATACTCCTCCCACCCAAAATATCGTGTGGGTCCAAGTTCTAAACAATTGCTGTGGTTACTGTTGAGTTTTCATGATACATACGTAATCTTCAAATGTATAAAGAATATACTATCCTTTAATAAACAGTAGATCCTATGCAGAAATCAAATCAAAGAACTCCCATTTGTACACCCAGGGATTCAGCTGCCCACATTTGTTTTTAGAGTAAGTTCAAAATGGTTTGGAATCCTTTGAGCTTGCCTGAGGGGCGGTCAAGGTCACCAACCCCTGGGGTATTTCAGCTTCATATGTTTAAAACAATAGATTTTTCCAAAAACAAACAAACAATGAATATGAAGAGAAGGAAAACCAGAGTCACTTCAGTTCTGCCTCTAGAAGTAATGGAAAAAAATAAAATATTTTCCCTTTTCTCAAAAAATCAATAATGTATTATATACTAACTTACATACATATAGCTAAATATTTTTGTGTAATTTTTTTTATTTTTATTTATGTGTTTGTGTGATTATATATATTAAATTTTGTTATCTATGTTTCTTTTCTGACTGCTATTAGTAATTTT
>NC_138376.1:86634415-86708757 GCF_054177405.1 Leptonychotes weddellii
GAACTGAACATAATGATACAAGTCTAACTCAATGGAGAACAAATTCTAGACACCCCAAGACCAAATTGATCAGGTCCCTTATTTCATTCATTTACCCATAAATGAGAGGTCTGGTATATACTTAAAAGAAGGGGCCTGATATTTTTTACACCTACTTAAAAAGATACTTACTTATGAACCTTTTCTAATCCAGTTCTGTGATTATGTTTAAGAAATGCCCACTATCAGGGTGCCTGGGTGGCTCTGTCAGTTAAGTCTGCCTTCGGCTCAGGTCATGATCCCAGCATCCTGGGATCGAGTCCCTCATCAGGATCCTTGCTCAGCAGAGAGCGCCCTTCTCCCTCTGCCTGCCCTTCTCCCTGCTTGTGTTTTCTCTCTGTCAAATAAATAAAATCTTAAAAAAAAAAAAAATGCCCACTATCATAATATCCCTTTATGCCATGTCAATAAACATGTAATAAATAACACAGGCTTATGCAAATCAAATGCGAATGGAGCCAGGTCTCCATAATTATTTTCAGTATTCTGTGTTGAAAGATGGAAAGGTATAGATGAAGAGCTTCCTCTTGTTCTTGCTATCTCAGTGATCAGAAAGGATGAGAGAGGGAACAAGCATAAAATTAAAAAGTTAAAGGGAACACAGGGCCAAAGGAAGTTTTCAATATATTTTTATTTTTTCCATGCAACTCACACACACACACACACACGCACACACACCCATATATCCCTCACTCCTTATAGAAACCAGAATTCCCTCAATTCTTTGGAAAAAAAGAATCATTCAACTGAATCTAAAATACAAGAGAGCTGATTACTGCTGAGCAACTAAGGGCTAAGAATTTTCTCTTCAAAATGCTCTTCTGTAGCTATGATTGACTTGAGACTCCATATGTTTTTTTTTCTTTTTTCCTTAATGGACTTTGGCAGAGGGTTCCATTTCCTCCCAAACAGAGCACCTTGCAACCTTCTGTGAGAAACTGTATAGGTGGTCCAAGGGGTAAGGAATGAAATTGAGCGAAAGAAATTTTAGGTTGAAAATCAGGGAAAAAATATACCTGCGGCAAGTCCCATTATTCTCTAGAATAATCTCCCAGGGGAATTGGTAATGGCCCCATCACTCGAGTAATTCTAAATGAGCACAGAAAAAATATTTGAGAGTATTTCATAAGGAAACAGCCTGTATTGGAAAAGAAGAGAGAAAATGATCTAATTTTCCGTCTGTAATTTTCATGATTCCGCCTTGAATGACCTCTTCACACATAATATCTGACAATTTGGGTATGGGAGACTAAAACACACACAAATGATCTTTGGCCAACTCTTCAAGGAAAGAGTTGAAGAACTTTAAAAGGAAACAGTCTTGACAATAAAGATCAGACTTTAAGTTATGATAAGGTACTCATACTTCTTTATACACATTTATATACTTATTCTAAGATCCAAATTCAAATGTGTTTCCCCGTACTAGTCACTGTTTCAACATCTCTGTCACTGCAGCTGATCCTGATATTGACGCTTCCTGTTAGGAGTCGAATCCCATTTTTTTTTTTAAGCTAAGACAGGAAATACTGCTCGGCACTGGAATACATATGAAAATCAGAACACTTTCAAAGATGTAATACAGGAAATCAACCAGAGAATATTCAAATAGTCACAATGTGCTTAACATTTTAAACATTTTCTTCCCCTTTTAAACAAATGCTGAGCAAAGCTTCCTGTGTTTCAAAAGTGAAATCAATGGACGCTCAAAATGGCAGGTCCCACATAGTTAATTATCCCTTCTCTTCACACTTAATTTCCCTGGCTTTATAGGAGGTTTCCAGGACTTTAAAGATGGCCTGTGGAGCACTTCTGTGCATTTATGTCCTGTCTTAATGGAGTAGATAGAAAGTAATATCAGTCCTTGACATCAACAATTTGCTCCTTTGAGTTCCTACTATATGGGGGGAAATTAAGATCCCAAAAAGTAAAAAACCTGTTTGTATTTCTTGAGAAACTTACAAGTTAGGAGGGAAGGGGTGATGTAATGCTAATAACATAAATAACAATACAATGTTATCTGTGTCTCCTTACCTATAAAACATAGGTTACCATACTTACCTGGTGGTAACAAATAGAAAAATGATTATTGCAAAGCACTCGGCACAGTGCTTGACACACAGAAGTGTTCTGTCAAAGGTTATTATCATTACAGAAAAATTGCCAGATAAGTAAATTTTTAAAATAAAGACTTGCTTCGAAGTTGGGGAGAAGCAGAGGTCAAGGGAAGGTGAGGCAGTCTGTGGCAACCCAGGAAAGTTTCTTGGACAAAGCAGGATTTACACTGGGCTTTGAAAAATGAGGAAGATCAGCCAAAAAGCAAAAAAAAAGTCCCTATTCACTTCCCGAAATGGCAATTGGCAAGACTATCCAAGTTGATGACACATTCTTTCAAAATTCTTTTTTGAGTGATCCCATGGCCTGATTTTCCATATCTTTTAAACCTGTTTTGCCAGGTAAGTGCAAACATCAGACATCAGAGCATTAGGTCATTTATAATCCAGTCCTAATCCAATTTGGTCCCATTTCAAACTCTTCCATAGCACAACCCAAGAGCACTCACCAGCCAATACTTCCTGGAAAATATCTATGGGGTAACACCCAAAGACCCTTGGGGAACAACAGGGTATGGGGTTTCAGAGTGGACCTAAGCTACATTTTCAACATAAGTCAAAGCTAACCAGGTGATTCCTTTCTAGTCAGGATGGACCAGTGACAGCCCCACACCCTTTGAGTCAATGGGAAATAGTTTCTTAACTCACTTTTGGGAAATGTTGCTAGTGATTCAGCACTACAGGCTGGCTCACTAGGACATCATAAAGGATATTTCCCTCAACAGCTTCCCCACCTCCTTGGTAAGAGATGAGTTTCCCAGGCTGTCGTGTTACCCATAAGCACCCCTACTATGATAGGAGAGAGTATCAGAGGTCTGGGGCAGTCTTTTCTTTATCAACATTATTGAGACTCTAGAATGCTCTTTGAGTAGGTACTTTATAATTTATTATCCAAAGTGGAAACGTTTTGAGAATATGTGATATTAATAATTGTTCCACAAAAGCAGACATAAACAAGGAATGTTGCAGGCAAATCAGGATATATGGTCACCTTGTCTCAAGGTTTTGGGACCCTGACTTCTAAGAATAAAGGTATTCATCTGTCAAGCATTTATTAAGCAAATACTATGTACCAGACACTATGATGTATGCTAGAAATAATGTATTAACTCTTTGCCCTAGGGATCTCGGGCTAGTAGGGGAGACAAACACATAAATAGGCATTTATAAAGCTCTGTAGAGGTCAGGGAATCTGGGGAGTACCTAAGTCAGCTTGAAGGGTGAGAGAAGACTTCCTGAAAGAGGTGCTGACCTGCCTACACCTTCAACAGACAATGAGTAACCAAATTCCAGGCTGAAATGTCATTGCAAACCAAACGTATTTTATATTTATCAACCATTTACTGGATTTCAGCCACTTTGTAGATAATACCTCATTTAACTCATACTTCTAGTATGAGTATTTCCATTTTACAGACAAGAAAAATGAACACAGAAATAGTAAGTAATCTTCAAGGTGTGACCATTTTAAACCAGTGAAAACAACCTACGTCCGCTTCCCATGAATCTTGTTTTGACCAAAGAGCACAGTGAAACGTGACTTCTGAGGCCAGGTGCTAAGAAGCCAAGCAGCTGCCACCTGGTTTGTGGAAACACATGTGTTGGATCCCTGAACTGCTAATAAAATATCACAAGCTGAGTAATTGCCAGGCTGGAGTGGTCACGGGATTCATCTTGCAGATAGTACCAGCTGAGTGTATCCTTCAGCCATCCCAGCCCAGATATCAGATAGATACGTAAGAAGTCATCTTGGAAGTGGATCCTCCAGGGGCGCCTGGGTGGCTCAGTCAGTTAAGTGTCCAACTCTTGGTATCAGCTCAGGTCGTGATCTCAGAGTCCAGAGATTGAGCCCTGCGTCAGGCTCAGCACAGAGTCTGCTTGAGACTCTCTCTCTCCCTCTCCCTCTGCCACCCCCTGCCAATAAATAAATCTTAAAAAAAAAAAAAAAAATAGAATTGGCTCTTCCATCTCCAGCATGGAAGAACTGTCCATACTGGCCCTTTTCTGAATCCAGACCTACAGAATTTGTGGCCTTAAAATGATTATTATTTTGTATCATTAAGTTTTGGTACAGCAATAGTAACTGGTTCACAAGAACACATGCCTAAGCAGGCAATAAAAGAGAATTCAAATCCAGAAAGTCTGGAATCAAAAAAAAAAAAAAAAAAAACACCACACACACAATGTTTTGTTTTTTTGTTTTGTTTTTTTAGAACATAGCGATTCAACAATTCTCTTTAATTGCCACTTCCCAAGCAACATGACTTCTTTTGTATACATACAAGCCCCTCTGGTAACTGACACAGAAAGTTCAGTGAAGTGATTAGAGATGGATCTGGAAAGAAAACAAGAATCCATCAAGTGACAGAAGTCCTCATAAATCACATTAAGGTGTTCAAAGCAATAGGAAGCCATTGAAACATTTGAAAGCAGTACAATGTTGTACTCAGTTTTGTGTTTTAAAGGGATCACTCTGGCATTTATGTGGAAGAAGATCTTGAGGAAAACAAGACTGAGAACATTTAGGAGCCGATGAAAGCAATTCAAGCAAGAAAAAAGTCAATGGCAGTGATAGAACAGAAGAGGTGGAAGGGGGCTAAAATTTAGAAACAGCATCTACACAGCTCACTGACCATTCCACCAAACCTGGAGCCAGAGAGAAATTCGAAGACGGGGAAATGATTAGGGAATGCGCTGTAGTGAATGCTCAGGGCCATATTTGCCCAGTAAATTGAAAAGCGCAGTTGTACCTTTCATTTCCTTCTCTTCCCTCCCTTTCTCTTCCCTACCCTCTTCTTTTCCCTCTTCTCTTGTCCTTCCCTTCCCATCTCTTTCCTTCTCTTCCCTTTCCTTTGAGATGGTGAAAAAGAACAAAGCATGATAGGAAGGTTAGTTATGGACAATCATTTTGAGAAAATAGGACTATATTGTCAGTCATGAGAGCCAGGTTCCTCATTATTAAAGAAAGTGAAGGAAAGAGGAAAGCTAGAAATAGCTTAAGATTATGAACTCATAGTTTTAGAGAGATAAACGATAGGTGAATAGATAGCCATATGGATAGATAGATATAGATTTATGTGTATAAATACATATACATACATATATGTATCTGTATGCATATACATATAGAATTTCAGCTGTTTCCCAAGAAGGTCTAGAAGCAGTGACATTCCAGTAGCAATGAACACTTTGAGAACACATTTTGGTTTCCAAATAATATTCTCTACCGGAAGGAACTCCTTAGATAAACAATTGATTTCAGTGCTTGGGTAAGGAAGATATAAAATGAATTTGGATTATCTTGTTGTACCAGAAAGTAAGGAAGTGCTCAAAGAATGATGTAAACAATGTCAAAGAGACATGAGAGTCAACTTATAAGGGTTCCTACTGGCCAAATCTGGAAAACTTTGAGAATCAGAATGAATAATGATAGTAATAGATCACAATCCATTGAATAAAATAGGAACCCATCAACCTATATGGATATAAATGATTGAATGAATAAATAAATTAAGGAGGAGAAGAATATCTATCCAATTGTAGAAAACCAACTAATAAATGAAGAAGAAAGAAGAAAGAAAGAAAGAAAAAAAAAGAGGAGGGAGGGAGGAAGGAAGGAAGGAAGGAAGGAAAAGAAAAAGTAAAAAAAAAGGGACACCTGAGTGGCTCAGTTGGTTAAGCATCTGCCTTTGACTCAGGTCATGATCCCAGGGTCCTGGGATCGAGTCCCACGTTGGGGGAGAGTCCTTGCTCAGCAGGGAGCCTGCTTCTCTCTCTGCCTGCCGCTCCCCCTGCTTGTGCTCTCTCTCTCTGACAAATAAATAAAAATCTTAAAAAAAAAAAAATAATCAAAATATTTTAAAAAAAAAAAGGAAAAGGAAAGGAGGTCATGGTTTTCAAACTGCCTTTCCCAGAATTTCTAGAAGGTGACTCAAGTGTTTATAAATATTTAGTTCAAATTTCATTATAAAAATATGCTTTCAAATAAACAAAAATATATAAAAACAATAAAAATACATTCAACAATATATAAAAATTATAATTTAAAAAGAAAATCTACACTATGCTGAAGTATGTTCTATACTGAATGAGAAGCCACCAATACGCTAGCTTACCATCTCTAGATAGACATTTGAATTTACTGCAAACACATTATTTATTGATTAGGTAGAGCTCTGATTTTTTTTTTCCTTGTATTCAAGACAGCTTCTATCAGTCTAGCTAAATTTATAAATTCAGATACTAATCCCTATCGGTATGAATTAGAACTTCTCTTTAATCAATTTTATTTTTAAAATAAAAATACAGAAATTAATTGGATGTAAAACTGTTATAATCCTGCAACTCTCTTTCCTAACTCCTCTTTTTTTTAAATTCTTTTCTTTTTTTTTTCCAAAGTTTTTTATTTTAATTCCATGGTAGTTAACATACAGTGTTGTATTAGTTTCAGGTGTACAATGTAGTGATTCAACAATATCTTTTCTAATTCTTGATTTTGAATACCAGTGTTCCTAGGAACACTCCGTTAACATGACTGACTTTATAATAAGCAAATACTATAAATTTCATCTTACAAACCATAAGATCCTGTTTTTATCTTTTATATACTGATTTTTTTCTAACAGATATTTAAGGAAAGAATTATGCTAAAAATTATAACAATCAAGATAATATACTGAATTAAAAACCATTTATATAAGACATTGTTTTAAAATAAGTTGTGGGGTAAGATACCTTTCCTCTTTCATTTTGTTAGGTGATTAATAAGAACAAAATATAAAGGCAGCTCACCCTAGAGAAATGTGCCCCTAATCCTTTAAAGGGCATATTTTGCCAGATAATCTGGAAGAGGGTAGAATTAATGACTGATAATGAAACACAACTGTGTATCATTTGATGTCTTGGGCTCCTTTGTGATCTGAGTACCTGCGTTATTTGCATCAGTCAAAGCCAGCTGATAGCTGTAAATAGACTCTTAACATCTGCGAATCTTGTATTTAATTAATTGGTTTCTCCAACACTTGCAGGTATAATACATCAAAAGAAAATGATACACACCAAGAAAAACTATTTTGTTGGAGAATTGTGCCCTAATCTTCCCAGAGCCTTAGATCCTTGGTTTTCAACCAGAGAAATTTCATACATTGTCCCTTCCCGACATTTGGCAATGTTAAAGACACTTGCTTGCCACCTCTTGGGGAATGCTACTGACATCTAGTAGATAGAATCCAGGAATGCTGCTCACGCACCCTGCAAAGCACAGGACAGCCCCCACAACAAACTGTCCAGCTCAAACTATCAACAGTGCCAAGGTTGAGAAATCCTGCCCTAGAGTGCATATTACTCTCTGACAGAAGAGTCCAGAGTAAATTTTTAGACTGTTCTAGATTCATACCGGAGCTTCTAAATGCTTTTTTTCTTCACCCCCTCTTTCTTCTTAGATCCCCAGTGATGGATTGATCTTTCAACTTCACTTCCTACTTAACTCAAAAATGGGATTTATTTTTCTATGATACCGAGACTTTTCCCCACCTCCTCCCAAATTCTAAATTCTAAATTATTTACTCTTCCTTGGTTTAAAGAGACAGGACAGTAAATGGGAAGCCCTTCACAAAAAAAAAAATACACAGTGCAATCTTCAGCTTTATAGGTCAAGGGACTTGGCTTTACTAATTCAACCACAGTTTATCTGTTCAGACAGCAGCGATTCCTATCCTGTTTACAAGAAGGATTCCTGTCATTGTTTTCTTTTTACACCCAGCCATACACTTTGTCCCTACCAAACTGCATTTAATCATCTATTAATCAAAAACATAATTGCTAGAACCACTGAACAATAACCAGTGTAGCTGCCCTATGATGTGACATAATTCTCGCAAAGAGAATTTAGCTAGAATAACTGGCTCGTATAACCCTATTGATGGTAAGCGTATGATTTCTATCAGTTGTTTTGAAACATTGGCAATAGTTTGAAATTTCTCATTTCTACCTTTGTGGACTCACCTTGACCAAACTCTTAAGAAATTAATTAATACAATGATTTATATGATCAATTTATTTAAGAGGACTAGAACTACTGCAAAGGAATAGAGTTTGTAATATATCCTGAGATTTCTTCCTGCTTGGGGTTTAGATAAAATACTGGTGAGGAACAAATTAGAGAAAATAGAGTTGGAAAGTTTCCCAAGGAAATTTCCTCTAAACTGGTGGTAATATACAATTATCTCCAGGATAAATTTAGTCCAAGGGAATCAACATTTCATTTAGGAGAAGTTACTCCTGGTTACTGGCAAGAGAAACTGGGAGGTAGGTCTGGACTCCAAACAACTCCTACACTTAATTCATCCCTATCTCAGATAACACCATTGAGTTGACTTCAGTCTCACTACATCATCACATTCCAGTCATAAATTCTTGGAGAACACACTCACTCTCTAAATGAAGATTTGGGAAAAACTATCAGCAAGGTGGATTTCTCTTCACGTGAATATTCTCAGTCATTCTGTGTTGATTTTTACTATATTAAGCCATGGAGAATATAAACTTCTCTTGACCTGGTTCTTATATTTAGGGACTATCTTACTGCAGTCCTCTATTTAACTTAAGTACACTGATAACATGAAATACTTAACTGAAAATGCCATTTTCTATGTAATTCTACCGATAAGTGCAACTGCATTATGCCCCCAAAAAACATCTGTGCCCTCATCGGTATGTGCACTTTCCAGATTCCCAACTTTTAATAATAGCAGGATGGATGGCTTTTCCTTTTCACAAGTTATCAGTGTTGACCAGACAGAAGAGAATTCATTTTAATTAAATGTCTCTGAAATCCTCACTAAAAGGAACCGAGTGGTTTTCCATCAGTTTCCTTCTGAACCGTGGGTGACCTGATGATACTTCTCAACAATACACAACGTTGGCACACTTCATTGGATGTTTCTTCCAGGTCAGGGCTGAGATTTAAGAGTTGAGATTTACTGACCAAAAATCTTGTAGAAATTGCATGCTAGATTTTTATTATCTATCTCTTCCCTTCTTCACCTTTGCCCCAGGCAGCTTGAGATCACTTTGAATTTCCGAAACTAGATTCTGATTCAGCAGCTAGTGCCTTCAGTTACTTTCCACTTAACTGATTTTTGGAGGGATTTAGAAATGACAAATAATGATCTTTCTTTATTAAACAATTTAAAAATAGCAATTACCTTTAAAATGCTTTTTCTTTTTCTTTTTTTTTTTTTTAAAGATTTTTATTTATTTGACAGAGAGAGACACAGCGAGAGAGGAAACACAAGCAGGGGGAGTGGGAGAGGGAGAAGCAGGCTTCCCACGGAGCAGGGAACCCGATGCGGGGCTCGATCCCAGGACTCTGGGATCATGACCTGAGCCGAAGGCAGACGCTTAACGACTGAGCCACCCAGGTGCCCCTAAAATGCTTTTTCATAGATAAGCTTGGTTTGAATTTCCTGAGATAGCCGAACATTCGTTTTCTTGGGTTTCCACAAACGGTAAGATTTCACCCGGAAACATAATTTTAAGAAATCATAGTCATCTTTACTACTTTTTAAAAATGGCTAAATACATTTTAAGCCCAAAATTCTTCACCAGTAGAGCTCTCTTAATCAAGTTTGGCAGTGGAGATGAATGATGTGGCTCTAGTTAACAGAAGATCCATTCTGCAGAAGTTACACACCTGCAAAAGATCAATTCTTTTTTTTTTTTTTTCAAAAAATTGATTCTGAAAAAGAAATTATCTTTTGGGCGCCTGGGTGGCCCAGTTGGTTAAGCGACTGCCTTCGGCTCAGGTCATGGTCCCGGAGTCCTGGGATCGAGCCCCACATCGGGGTCCCGGCTCAGCGGGGAGCCTGCTTCTCCCTCTGACCCTCTCCCCTCTCATGCTGTTTCTCTCTCTCTCTCTCAAATAAATAAATAAATAAAATCTTTAAAAAAAAAAAGAAATTATCTTTTAATTTGGTAACGTTCTACAATATATTCTGACTCACTGGATGCAAGAGGTCATTTTTCCAAAAAAGGAGAAAATCAAAATGATTTCTATTTTGTATATTAAACATATTAAATATTTATAAACAAAATATATAAACAAAAACATATTAAATATATATCAATTTACTCTAAGGATCAGCTCTTCATTTAGAACTGGTCATTGCTAATTAACATCCTGGATTTTACATATATACATATACATATATATATATATGCACGTGTAAACATGTAAATATATGAATATGTATAAATATATACATATGTCACATATGCATATATGTAAATGCATACTGTTTGTTTGTTTATTGTACAATAGGCTCCTCACCCAGCGGTGAACCGTGAAAGTGGCTATAACTTCAACTAGTCAGTGCTCAGATGCTACTAGAAGTGTGCAGGGGCTCCCAGTCCCTCCCTGGAGGCCTGCATCTGCTAGGAGAGGAGAACAAGCAAGAGGTGCAGGTGGGGAGAAGGGTCTCCGAAATAAGCAGATACCATGAAAGCCATCCTAGCAGCAGAGGGGACTTCCGATCTCGTCAGTTACAGATCAGAACTGGCGCTAGTGGCTGAGCCAGGCATCAGCATGCTGGGAGAAGGGCCCCTTGCTAAAGCGAGGGAAGAGCTAAAACTGAGAGCTGAGGGTGGCCTGTAGAAACTTTATAGCATGGAGGTTATGAGCCCCAATGTGACCTAGACTGGCCTCAGTTTACCAACCTCACAGTGTTACTGAGAGGTTTCAGTGAGGTACTAAAGAAGGAACATGTAAAGAACCATATAATACAGTTAAGTTCTCCATAAGCGCCAGTGGTTCTAATGACATCATTGTTATTACTATTATTATTATGGCTAGACCCATAAAAGAAATTATAGAAACCAATCAGAACCCGCGTAACGGTGACAGAACTCACGCTTCCGTGTGTCATTTTCTTCATCCAATTGAACGAGTTGATTTCTAAAATCACTACTTCAAGGGCACCTGGGTGGCTCAGTCAGTTCAGGTCATGATCTCAGGGTTGTGAGATCGAGCCCTGGGCTGGGCTCCATGCTCAGTGTGGAGTCTGCTAGAAATTCTCTGCCCCTGCCCCTCCCCCCACACTCGCTCACTCGAGTGTGGTCTCTCTCTCTCTTAAATAAATAAAATCTTTTTTAAAAAATCACTACTTCAGATACTTAAAATCTTTTTGAGTCTACATAATATGGAAAAAATTACCATATGGCAGAAATATTTAAGAATCCCAGACAGAAACTTTCAGGTCATCAACCTGTATCTAATTTTGTGGGAAGAGAAAAAAAAAAATGTATGTAACTTAAAGTTGCAAAAGCTTATCAATGCAGTGCAAAATCAATGCTTCATGAAAGGACTCCACTTGCACTATTAAAAACAGTTTTATAAGTATAACTAAGATCTCTTTGATGTTATGCAAACCTGGGTTTGAATTCCGGCTCTGCTACATAATTACCACTTTGCATAAATTATTTAGCTACCATTTTATCATCTGTAAAAATGAGATAATATTGAATTTTCCCTAAGGTTACGACAAAACTAAAATACAAACATGTATGGAAAATACTTAGCATAATAATTAGTATTTAGTAAATCCACGAAAGTAATATCATATGAAATATTATTAGAGAAAAGTGCAAATATTCTTGCATATTTTTTTAATTTTTAAAAATATTTTGGTAGAAACCAAGGTAACATTTATCGCTTGAAGAGATTACTGTTGACCTTGAGCAAGTTATGTAATCTCTCTGACCCTTGATTATCTTATATATAAAATGGGAAAGTACTGCCTAGAATATTGTGAGAAATAAGTTATAGAAGAGGTTCTAGTATAATGCCTGCCCAAAAGAGAGGCTGCTTTAAAGTTAGTGTGAATGCAATTTATCACACTTAACAAAACATTATTTACATTTAACTATTTAAGATATAAATATTTACCCTTTAAAAAAAATAATAATGACATGAATGGTATTTACAGTTGCTCTTGTTTTTTTAAGGGTAGAGTAGGCCAGAAGAATAGGCATGTGATTGGGAGGAGTGCTGGAAGATAGCTCTGAGTAGAGTGATCCAGAACTTAATCTACTTTCTTTGATGAGGTCATTTGTACAATAGAGAAAGCATTCACTTGTTTGTAAAGTGATCAGATTGAAAGTACCAGGCATTGTTTGTTGAAATACTTCTTTTCACTTGTAGATCTCCAATCTTTGCTTTTATGTACAGCGTGACAAGTGAAGTGGAATGCGGAGGACCTTCTCTCAACAAATTTAAGAGGGGATAGAGCAGAGAAGTAAAGAAATGTACTTAAAGAAATGGTCCAGGACTTCACACAGATGACACATGCTTAGGAAAAAAAAAACAAACTTTAGTTTTAGCAGAGGCAGAATAAGCTTGAGATTTTTCCACAGTGTGAAATTGGGATTTATCCCAGGTTGGATCCAATTAATGCTAACAAATTAATCCTGACTGGTTTGCACCTTTCACCTAGACACATACAAAAATCATTGGCTAAAGGCTCCAGCTAGCTGATTGTTCCCAGATCTTAAAACAATTTTCCAAGAATACTAAGCACATCAAAACCACTGGATTGACCTAATGTGTATAAGTGGGCAATAAAAAAAGGGTAACCAGCAAGATTGTTGGGTGTAACAGCTTTACTTTCTTAATTAATTGCCATTGCTCCCACAAACTTCTATCCTCCCAACTCTGGCATTGGCATTAGAAAATAGCTAGTTATCACTTTCAGCCACTAAATTCTAATAACCATTGTCTGCCTGTTCTCAGGTTCTTAAATCTTCTTGGCTTTTGCTCTCCCTTCCCCTGTATTGGACAAGCAAAGAGATTCGGTAGAGCACAGTGCCCAGAAAAGAATCCACAAATGCTGTATGACCTTGGGCACATTCATAAAATGCTCATCTGGAAAACGAAGAGAATTCCTACTTCATAAGGTTTAAGAATTGAGTTAATTCATGCAAAACGTGTAGAGTAGGACTTTGCACAAGATAGGTGCTATTTAAATTGGGGGATCACATGTCTCAGTTTGCCTGGTAGGGTCCCAATTTATGCTTGTTGTCTCAGCTTTCCAATTAGTCTGGCATTTGTCATTCTTAAGGCATCCTGGCTTGGATGATAATTCATGTGCCCCACCTGTGTGAAAGTAGTAATGCTGCTATTATTATTATTATCCATAAATTATTCACATGTATTTCTGGTAGTTTAGTGGAGTCCTGATTATGAATGCACATACACATTGAGATATTAATATCTGTTGAGATATTCTAGAATCAGAATAGTATAATAAAAAGAATTAATTCTTACACACTTGTTGTGTGATTTGATGGAAGTTACCTAACCTTTCTCAAATCCAAACCTTCTACAGTAAAGCCACATAATATATAGCTTATGAACTCAGTGGTTGTAGGAATCCAATGAGAAAATATAAAAGAAAATAATTTGTAAATTATAACATTGATATAAATGTAACATAATTCTTGGACTAAAATTTGAATTTAAGTGTCATGTTTCCATAAATACCATTATTTAGAAGCTGGCTCCATACTGCCACAAGCCTTCTATGTACCTAGCATTACATATGTATTACTGAATTTATAATATTTGGTTAGAAAAAAAGCATCAAGTAATCAAAATGATCTGTTGCTCGTCCATGCACCAAGAACTCTTAGAACTTAGCAGTTCCTATTTCTTGACTTGCTTGGGCACAGCAATATGTACAATAGAATCAGTTAAGTGCATGGGTTAAAGTCATTGTTTTGCCACTAATGAGCTGAATAGCGTTAAGCAAATTATTTTAATGAATCTAGGTCTCAATGAGGGGAATACTACTACCTATTTCACAAAATTATAATGAGACATAAATGAGATCATGATTATAAAAGTCCTAGCATGGTGACCTTATTATGCTTGATATATAGTAAAATCTAAATAAATGTAGCTATTACATCTAATTTTTAAAGTTCTTAACAAAGCACCAAGGTGAGCTCAATCTTTCTATTTTAGAATACATGTTATTACTGTGGAGTAGAAGGTTAATAGGCAAATGACTTAGCTCCTGACCCTAAGAAAATTCTAAATTGTATCTTAAGGTTGACAGAAAGGTAGCAGTTGACTCTGGTTGACAAATAATTATTAAGTAATTGCTATATGCAAAACACTGTGCTAAGCACAGTGGAATATAAGAAAATAAGTAAAAGTTGACGAGAAGCTTATAACAACAGCAGTCTAACAAATTATACAAGAAAGAAGACAGAATATAGAAAGTGGTATAAGAAAAGTACAACAAATAATATTAAAGCTCAACAAAGATTATAATATCGAGGTTAAATTTTAAAGGTCTCATGGAGACAGGTCCATGGATGGTGACATTTTGGGTTGGCTCTGAAGGTGTGGACAGGCAGAAGGGAAGGCAAGAATGTTCTAGGAAAAGAAAGAAAAAGAAGAAAGAAAGAAAGAAAGAAGAAAGAAAGAAAGAAAGAAAGAAAGAAAGAAAGAAAGAAAGAAAGAAAGAAAAGGAAAAGGTTTATTCCCAAATATTTAGCTGTCTGTTGGAATCAAAGTGCATTCATGGGCTATTGATGTGAAACTTAAAACAAGGCAATAGGTTTTTGAAATCTCTGTATCAACCTTGCTTAAGATAGTCTATGAAATAGTTACTATTTACTCACTAAATTGTATCATTTTTGGCTGTATTGGGTGTCTCAGAGGTCAAAGACATTTGGCCCAGACTGAACCTTTGAAAACCTTTTCAAGTAGGATGACCCAGCTTTTTATATTATATGTTTCATGTATATAAACCCACATTATAATCATGAGAGTGTATTGTTGATAAATTTCCTAATAATATGAGTGGTATAAAGAAAATCAGACTCTAAATCATGCCAATAAAACCAGTTATTCATTCATCAAAACTATTCATTCCTTTATTAGAAATTCAACAAATATTTTGGAATATGTGCCAAAAACTGTGAATAAGGAATTAAAAACTACGATTATGGGACTTTCTATGCCATTATCCTACTGTAAACAAAAGGAAATAGAATTGGGTCATAATTCCTATACCCATCTACTGTGAATACCAAAATCTATTATGTCTGCTTTCACTCCATTTGAACTGATGTGGTCTTTTCTAAATGGGTTTGTCTTTTCAGATAGATTTTGTTGTGGTGGTTGTGGTTGAATTTCAGAAAATGAGATTCTCTGCTTACATGTTTCATGGGCTAAGGCACTATAAATTATCACTATTGAAAAAGCTTCATGAGAGTGCATTGAGTAAAATAGAGTTGCTACATTTATCTAATGGCTGAATTTAGCTTTTTAATGCAAATTAAAGCAGCCAATCGTTTATTGAAAGAAATGTTTTCAATCCTGATTACAAATACATATATTTATTCTCTATTGATACTTGTATTTTCTCCTTCGGTAAAACATCTCATTTCTGCATTTTGACATCAGAAAGAAACATAACTGGGATTATAACATCTCCTAAAACTCTCATTTTCAACCTCAGATTCTTCACCCCTCACTAATCTGATGTTCTCATTCTCTGTTTTATCTTTCATAGATGTTTCACTGAATCAGCAACCACTCTTGGAAAATATATGTAGGCCAAAGAATTTTACATGATTTCAAATTGTCCATCTATAAAATTACTTCAAGTCACTTATACACATAATCAAATCAATTATTTTGGTGTTCAACCCAATTAAAATAGCACTCATAATTTTTAAAAGTAGAACCACTTGGTTGAATTAGAAGCCTTCAAATTAACCCAATCTATATGCATGACATTATAGACTTAACTTGGATGCCCTTTTGTTTCCAAAGCATGACATTTAAAGGAAAGATGTAAAAGGGAAATTTTTGTCAAGAGACAATTAATTTTTTTTCATGGTACCCAGGGCTATAGGCAAAAATAAACCTGGAATAGAAAGTAGCTCTGGTATTGTAGTCCTAGAGCTGACTGATTCTGAGAAAGCCTTTTAACTCCTTGTGAAAAGCAAATAGAAATATGTCTTCATAAATACTTTATAGATATACAGCTTTAAAAATGCAATAAATATTATTGGTAATATCAGTAACAAAAATAAATTTATATTTTAAATAAATACTAAATCATCATTTTAAAGAAAAAATGGGAGAATTTGAGGGTTGGCCTTGAGCATTTCTCAGCAGACTGAGAGGTCCCAGCCATGCTCTGCTTACAGTATTTCTAAGATCAAAGAAAGTGCTGAAATAGGTTGTTTGTGTGTTTAAGTCATCCTACTTCTGTTATTTGGATCATCAAAATAGTAACACTGAAATAAACAAACAAAAAAGTCTGTTTGGTGCAGAGGAAATCACCCCAAAATGTGACTAAGCGCAAAGCACGAATGTTTAGGAAAATGAAAGAACTGGCTTGGCAGGACTGTGAACCACCTCCTTGGGTTCCAATTCATTCTCAGCATTCCTGACAATACTTATGTTAATATGAACATTAAGCATTCAGAATTAATGAAGTATTCAAGCTGTATTTTATCTACCCAAGAAGGCTTTTTTCCGTATTTCTCAGAGTGGGAAGGAATAAATCAGTTAACCCAAGATTTTTTATTTTTACCATTAAAAATTTATTTTCTTCCATTACATTATTATAAGGAAGAAAATTCAACACTTATTTGCCCTTTGCTCTTTCAGTGACGGAACAGATGACCTCTTGAAGTCGCTTTCAGCTTTAAGATTTGGGTTCTCTATTCTTCAAAACGTCAGAGAGCTTTGTGGAGTAAGGCACCAAAGGAGGTGCTGGGTAGTAAATGCAGGTGTACGAAAGGGGCAAATTAATGTTCATTATCCTCCAATTTATCAGGGTGGTGCCATCATCTGCAGTAGTATTGAACCCTGCTGAGCAAATAGCATCAACTCCAAAAGGCACTTTCTGGAACAGAGAGAACTAGGGCAGCATCAGTTCTGCTACTGTTCCTGCAAGCAACTCGGTGACACACAGGAATACAAGGGTCTGGGTCTGTGACATGGGTGTCTTAATTTCAGTGGCCTGCACATTCAAATGTGTTGGGTACTGACTGCCACTGTCTTTTCCTTCCTTTACTCAAAGGGAAAGTTAGAGACATCCTTCCCTGACTAAATGGTCTCTATATCCAAAAAAAAAAAGCAAAAAGCAAAAAAAAATAAAACCATGTAACTACTGTAAGGAGAGAATAAAGAGCCCAGTATGTCTCTATTTCTATAATTACTTTTTTTCCTAAAATCTGAACTGTACAATCTGTGAGCACAGACATTCCAACATCAGAGTTAGGTTCTTTAATTCTGTATCACTCTATTACCCCCCAAGGAATTCAAATTTAACACAGTTTGCAGCTTAAAAGCAGCATAAAATAAAATCTCAGAAAATGTCATGGCACCGCATCAAATATTTAATGTCAGGTTCCCTTATGTTCATTGCATTGCAAAAGGCAACCACCAATTATGCAATTTTGGAATGATATTTTACTTTGTAATTAAAAACCAAGTTCCCTGTGCTTGGTATTTGTAGCACATATGTGCAAAGCAATTGCTCCTTGGGAAGGAAAGATGGTATCTTTGCACTTTGAAAGACCTCTGCTTACCATGCTGTTATAAATAAGCTGTTCTCTTTTTTCAGCATAGTGCACCGAGTTTCACAGTTGGGCATATTAAACAGGAATCACCAAATAGCATGCAAGCATAAGCCCATTGTTCAGAACTTGGTGTAAATTTTATGACACCGTTTCTTAGTTCAATATTACAAATATTGCCTTCCTTTACTTATAATACTGAAAACTTCATCTGATATGTTCTCAACCCTAAATGGCATTATTGGACTATTTGAATATTGTTTTTCAACCCTAAATGGCATTACTGGACTATTTGAATATAATTTGAATAACAATCTACCAGTTGACATGATGCTGAGGAAAAGAAGATACCTATAAAATTGCCAAAAATATACCATCCTTTTTATGGTCTCTTGCTTCGCCTTTTATCATGCTTTCAGAAGCATGCATTTTAATGAGGTCTCTTCATTTGAAGTCCGTTCATCTTTATGAACTGCCCCTGTATGCTGAGATTGTGGGGCTTCCTTCATTCTGATACAATGTAGCTTTCAACTTGCCTAAATAAGGAAGAGTACTACAAACCTTTAGGTATTGTTTCAAAATTTACTTTCAACCAATGGGATAAATGTTCTATCTTACTGAGGTCCAATAAATAAAGGTACAATTATCAATGTAGACATCTTAGCAAATGCAATGCTTTAATTGGGATACTAATGAAACCTCAAATATCTACAGAGCAAAATTTTTAGATAACCAAATCTTTACTCCATATGCACCAAATGCTTTTAATGTTTGAGCAATTTTAGGCAGAAATCATTCTTAAATTATTACACAATTTTCTACCACCTTAAATAGGGCATATTGACTGCAATACAATTTTTTTTCAAAATGACTCAGGGGCACTTGAAAGCATCAATTATTGTTTAGTACTCTAATATAAGAATGACCTCAAGACCTAAAGCACCATTTTCCCTGTTATTAAATGACTCCATGCAATTGTTTTCAACTTACTGTAGCATTTTATAATTTTTGGTTCCTTTCTAGCCACTGAGAGTTTAAACTTTTCTTCTTAGTCTTATCATTGTGAATACGAAGAGTAAAATGTTGCCTCCTTCTTATGACTTTTACTCTACTTTGGACTCAAGAGGAGTTGTTGGAGCTATATAGGAACATGAGTCCACAGACACCAGTTAAGGACTTGGGGAACATATCTATTGGGAAAGGTATGAGCTTTCTTGTGTGGATATGGCAACATTCATTTAGTCAACTGAGAGACCTTTATGGCTGAAGTCCTTGTCTATCATTTCAGGTAGGTAAGCTACTGCGTTCTTGAAGTTCTCCATAAAAAAAGGTGTATTACGATGCTATAACTGACTCAAACTTCAGAGAAGGCAGGTAATTTATTATTGGTTCCTAGAAAAAAGCTTTAACACGATGGAGTCAGTTGTTCTTTTCTTAACTATAAAAATAGTTTAAGTAGTAAACAAAGCAAAGCCAGGAAAAAACACAGCTGATAGTTGATTTTTAAAAAAATTCTTCCTTGGTTTATACTATACTAAATTCTAAACATGTGACCTATTATAGGATGTAATTTAAAATACTAGGCCTATTTTATAGCTTATTGATGGTGTTGAGATACTAGAAGTATAAGAGCCCACTTATAACATGGTCCCGCAGTATGGACTCTAAATGTACTGTTTTAGTAGAACTCCAGTATCAGGCTGGAATCATATTCAGGTTTGTGCAGTGTAATATTAAGAATCCAGCACTACAAAAACACAATGCTAGATTGAAACAGCTAACCACCAGGGAGATAATGAAAACTTGGGAAAGAGGACTAAAAAACGGCTTTCATTTTACATTCGATATTTCTATCTAGTTTAAAATTTTCAACAACATATGTATGAGTATATATGAACGCATATGTATGTGTGTAGGTGTGTGTGTGTATGTATAATCGCTTTTCAGTTAAAAAAATCTTTTGATTACACATAAAACCACAAAAAAAGAAGATACCACAAAAAAATGAAATTTCATCTCAAACAAACAAAATAAATTTCACTTTACTCTGTGGGATGACTCAAATACAATCAGAATTTTTGCTGCTTACTTATTCCTTAAATGTATTCAAGTTAGGTGTTGTATCAGTTTGCTAGGGCTGCTGAACAAAGTACCACAAAAGAGGTTGCTTAAACAAAAAAAACTTACTATCTCACAGTTCAGTGGGCTGGAAATCCAAAATCAAGATGTCAGCAGGATTGGTTCCTTTTGAGGGCTGTGAGGGAAGGGTCTGCTCCGGGCCTCATTCCTTGACATACGGATGGCTGTCTTCATGTTCACATGGCATTCTTCCTGTACCTGTATCTGTTTCCATATTTTCCCTTTTTATAAAAACACCAGTTATATAATGGACTAATTTTAACTAGATTTCTTCTGTAAAGACCCTGTCTCTGCATAAAGACATATCCTGAGGTACTAGGAGATAGGACTTCAACATATGAATTTGGGTTCAACCCATTCCAGGTGTCAATAATCCATAGACCTCATGGAGATCTGGTCAATAGGATGATTTTCTGCAACGACTTTGGGCTCACTGCCTCCCCAGTCCCACCGCCTCCCCAGTCCCACCGTCTCCCCAGTCCCACCATACACACCTCCTTTCTCTTTCCTATCAGCTTCTGCTCACAACTCTGGTAAAGGTGGACACAGCTGCAGGCCACTTCTGTCATCAGGCAAGTTGTGTTTTTAGGGAAACAATTCGAAAGGTAGCTGGAAAATCTCTTTATATAAAGACAGAAATTTTCCTGGAAGTTGAGAGTCTTGCCTACACACTGCCTACTCAGACCAAAACTGATGATTAATTTTTTCCTTTGGGAAAACATTATTGCTTGAAAACTCATTTTGTTAGGGCTGGCACAATAGCATATTAAAGGGTATTAAAACCAAAAAAAAATATTCCACACATGCACATACCAAGGCTGGGATTTTCATTTTTACCTAATCCTGACTTAGAATTTTACCATGAAAGTATATATCTGATTAACTTCTATTTATATCTTCCTGATTCCTATTTTCTTAATTTCTTACACTAAAAGATCCCTAACATCCCACATATCTTATTTAAAAAGGACATTTCAAAGATAATTGTTTTTATAGAATCATAAAGTAAAAAGAGGACGTTTAGCAATTAGTCATTGCAAACCTTCATTTCACAGAGAAGTAAACTAGACCCAAAGGGCTACTGCTTGGTGATGTTGAGTTAACCACTGGAAGAAAATAGTTTTCCTTAGGTGAAAGACCTCAGGAATCAATTTAAAGAGCTAGCTCCTATTTTTAATACAATACTTTCATCAACTTTCTCTATAAACATAGAGGCCTATTTTAAATATTTTTTAAAAAATTTTTCTTACTTTGATATTCTGTTCTCCAGTCTGTAAATTATAATCTTCTTCCTGCCAAGACTGTCATCCACACTAAATCTGGAATGGGACGCTTGGCTAAATTTCCTTTGTGATGGATATTACAAAACCAAGTAACATTTTTCCAGCTATTTGGGACCTTGATTAGCACTAATAACCAGTTAAAAACTACATCAACACATATATACACTGTTAAAAGCATATGATCACTTGATCATGACTACATGTATAATTAATTTAGGAGCAGAAAGATAGCTAGTCTAAACTGCATGATATGCTAATTTTGAAATTTTAAATGTATTCAGAATTTCAGGAAATGGTTCTCATAATTCCTAAATAGTTTATGCTTTTAGCTAGTGTAATTCATTTTAGACATAGCAATACCCAGCCCTGAACAAAATGTAAGGGTAAGTCAATTATTGCCTGAAGTTAGAGAAACAAGAACTCCTAAGTAATGAAAACTTCGGATGGATTCAAATGGAATCCCTTTTTGTTTCAAACTTAGTGGTTGATAATTTTTCTGAAAATTTGTAATAGATTTTCTACTTTAGTAAACAGGGCGTATAAAAATTGCTTTAATCTTTTTTTATGGTTGAAACATTACAGCACCTCAGAGTTATTGTCTGATGACAATTACAAATACATGGTGATGCAGATTTAACTGGGAAAGTGTGATACGCTGATGTGAATCTATGTTGACCTCAAGAAATGGGTAGCCCAAATTATTTTGTTGCTTTGTAGTCTTTGAAGTCAGTTGCTTTTCTGTGTGTATGTTACAGGCTTCTAAATCTGAATCAAGATAATATACACATGAAACAGAAAGATTTCTTTCTTGACTCATCCAGCTTAATCCTATTGTGCAATAACCTATGTGTATTATTTAGGTCCTTTATGTAAAAAAAAATAGGATAAAGCATTCCCTTGAAGTCCTAAATATGTCCCTATTTTTTGGTTGTTAATAGTTTCAAGAATAATTGTATTTTTGGGGTGCCTGGCTGGCTCAGTTGGAAGAGCATGGGACTCTTGATCTCGGGGGTTGTGAGTTCGAGCCCCACCTCGGGTGTAGAGATTAGTAAAAATAAATAAATTTGAACATAATAAAATACAATAAAAAGAATAATTGTATTCTTCTTCGGATGTTAGAAATAATTTATTATATACTTTGAGGTCTAAGAAAATCTAAGTGTGTAGGACGAGGTCAAAGACTATTAAAGGAAAGAGTGCTTGAAATAAACTGGCTGTCAGAAAGTTCCATTATGTAGAAATCTGCAATCTAATGGGTTTTATTGCAATGGAATTTCTATACACATATGTATACATCCATGCACATATATATATATACATACACATATACATACATTGCTTTAATAAGATTACTCCTGGGGGGTCATTCAAAAAAAAAAAAAAACAATGATTACTCAAACTGCCCCATAAAACACCTTAGAATAGCAACAGAAGAACCATCGTGCTGAGAGAGGTTTCTAGCCTCTTGTGACAGAAGTATCCTGACTTACTGACAATAATATTCAGCTACAGTTGGAAGAAAATACTCTTAAAAGATAAATATGTTGGGATGCCGGGGTGGCTCAGTCGGTTAAGCATCTGCCTTCGGCTCAAGTCATGATCCCAGGGTCCTGGGATCGAGCCCCTCCATCCGGCTCCTTGCTCAGTGGGGAGCCTGCCTCTCCCTCTGCCTGCTGCTTCCCCTGCTTGCACACTCTCTCTCTTTCTCTCTCTCTGATGAATAAATAAAATCTTTAAAAAAAAAAAAAGATAAATATGTCAAGTAAATGACCACTGGTTTCATTGCCGCCAACACAGAAAGGACAGAGCTAACCCTTATCTCTGCCTTTATGGTAGGCTATCCTGACTGCAATCAGCCCACATACGGACCTTGCCCGAGGGAACACACACATGAGTCTAGCAGTGCCTACAAGAGCCAACATGACTCCCAGGGAGGCAGGGCCTGTGGCTCCACCACTCCCACGTCCACAGTGTCCTGCCATTTCAGGGCCAGAAATGTGTTCTCAGGCCTTGTCCCGCACTTGGTCACTGCATCGAAGGGTTTCCACACTCCTATCATTTTTTTATCTCCTGTCCTGCTCCACTGTGTGCAACCTCACAGATTCTGTGTCAGGAGTAAATGTGTTTCAAGTATTAAAAGATTTCGATCCTCTCTAAAATCCAGTATTATTCTACGTCATTTATAATCCTGAGGGAAATTTTCAGCCACAGAAAATTCATAGTTTCATCGATGCCTTGGAAAGGTTAACATTTTCCAAAAAGCTTTTTTTTTCCATGAGTAAAATAATATCTTCTATGCTTAGTTTCAGAGAAATAGTATTTGAGGCAGACTCAGACATTACTTTTGTTGTTTGCATTCATGACTTTCCACTGGCCCAACTTTTCATTGCAACAATGTGCCAAGAACGCTGTAACAGGCTCTCCGCTGAGGCATAGTTTAGGCACCTTCTGTGCCTTTGCTCAGTCTGATTCTTCTGCCTTCATGTTCCCCAAACCCACCCCTGTCTGCTATTCATAACATGACTTATCACATCTGATCTTCTCTCATAACTCTTTGCATATTGCTCTTCCCTACAAGCTTGACAACTTCTTAACATCGAAACAATCTTTCTCATCCTTGAACCTTCTGCTCTAAGTCTTATACCTAGTAGATTCACAAGGAACCAGAAGGCCTCCTTCAACCTTGGTCCATTTCGTTATGTGGCACCTTGCCCTGCTCACCCTCAGGGATGTTGTGGAGATCATGTGAGGTGCATGAACTGAAAGTGTTTGAAAATGAGAAGAAAACCCTAGTCCAAATGCAAGACACCGCTATTAATCGATAGATAGTAAACAATAAAATTGCTTTCTTTGAAGACTGTTTAATTTTTATGGATGATTTCTTGAGTCAATTTTCCTAGCTCTGTATTGATGTCTTAAATATATTAATCTATACAGAAAACAGCATGAACATTTCTAAAAGCCCTTCTAAAAATCGTATATGGCATGGAAGAAAGATGCAGAATTAACGTATAATATTGTGCACACAGCTCATGCTAAGTGAATCTGAATAAGCAAAATTAGTCAAAAGTAGCATGGTAACCAATACTGGGTGATAATATGGAGAAACCAGCTGTGGTGGTTAATTTTATGGGTCAGCTTGACTGGCCACAGGGTGCCCAGATTAAACATTATTTCTGGGTGTATCTTTGTGGGTAGTTTCTGGATGAGAATAGCATTTCACCAGTGGATGCAGTAAATTACCCTCCCCATGTGGGTGGGTCTTTTCCAATCCCTTGAGGGCCCGAATAGAACAAAAGGCAAAGGGAGGAGGAATTTGTCCCTTTTAGCCTGCCTCACTAATTGGTTTGGAACATCTCACCTCATCTTTTCTGACCCTGGACTGGGATTTATACCATCAGCAATGCTGGTTCTCAGGCCTTCAGACTGAGGCTGAATTATACCACCAGCTCTCCTGGGTCTCCAGCTTGCAGACAGCAGATCCTGAGATTTCTCAGCCTCCCTACTCATGGGAGCCAATTCCTCATTATAAATCCTGCCCCCTCCATATATAGATATATATGGAGATCTATATATAGGTCTATATATAGATACATACCTCTCTATATATAGATATATAGATATCCTCCCACCTGTTAGTTGGCTATCATCAAGAAGAGAACAGGTAAGTGTTGGCAAGAATGTGGAGAAAAGGGAACTCTCATGCACTGTTGGTGAGGATGTAAATTGGATCAACCACTGTGAAAAACAGTATGGAGGCTCCTCTAAAGAACCTTCCCTGAAGAACCTTCTCTGAAGAACCTTCACTAGCATTAGAAGAAAGAAAATGTCAGGACTGAAAGGGTCTGGCTTTATAACTTCCTGCTGTTTCAAACCTGTTCGTCTACAGAACACATTAGAAATTTCTGTGCTTCAGAAGTCTTGGTCCAAGTCACCATCATCTCTTACTCGGATTCCAGCAATGGCCTGCTAACTGGTCTCCTTGTTCAGCTCTTGCTCCCTTTGAAATTTTAGGTCAGATCATGTCATTCCTCTGTTCTAAACCCTCAGTGGTTTCCCATAGCGCTCAGAATAAACGTCCTGACCCTGCTCTCTGTTACCTCTTTGAGCTCACCCTCCACTCCTCTCCCACTGGTTCCATCCACTGCCTCCTGGCTGTCCTCTGAAAAAGCTTAGCTCATTTCCACTTCAGAGCTTTTGTACTTGCTATTCCCCACTAGAGGAATCTTCCTCTGTTCTTCAAATGGTTGGACAGTAATTTCTCATTGCTTGCTCTCTGCTGAAATGCCATCTCTTCCAAGAAGCCTTTCCTGACTACCTTAGTGAACTCTCACTCCATATCCTAATATCTAGTCTCCCCACATTCCACTGCCTAGTCTCCCCTCATCCTACCATCTAATCTCCTCACATCCCACTCTCTAGTCTCCCCACATCTCTCTCTCTAGTCTCCCCACATCCTACCACCTAGTATCCCCAAATCCCACTCTCTAGTCTCCCCACATCTCACCATCTAGTCTCCCCAAACCCAACTGTCTGGTCTCCCCACGTCCTACCATCTAGTCTCCCCACATCCCACCATCTAGTCTCCCCACCTCCCACCCTCTAGTCTCCTCACCTCCAACTGTCTGGTCTCCCCACATCCCACTGTCTAGTCTCCCCACATTCCACTCACTAGTCTCCCCACATCTTACTCTCTAGTCACCTCATATCCCACTATCTCATTTTCTTTTCTTAACACTTCTCACTTTCTGACATTGTATTTATTATTTGTTGGTAGGTTTGTTTATAGGGTTTTTTTTTAATGTGTTGATTTTTTTGTCTTTTCCCACTAAGATGTAAGTTCCATTAGGGACGTCATCTTGTCTATTTTACTTATTAATGTATCCCAAGGACCTAGAACTAAGCCTAGTGCATACCAAGTGTGTTGGCTTTGTAAAATGTCGACCTGGCTAGGCTAAACTACAGACCCCAGAATTCCCCTTCTAGTAATCCAAGGAGGAATTACCCTTATGGGCCTGGCTTAGTCAGTTGGAAGGCCTTAAAGAGAAAGCTTAGCCCTTCTCTGAGCCACAAGACTTCAAAAACAGCAGCTGGGTGTGCAACTGTTCTTCCTTCCCTCTGGATCTTTATTCCTGAGTGACTGCTTCCTGTGGACAAGCTTAAGCTCTTGGGGCTCCAGCCTGGTCATGATCTTTCCTTCCTAACTGCCTGCCCTATGGACTTCAGGTTTGTTTAGTGACCCCCCATGATGGCCACATATATACTTTCCCTTCTAATTCTGTTTCTCTGGTTCAACCCTGAATGTTGTAGCAAATGTTCAATGAACATTTGTTGAATTAAAAAATAAATATAATAGAAAAAAACTGAGAGAATATTCTATTACTTATCTATTGTTGTGTAACGAATCACCCCAAAACTTTGTGGCTAAAAACAACAATAATCATTTATTATCTCTCATGGCTTCTATAGTTTGGAAATTTAAGAGTAACTTAGTTTGGCAGTTCTTGCCTAAGTTCTCTCATGAGGTTGCAAGCAGATATTAGCTGGGGCTGTGGTCATCTGAAGGTCTGACCAAGACTAGAGGACCCAATTCCAAGGTGGCTCACTCACATGTATGGTCAGTTGATGCTGGCTGTGGGTAGGAGGTTTCAGTTCCTCTCCCCATAGGCCTCTCCAAAGATACCTGACTATCTTCAAACAGGATGGCTGGATTCCTTCAGAGGGAACAATCCAAAAGACCAAACAGAAGCTGCAATTCCTTTAATGCCTTAGACTTGGAAATTACATGTAGTCACTTCCAAATTACTTTAATGCTCACACAGATTCCATATGGAAGGAAGTTACTAAAGGCCGTGAATATGAAGAGATGAGGATCATTGGATACCATCTTGGAAGCCAACCACAAATACATAGCAAAATTTTAATATTAGTTATCTCTGGATATTGGGATAAAGTATATGCTTTTCCTCTTTGTACTTTTCTGTTTTTTCTAAAATCTTTGCAATGGACACATATTATTTTTAAATCAGAGAAAAAGATGTCTCTATCTCTATGTATATATACATATATGTATATTTATGTACAGTCACATATATCTTGGTGTATGTATGTCATCATCTATAGTGACAGGTCTAGTAAATAAAGTTCTCTAAATTCTTCTTATATTTAGGACTGAATTTCCATAGGCCTAAATATAAAATTTCATTCCTTACAATGTAAATAATTCTAGTCATTTTTAAGAGGATGCACCTGGTTTTGTTTTAGGAAAGAAATAAAAAAAAAAAAAGAAAGAATCCATGATACTAAAATAGAGGAGGAAAAAGGAAAAACACTGTTGTACAGAAGAATGCCAGCTAGTAAATGTGAAAAACAGGACTGAATTAAAAAATCATTTTGTAACCATCACTGTAATAACTGAGTCAGGTAACGATCATTTGTAAATGTTAAAATTATTGGGTGAAGAGTACTGGAAGACAGGATAGTCATATGATCACCCCACAGATGATTTTGTAGTTCCAAAGAGAAAGATGGTGATCTGGTAAAAATATCCTAACCAAGGGATCAAACTTAACTTCACCAGTAAAATAACACAGTGACATTATATAACACATAATACACATCACTCTTACAGCATTCTTGCCCAAAATATTTAACCTGAACTTAATCATGAGGAAATAACCAGACAAATCCAGGTTGTGGAACATTCTACAAGACATTTGTTTTGGACCCCTCAAAATATCAATGCATGTCAGACAGAAAAAAGTTAGAGGGATTATTCTAGGTGACGTTAAAGGAGATTTAGGAAATAGCCAAATGCGATGCATTATCTTTGTTTGGATCCTGCATCAAAAAAAGTATAAAGGGCAGTTGGGGACAATTTAGCAAGTTTGAATATGCACTCTATATTTTACAACATTTTTGCATCAATGTTAAGTTTATTGAGAGTAACCCTTTTTATTATGATTTCGTCGATGATTACCCTTGTTTCCACACACTGAAGTAACATGTACAACTTAAGAAAATATGTACGCACACACTCACACACACTCACACTCACACATACACACACACAGAGAACACAAATATGGCAAAATGTTAAGAACTAGTGAACCTAGATGAAAGATATACAAGGTATTCATTAAACTCTGCTTTCATCTTATTTTTCTGCAGAATTGAATTTTTTCAAAATAAAAAGTTGGGTAAAATACAATAGGCAGGAGGTGGGGAGGAGGGGGAAAGAAAAAAGAGAAAGGAAGAGGGAAGGGGGAGAGAAAAAGAAGAAAAGGGGCGGGGGAAGGAAAGATGGAAAGAAGGAATGAAGCTAAGGAAGAAAAGGAGGAAGGGAAGGAGGGAAGGAAAGAGAGAGGGAGGGAAGAAGCTCCAGCAGGAAACATCTAATGATGAAAGACCTTTAATCCTCATTGCTCAATCAAGAACACTAGATTTCCTTGATATAAAAGCTTAAATATAATGTTCCCATAATCACAAATGCACACAAAACAAGATACTTTGAGATAAAAGAAAATTCATCAGTGCTTTTTATAAAATTTGGGATTAATCTTAGTATTTATAAATTGAATTTTAATATATTTATATCACAAAACAATATGTAACCATCAAAACGTGTTTTCAAAAAGTACTGAAGAGCACCAGAAAACACTCACAATATAATATTGAGTCAAAGAAGCAGTAAATAAAACTCTATGTAATCTTCATTTTTATTTTTTATTATAGCATTATTAACATACAATAAAATGCACAGATCTTGGTGTTCAGTTTCAGGAGTTTTAGAAATTGTGTACACTAGTGTAACTACCATCCAAAACAAGAAATAGAACATTTGCATCACCCCCACAAAGTCCCCTTTTGCCTCTTTCCAATTGATTCTCTTCCTCCATTCTCACTAGGCAACCTTTTTCTTATTTCTATCTCTATAGTTTTGCTTGTTCCTGGACTTCATATAAATGGCATTATACAATATTTACTCTCTGGCTTCCTTTTGCTTAAACATTAGATCTTTATGCTTCGAGATTCATTCTTGTTGACTGTTTTTGCAGTAATCAAAGTAATATTTGATTGTATAATCAGACCATTTTGTAAGTATTCCATTGTATAAGTTTGTTTTTCCTTCTTCCTGTCAATAAACATTAGACTGTTTCCAGTTTTAAGTGTTTATAAATAAAGCCAATATAAATATTGCCACATCTAAGGTTTTGTGGACATATGTTTTTCTCTCTCTTGGGAAAATACCAGAAGTGGAGTAAGTGTAAAGTTAACTTTATAAGACACTGCTAAACAATTCACCAAAATGCTTGTACTATGTTACATTCTCACCAGCAGTGATGAGAGGTCCAGTTGTTCCATATCCTGTCCAACATTTGGTGCTGTCAAATTTTTTCATTTTAGCCACCCTAATGGGTTGAAATAATACCTTGTAGTGGATTTAATTTGCATTAATTTGCTGACTAATGAAGTGGCCGCTTTTCTTTCTATACATATTGCCCATTTATATATGTCATCTTTTGTGGTGGCTTTAAAATATGCAAAAACTATTTGATATCCCTCCATTCAAAAGTGGAGCCTAATTTCCCTCACCTTAAACGTGGGCTGTACTTAGTGAGTTGCTTTTAATAAATAAACTACGGTAGAAGTGGTGGTGTGGATGTCTAAATTAGAACGTAAAGCTATCGTGATTTCCTTCTTGCTCTCTTTTTTGGATGGCTCACTCTAGGGGAAGACAGCTGCCATATCACGAAGACATTCAAGCAGTCTAGAAAGAAGCCCACGTAGTGAGGGACTGGGGCCTCCCACCAACAGCCATGTGTGAGTAAGTCATCTTGGAAGTGAATCCTCCAGCTCCAGTCAGACCTTCAGCTGAATGCAGCCCCAGCTGGTACCTCAACTGTAGCCTCATGAGTGACACCAAATCAGAGCCACCCAGTTAATCTGTCCCCAAATTCCTGATCCTCAGAAAGTATGAGATAATAAATATTTGTTGTTTTATGTTTTTTTTTAAAGATTTATTTATTTATTTGAGAGAGAGAGAGAGTGAGCATGAGTGAGCACACAGAGGAGAGGGAGAAGGAGAAGCAGGCTCCCCACAGAGGGATCCCAGGACCATGGGATTGCACCCCGAGCTGAAGGCAGACGCCCAACAAACTGAGCCACTGAGGTGCCCCAATATTTGTTTTTGTTTTTTTTTTAAAGATTTTATTTATTTATTTGACAGAGACACAGTGAGAGAGGGAACACAAGCAGGGGGAGGGGGAGAGGGAGAAGCAGGCTTCCCGCAGAGCAGAGAGCCCGATGCGGGGCTCGATCCCAGCACCCTGGGATCATGACCTGAGCCAAAGGCAGACGCTTAACGACTGAGCCACCCAGGTGCCCCTATTTGTTGTTTTAAACTAAGTTTTAGAGTAATTCATTATGCAGCAATAAATAATATACTCATTTTTAAATTGAGTTGTCCTTTTATTAATGATTTTTAGGAGTTGTTTATATATTCTGGAAACAAGTCTTTTGTCATATATATGTGCTGAGACTATTTTTTCCTCAGTTTATGACTTGTCTAGTCATTTCTGGTGTTCTTTTGTTTTGTTTTAGATTTTATTTCTTTCTTTGTCGGAGAGAGAGAGAAAGGGCAGAAGCCGAGAGAGTGACAAGCAGAAGGAGAAGCAGAAGGAGAAGCAGAAGGAGAAGCAGGCTCCCCGCGGAGCAAGGAGCCGGATGCAGGACTTGATCCCAGGACCCTGGGATCATGACCTGAGCAGAAGGCAGATGCTTAACAGACTGAGCCACCCAGGGATCCCTTTCTAGTCATTTCTGAATGGCGTCTTCTAATGAGCAAAGAGAATTGCATAATCGAATTTAACCTTTTTTTTCTCTTGTGGTTAATGCTTTATGTGTTCTTTCCATGAAATCTTTGCCTACACCCAAGATCATAGAGATATTCGCCTTGTAGCTTTATGTTTCTGATCTTAAGTTTAGATCTATGATCTATCTCAAATTAATTTTTTATGTATGGAGTGGGATATGGGTCAAAGTTCATTTGTTTTCTTCCATATGGATACTCACTCAGCTGTTCCAGCAGCATTGCTAAATCGTTTGGATTGATTTGGCACATTAGTTGATCTTGATTTATTTTTTAAAAAGATAACATACAGACAAAAAGGCTAAAAGTGATACTAAAAATGTTAGTGATGATTATTATTAAGTGGTACAATTATAAGTGGTTTTCTTGTCTTCTTTAGACTTTTCTGTATTTCCTTGATTTTTAACAATGAACCCGTAATACTTTATAATGAAAAATGCATAAAATATTTAATTTCTCATGTTTATTTTTTCTCTTTTCCTTGAACTGTAACATAAAATCTGTAAAATTATAGCTTAAATGCATATAAATAAATGTAACTTAAAAAATTTATGTTATGACTTACCGTTTTAAGTAGAAGTCCATCTGAGTAAGTGGACACATTGTAAAAAGTATTGTAAAAATTATTTTATATTTAAGCTCCATTTTTATGACCTTGACTTATAGTGAATAATTGTGAAAATCCATAAAATTTGCCAAGTAGAAAACTCTGGACACTGCTTTTAGATATGAATGCTTTGTCATTTCAGCTTTGGAATTATTTATATTCTAATTACCTCTGTGCTGGTAAAGTGTTTTTCAAAGGCTCAGAGATCCCTTTTTCCTTGCATGGGTAAAACATTTATGTCACAATCTGGTACACCATTTTTTGGAAACTGTTGTAAGTTCAAAAGTAAACATCAACCTTTCTGTGTCTGAGTAGCACAAATGCAGTCAAAATGAAAGCAGTTTTACTGTAACAGGGTATTATGCCCGAAGAGATAAATATATACTGGCAAAAGAGGAAGACAGGCGAAGTATCAACAGTGAAAATTTATAACTCATCAGTTTCGATCACAGAAATGTCACCTAAAACTTTCTTCTTTCTGTTTTGAATTGCCTTTGGATTCCCCGAGTTTCGCTTGAGGTTGAAATTTCAGCCTTAAAGGATCAAACACCAGTTCTCTCGGTGTGGCTTTCTCACTTTTGCAGCCAGCTTAGAACATTCCCCTTCACCAAAATATAGGCAAACATTTGGAGAACTCTCGACACACCCGGCCTCCATGTGAGCGGGACCACAGGCCGGCTTTCAAGCTTCTCCGCGGTCATTTGTGGCACAAACGTTAGGGGCACGCTTTGGGGGTGGCTTGTATCTCAACCCGAATGTGAGAATGGGGGTACATGGAGGAGACTCACAGCAGTTCCTCTAACAGACTGTATGACCAAACCATCTACTTTTCCTGCTGAAGCTATGGTGCCAACTCACACGTGTGTACTGGTGGAACCGAGTAGAACATTAGAAACCTGCAAGAAAGCAGCACTGTCAGGAGCGCATCGACCGGAGGGGAGCTTGCAGCACGCAACAGATAGTTAACATGAAGAAACACTGACGGAAAAAAGAATCCTGGAAAAGTGATCACAAAACTGCAAAAAGACCAGTGAGGACTGAGAGGTTTCATGTGGAAACTTTTCTGCAGCTGTAACCATTTGTCTGTATTACCAACAGACCTGTTTTGTTTTGTTTGGGAATTTGACAAATTACAGTCTCCTGTGCTGTTCTCCAGTCTTGTGGAAAAATAAGGGGAAATGTAATGCTACGGATTCTTCGTCCTATATTCTCTCATTTTCCCCAATTCTCCTGAGCTTGCCCCTCGTTGTAGCCTAGATGAGAAAGCCTTCAAACATCAGCTATAAAGTCAGAAGGAAAGGTTTGGTCTTGGCGATTGTCAGTCAGTCCTGAATGGAAATGAAATCTGTCCACTCTGGAAACCCTGGCTTCGGCGCTGGGGTGTCATGTGCAAACTGGAGGGTAAGTGGCTGGCCTGGAACCTGGAACAGCCTCCCTCTGCCTTTGCCCAGTCTCCGGTCCTCACAGTTTCCATAACTGTCTCTCCCAACCCCACGTCTCATCCAATACCAATTAACACTTTCATCAGAAGTGGTTGTTAAGTGCATAATGGTGACAAAGGCAAGATATTGTACCAGGAAGTGAAATAGGTTCCTCTCCTCCAAGACAAATGTGAAGTTACAGGAACACCAAAATCACTTCAGAAAGTACTACTTTTCAAAGACCAGTAGATGAGATCCTTGTGTTTTATTTTTTAAGCTTAAGGAGAAGGATTTGGTATGATTTAGGCAAAAAAGGAGAATATTCTTGGTCCTGAAGCCTGGCACCCAATACACACACACACACACACACACACTTACTGATTTTTTTTTAAGAAAAATGAATTTGTCTCTGGATGATAACTGATTTGAAGATAACTAGAGTAACAGAGTACATGTCTACCATCTTCTATCCATTGTTATTACATGGGATCTGGAGGGAAGATGGGGATTATCTCTTTCCAATGGGGATTGTCTCTTTCCAATTTCTACTTATGGATACCATCCTTGCTTTGCTCATGGTCACTGCAATGGGTTGTATCGTGGCCCCCAACAAGATATGTCTATGTCCTAGCCACCAGAACCTATGATGAGATCTTATTTGGAAAAAGGATCTTTGAAGATGAAATTAAGTTAAGGATCTCAAGATGAGATCATCCTGGACTATCCAGATGGGCCCTAAATACAATGGTAAGTGTCCTTATAAGAGACAGAAGATGGGGCACCTAGGTGGCTCAGTCAGTTAAGCATCTGCCTTCAGCTCAGGTCATGATCCCAGGGTCCTGGGATGGAGCCCCACATAGGGCTCCCTGCTCTGTGGGGAGCCTACTTCTCCCTCTCCCTCTGCCTGCTCACCCTGCTTGTGTTCTCTCTCTCATTCACTCTCTCTCTCAAATAAATTAAAAAATCTTAAAAAAAAAAAAAGAGAGAGAGACAGAAGAGGGGCTGCCTGCTGGCTCATTCGGTAGAGCATCTGACTCTTGATCTCAGGGTCATGAATTTAAGCCCCACATTGGGTGTGGAACCTACTTAAAATTAAAAAAACAAAAAGAGAGAGAAGAGAAGAGGAGAGAATGGGGGCAGAGACTGGACTGATACAGCCACAAGCCAAGGAACAGCTAGAAACCACAGTGTCTGGAAAGGAAAGGAACAAATCTCTCTTTAGAGTCTCTAGAGTTTGCAGCCCTGCCAACACCTTGATTTGAGGCTTCTGGCCTCCAGGACTCAGGGAGAATACATTCCTGTTGTTCTGTGGTCTGTTTGTTAAGCAGATTCAGGAAACTAATGCAGTCACCGAAGGTCTTTATCAGTTGTTTCTCCCTCAATCACTTATTCATTCATTTGTTCAGAACACAAGCACGTGATGTGTCAGGCACTGAGCAATGCACAAGGGACACAGAGCTGAAAAAATAATTCTTTTTGTTCTCAAGAGCTTCATAATCTGGTATTATTGATGTCATAATGTGTGGGCACAAGAAGAAAGAGGTCACTGCTTCCTGGGATGGTCACAATAGGGTTCAAGAGGAGAGACACACAAAAGTTGAGGTGTTTCCTGGGTAAGCAGATTGGGAAGAATGGGAAGGAAAGAATTCTTGGAAGAGAAAGGAGCATGAACAGAGGTATGGAGGCATGAAATCATGTAGCCTCTATGGGAATTGGTTGTTTTTAAGTAAAATTCCAAAGTAGGTATGGCAAGAGAAAGGGTAGATAACAGCCAGGTTCTAGAGAGCCACATTAGCCAGGCTGAAGAGTTTGGAATGCATCACATGGCAAACAGAGAGCCACCAAGGGTTTTAAGCAGGGTGAAACTATCATCTCTCCTGCGTTTTACAAAGATCCTTTTAATACAGGTGGGAAGGGTGGCTTGAAGACTCAGCCAAGGCAGAGGGATTTATTAGACAAGTACTGACATGGTCTAGGTGGCAGATGATAAGAGGCTGAACTAAGGCCCAATTGTGAGGCAAAAGCACATGGAGGGATAAAAAGAGAAATTTACGCAAGAGTCTGAGATAGAACAGAGTCTGAGTTAGAAAAGTAGGAAGCAAACAAAGAAAATTCTATTACTGTAACCAAGAGAATTAAGAGTATCAAGAGGGGAGAACCGGGCGCCTGGGTGGCTCAGATGGGCGCCTGGGTGGCTCAGATGGTTAAGCATCTGCCTTCGGCTCAGGTCATGATCCCAGGGTCCTGGGATCGAGTCCCACATCGGGCTCCCGGCTCAGCGGGGAGCCTGCTTCTCCCTCTGACCCTCTCCCCTCTCATGCTGTTTCCCTCTCGCTCGCTCTCTAAAAAATAAATAAAATCTTTAAAAAAAAAAAAAAAAAGAGGGGAGAACCAACAGTCAGAAGCCACTGAGAAGCCAAGAAACGTGAAACCTGAGAGGAGTCCATCGGGTTTGTCAATGAAGAGACCATTGGTGACTTTGTCAGAGCCGTTTGAGGGTAGATGTTATCAACAAGCAATGTCCATTGCTGGCAAGTCCATTAGCATCCGCAAAATGAAAGGGGTCATCAGTAGATCGGTAGCTGCCCGAGTGTGTTCCCTGCACTTTCCCCAGCATCATCTGAGAATTTAGAAATGCAAATCCTCAGGCCCCACTCTTATTGAATCAGATACTCAGGTGTGGAAGCCAAAAACTCCATGTTCTAACAAGCCCTCCATCTATTCTGATACTTGCTAAAGTAGCTTAAGGCTAGAGAACCACCTACTCACACCAGAAAGGGCCTTACTGCTGAGAATGTGATCCGTGGGTTGGCCACATCAATACCATTTGTGAGCTTGTTATAAATGTAGAATTTTGAGGCCCATGCCTGACCCACTGAATCAGAATCTGCATTTGTAACAAGATCCTAGGGGTTCAGATGCACATGGGAGTTTGGGAAGCAGTCCTGAAGGATTTCAATCTCAATCCTTGCTTCCTTGCCCAACATCTCAGATTACGTATTACATAAATCCAGGGAATTGCTAATTCAAAGAATGGAAAAGAATTCAATATGACATGCCATATTTCCTCCTCTCAAAAGGAATAAGAAATAAGGTGTGGACAATGGGCCATAGCTTACATGAGCCCAGGAATATTCCTGGAGTAATCAAAGTAATGTAGGTGCTTTCTAGTTCTCTGGCATTCAATTCCAGGTTATAGAATACATGTTTTTCTTCAAAAAGGTAAAAAACTTACCGAAGTTCATTTCATCATTCTAGGACACTAGGACTGTATTCAATAAAGTCTCCTACTATCCTTGACAAGGATGGTATATATGGGAACAGGTAAATCTTTATATGACTGAGTAGGGAATTGCTTATGCTAGGAAATCACGATCATTAAGATCCGTACAATTTACTATATATTAAATATAGCTCAATATTTTAAAAAGGCTGAGAACTATTCCATTTATTTTGTTTGAATATAGTTTAACCCAGAGGTTCTCAAAGTGTCCTCAGACTAGCAGTCTCCATGTCCGCTCTGGGCTTGTTAGAATTTGCATGAGGCTCCGCTCTGACCTACTGGATCAGGATCTCTGCAGATGGGACTAGGGAAGTTGTTTTAACCAGTCCCCCAGTTGATTCTGATGCCCATTCCAATCTGAGAAGCACTGATCTGGCATCAGGAACACTTCATAGAAAACCCTTCTGCCTGGAGCGTCTCCTGTTTGCCTCTTAAACTCTTCTCCATTTAAGTGGTTTCATTTATCTTTCATGTCCTTTCATGGCTCCTTCTTTCCTCCTTCCTCTTTTTTCTTCCTCTATCTACCTATGTCTTTCCGTTCTACTTTTTCACTTCCTATTTCTTTCCTAGCTCACTTTAGCTTCGAACTGCCCCCTTCTCAAAGATGCATACAAATCTAGCACTTCTGCTCAGAAGTTTGCCAGCCTAAGCAAGTCTATCAGATACCCATGCTCAGCATTATGGAAGAAACGAAACAGTACATCAGCCGCTTTGTCCTTGAAACAATGCAGCTTGCAGAAATGACAGTACAGAAGCAGCCATGGTACCGTTCTTTGGTGGTAATGTGACTGTAATTAGCAAGAGCACTCATGATAGTCATGTGCTAATTGTCCACAACATGTCTGATGGCACGGAAGAGTACAAGATTTTCAGTCTACAGAGCAACTGATCTGAACAATGGGCCTTGTTTTAGGGTTCAGGGTTCATGCCTCCACCACAGGAGGTGGCTAATGAGTACCGCAGGAACAAATAGTAATAATATGAATATTAATAAAATGTGTTCTTTTGTTTAACTAAAATAGTTTGTCTTTATTATATAGCCTACTGTTAATAATATAATTGCTCATAACGATTTGGTAGTCAAGGTGGTCCAGGCCTTTTTCTATGAGCTTTACAGTTATTAATGTATTTAAATCTTCCACAACCCTATGAGTTTGGTACAATTACCATCTCCATTTTACAGAAAAGGAAAGGGGGCATGGAGAGGTTAAATAACTCATGTAGGGCCCCATTGCTGGGAAGTACTGGAGATGAGATTTGCTTATGCAGTCCTATATATACCCTTTGGGGTCCTGGATCAGAACCATTGTGCTATACTGCTTCTCAGGCGAAAGTGAGTTGAACTACACAAGGCACATTTGAATTTCACACTCCTTCATATTTCACACTCAGAGGCCAGATTTATTAAATATTTTCATGTCCTAACACTTTCAGTTGGAAAGAATATGATATAGTGGGACAAACCCTAGACTGGGAGCCAGAAGTCCTCAATTTTAATCTTAGTGTTATAGGCAACTAGCTGGATAATTATGGGAAACTCACGGGTTTAACCTCAACAGGTAAAAATTTCCTCTCCTGTAAAAAGAGAGTATTGCATTTCATTAGATCATATTTATGGTTCTCTCCAGATCCAATATTCTATGAATTCTAAGAATAAAACATAGTCCCAGGGAATAATTAATTTAATTTTTTTTTTAAGATTTTATTTATTTATTCATTAGAGACAGAGAGAGAGAGGCAGAAGGAGAAGCAGGCTCCCAAGGAGCAGGGAGCCCGATGCGGGACTCGATCCCAGGACCCTGAGATCATGACCTGAGCTGAAGGCAGACGCTTAACCATCTGAGCCACCCAGGCGCCCCCCAGGGAATAATTAAATTTAGGGATATAATGGTACACAGAAGCATAATTAATCAATTTTCTAATTATTCCTTTAGCTATAATATAAACAAGCAAGATGGCATAATTCTTGATTATTAAGGCAGAATGAAGTGTTTGCTACTATACACATGAACAACATGCATAGATATATATTAAAGCCTAAAGTACATTCGCTCAATATAGGGGCTCCTAGGTGGCTCAGTCCGTTAAGCGTCTGCCTTCAGCTCAGGTCATGATCCCAGGGGAGTCTGCTCAGCTGGGGAGTCTGCTTCTTCCTCTCCCTCTTCCTCTGCCCCTCCGCCCCCCCCCCAGGCCCCAGCTCACACGCGTACGTGTTCTCTCTCTCTCTCAAATAAATAAATAAATAAACCCCATTTGCTCAATATAATAAAGGCCAGAGGTGATGAACTGTATTGGTTTCCTATTGTTGCTGCAACAAATTATCATTAATGTAGTGGCTTGAAACAAAAGAGATTTATTATCTAATAGCTCTGGAGGTTAGAAAACTGAAATGTTGTTCACGGGGCTAAAATCAAAGTTTCAGTAGGGCTGCATTTCTTCTGGAGGTTCCAGGGAAAAACCCATTTCCTTGACTTTTCCAGCTTGTAGAGGCTGTCCACATTCCTTGGCTGTTGGCTCCCTTCATTCATCTTCAAAGCCAATGAAAGCAGGTTCATTTCTCACCATCACATCACTCTGACCTCTCTGCTTCTCTCTTCCACATATAATTATCTTTGTGATTTGATTGAGCCCACCTGGATAACCCTGGACAACCTCTCCAGCTAGAGATCCTTAACATCCTTGCATCTACAAAGTCCTTTTGCTACATAAGGTAACACATTAACAGGTTTTGGGGATTAGGACATGCGCTTCTCAAAGGGAGTCATTTTGTGCCTACTATGGGGGAGATTTTAGGGTTCTCCAGGAAGGCTTCCATTTCATATATTTAAAAACAAAACAGTGTTTGTAGCGAAGAGGAAAAATATTCAATTCTGGAATACTGTAATATTAATGAAGTTCACAATTAGACAATGAAGTACAAATGTCTTATTGAATATTTTCTAGGGTTGATAGTGCTTTGAGCACAAAAGAATGTCAGAGCCCAAAAAGACCATGGGGATGATCTAATGAAGTCAACCCTCCTTATTTTATTTTATTTTATATATGCAGAGACTAAGGTCCAGAGGGGCCAGTGACTTGCCAGTGAGTGACAGAAGTAAGCCTAGAACCTCCTGGCTTGGTTCTCAGGGGCAGGCCTCTTCTGTCACATCTTAAGGCTGTCTCTCATTTTGTTTTTTCACTCTACCAATAACTTCTTAGACTTCTGTGTAAAATTTCTTAGCTTAATGCTTAAGGAAGAAGCTTAGCTAAATGTCCTTTGGCACATCACGCAACTCAGACACACTTTCACAGCTAATATTAATGATTAAAACAGGCCTCTGACTCTTCCTTCTTCTTTGGGGAAGTATGTGGAAGAGCACAGAACTGCAGAAAGAAAAAAAAGTCTTGGTCTTTTGATTGCCATGTGACGATAAAGAGTAGGAGGAAAACTATGCTGTGGTAAGGAAAGTAGCTAAACCACAGATGAGGGGCTCATGGAAAAAACATTTCGTAAATACCTTTTCTTACCCTTAACATGTGTCACATGCACTGCCTTATCTATCATGAGGAGATTTAATTCCATGTGGGCTGTTTATGAAGCAAGAATTATATTCAACACAAAACATGTAAGAATAACAACAAACTTAGTTGACTCCTTAAAGTATGTCACAGTTTTTCTTGGCCAAAGCCTTGTTTTGAAATGGAAAATCATAACTTCTGCATGGCACAGAGCAAAGAGAGGGCAAAGCCAGCCCTAAACACTGGCAGCATGAGCAGCATTGTGAACCTTCCCACCCTTTCCTTAAAAAGTAGAAAATTTTAGCTTTTCCTTGGAGAAGGGCAGCAAAGCCCTTCTGAAATGCGGCTGCTAAAAACCCTACCCTTAGGAAATTACACTGACAGATTGAAGGTTAAAGAGTATATGATGATTTCAATCATGCCAAGAAAACATTGTTGAAATACAAAATCGATCCCAGTTTTTTTAATTTCACCTTAGCAAGCTAGTGATGAAAAGAAAATTTCTGAAATAAGTTTATTGTAGAGCACCTACTAGAATTCTAGTGCAGAAGTTATAACAGTGAGACCCACGTCCCCAGATTCTAATGAGCTTTGTAGTGCTTCACTCATAATATGAATAAATAGTCAAGGATCCTTACATTTGGCTAAAACCCCTAACAAGGTATAGGAGGGGAAAACAGCACATAGGGGGAAAAGGCAGGAAGAAGAACAAATAAAAAGATTAAAAAAAAAAAAAAACTAGACAGGAGGGAAAGAAGGGAGACAGGGATGGAAGGATGGAGAGAGAGAAAAAAGAAGAAAGAAAAGTCATTCAAAAAAAGAGCTCTGGAAATTTAAAAATGTATGTGGAAAGATAAAACAAAGCAAAAACAAGAGGAAGCCTGGAAGATAAAGTTGAGAAAATCTCCAAGAAAGTAGAACAAAAAGAGAAAGTGGTTGAAAATAGTGGAGAAAAGATAAGATGCTTAGAGGATCAATCCAGGAGATCAATATCCAAATAATAGAAATTCTGAAAAGAAAGCTCAGATAAAATGGCAGAGAGGACATGATTAAAGAAATATTATAAGAAGCTACTAAAAAGGGCTGCCTGGCTGGCTTAGTCAATGGAGCGTGTGACTCCTGATCTCCGGGTTGTGAGTTCGAGCCCCCCATTGAGTGTAGAGAGTACTAAAAAAAAAAAATGCTACTGAGGAATATATGCTACCAAAACAAGGGAGTAAAATAAGAGGAAGATTTGAGATTCCAAAAAACAGGGATGCAGGAAAAGGAAGAGGTCAAAGGACTTCCTAGATTGATGGTAGAAGCAAAGTGAAGGGCGACTAATATTCTTGATCTCGCTCAGCTTATAGATCCAAAATAAACCCAAATGAAATCCTAACAAGGACTTTTGTGGAACTGACAAATTTATTCTAAATTCATATGGAACTGTAAATGGCCAAAAATTGTCAAGATACTCCTGAAAGAAGTAAAATGTTGGAAGTCTTAGAACTATGGTAATTAGAGTGGTTTGGTCCTAATACAAGACTAGACAGACCGATAGAACAAAACATAGAGCCTAGAAACAAACCCATGAGTATATGGAAATGTAATCCATGACAGAGCTGCAATAGTAGCTCAAAGAAAAAAAAAGGGGTTATTCATAAATAATGCAACTGGAATATGTGTGGAATAAAATAGAATTGGATTTCTACTTCAAACCAGTCTCAAAAATCAGTTGCAAGTTGATTAAATACTTAAGTTCTAAAAGTTTTTAAAATTTTGAAAGATGAAACTATGAAGCTTTCAGGAGACAATATGTAAGTACATCTTTATTACTTTGAGTTAGGGAAGACATAAAAATGTGCAAACTATAAAGAAAAGTATTGATATATCTATGTTTTAGAAATACTACCTATCAAAAGGTACATAGAGAGGATACAAATATATTAATAGAACAGAATAGCACATGAAAAGCACACATACAATAACCTGATTTATGACAAAGATGTTACTGCAGTTCAGTGGAAAATGTTTTCAACAAATTGTTCTGGGTCAGTTGGGTATCAATACAGAAAAAGAAAATAGGAAACCTGACTTCCTCACACTATAGTGCCAAAAAAATTCCAAAATGTGTTATAGGCCAAAACATGAAAGCTGAAACAGTCAAATTTCTAGATGAGAACATATGACCTTGGTTTAGGCCAAGATTTCCTAAACATGAATCTTTAATGTAATGTTAAACATTATTATAAAAAATTATAAATTGTATATCATTAAAATCAAGAACATCTGTTTATCAAAAGACACTATGAAGAGAACCAAAGGGCAAGTCATTAACTGAAAAGATAGTTGCGTTCATCTTAAAATATATTTTCTCATTGTAAGTTTAACTGAGAAAATACATTTGCAAAACATAAATGACAAAGGATTAGCATCCAAATGTTTGAAAATTTTCTATATATTTTAAGAAGAATATAAACAGGGGCGCTTGGGTGGCTCAGTCAGTTAAGCATCCAACTCTTGATTACGGCTCAAGTCATGATCTCAGGGTCGAGGGATCAAGCCCAGTGTCAGCTCTGCACTGAGCATGGAACCTGCTTAAGATTCTCTCTCTCCCTCTGCCCTTCCCCCTGGCTCGTGCACAGGCATGCACCCGCTCTCTCTTTCTCTCTCTCTCTCTCTCTCTCTCTCTCGAAGAAAGAAGGATATAAACAACCCAATAGAAAAATTGGTATAACTGAAAAGAAAACAAAAATGTATGAAAAAATATTAAAAGATGTTCAAAGATGTTCAGTCTTGTTAGTTACCATGGAAATGCAAATTAAAATCACAAGATACCATTTCCAAACACCAGAGAAGCAAAATTTTTAAGTTCATTGATATCAGGGGGTGGGACGTTCAGCAAAATGGGCGAAAGGGAGTGAAAAAGACACAGGCTTCCAGTTATGGGATGAATAAGTCACAGGAAATAAAAGGCACAGCATGAGGAAGACCGTCAATGATATTGTAATAGTGACCTAACGGGACAGACAGACAGACAGTAACCAGACTTGTGGTGAACATAGCAGAATGTATAAACTTGTCAAATCACTAAGTTGCACACCTGAAACTAATGTAACATTGTGTGTCAACTATACTCAAAAAAAAAAGTTCATGGATATCAAATGTTGGCAAGAACCATGGAACAATCAGAACTTAAATTCTGTTGGTGGCCCTTAATGATTCCCATTTATATCAAGTTAAAAAAAAACAGACAAAACTAAACTGTATATTGATTAGGAAAATGTTTTATATTTAAGTTGGATAGAGTGCACATACTTATTTTTCACAAATGTTTACATTGAACTTCTATATAGTATTTATATTAAGAAAAAATTGATAATATTTTGTTTAGGTTCAGAGCAGAACAAGCGATCTCTTAAATATCTTTTTTTTTTTAAGATTTTACTTTTTTAAGTAATCTCTACACCCAATATGGGGCTCAAACCCACAACCCCGAGATCAAGAGTCATGTGCTTTACCGACTGAGCCAGCCAGGCACCCCTTAAATATCTTCTAATTCTAGTAAATGAAAGGGTTTTGATGTTATCATTAAAAGTCTTTCTACCTAGCTTTAATACTCTAGTTAGTGTGCATTCAAAAATTGGAAGCCTGAGAAATATTATATAGAACTTGGACTAACAAGGACATTTTTTTCTGTAATATAGTACCTGGAAAAACATCATTTTGCACCCCTGCTTTTTTTCAAAGTACGTGAACAAAATGTTCAAGGTCATTGAAACAATTTGCTTTACAAGTTCTATCAAACAGGGAGCTAGAGGGCAGGGAGAAAGAAAAAGAGAGTCAGACAAGGTTTGATTCCCAAGGACCTTCTGATATATGAAAGTCTGCTGGAAAATTAGTATCTTCACAAAGTAAATACGTTAGTAATCATTCCATTCTGTTGGTGTTACGTAAGCCTAAAACAGATTTAAAGGCAGGGAGAAATGAAACTGACCAGCTGAAGCTGCAATGTGCTTTCAGAATGTCATTCTCTTTACACATTACACATTTAGAAGACAAAGTCCAAGCAAATTAAAATTTAGTGTCACAAAAATGTGCTTTTCTGCTAGTAGCTATAGAGACATTACAAAAAATTCCTTTCACACAACCTTTGTAGTAATGAAATATCTCTGACTTGGGCATGATATTAAAACCATTAGACTAAGAAAACATGCCACAGTTATTCAAAACTATTACAAGGACACTTTGGTATATACACATTGTGATTTTCTTTTAGTTAAAGCTATGGGTTAGTGTAGGGACCTTATAGAAATTGTCCATTTCTGCAGTGTTAATTATCTTTGTCATTTCATTAAATATTATTTATCCTTAGCACCATAAAATTACCCCAATCAACCCTTTATTAGATATGTCAGTATTATTACCTTTTCTCCTCATTCTACCCCCTTATCCTCCAGACTCAAAACTCAGTTAAACTTGGAAATTGGATAGGTATATAAATTTCACTTATAGGTTCTACCTGAAATTCATCCCTTATACCTTGAGCTCTTGTTAAACATTTACTTGTTACACTGTTTTGGTGAATCAAGAGGAACAAAAATCTTGCTATTTTAAAACAAAACAAAAAAAGGTCCCTTAAGTATAACTCCTTATCTATAATACCTCATAAATCTGAAACTGAAATTCATGTTACTTTTTAGATTGTTTTTCCCCTTGTTTTTTTCATTTCTATGACAATGAGAAGAGGGTAGTGGTTCAAAAATATTTGTGAAAGCAAAGATGGCTTACAGACAGCCTAAGGCTTCCTGGTTCAAGGCACAGCCATGAATCTCTCCCTGGACACACACAAGGCTAGGTAAAGGGGTATCCTCCCTGCAGGAGTTACCACCTGAGGATTTCATCAGTGGGGCCCAAACTGTTCATTTGATTCAACACATTCTCTATTACTTCTATCCCATTTACAATGCAAATGGATGGCTTCTTGATTAAATCACTGTCATGTTTCTGTCAGTTGTTATGCCCTTTTGTTCAGCCATTTTGACATTATACTGACCTTTAAAATTGAGAGTCCTTTGTAAACAAAAATGGAATTTGGAAGAAGCAGCAGTGTCCTTACTTTCTCTTACACCACTAAGAGGGAGAGAGAGAGCTACTTGTGAGACACTTCCCACCCTCCCCCCACCCCCGCCCTATACAGTTGAATGGTACAGTTGCTAAATAGAAAACAAAATGTTTTGATCTCCTTAAAAACATCTACCAAAGTGTGGGCCAGCTGTATGCTCTGTTCCTAAATCTTTAATTTCAGTGTTCTAAAATCAATGGGGCATTTCAGCTACAAATCCATGTAAAATAAAATAGAATAAAATCAAGCTAAAAGGAAAATCAAAGTAGTAGAGTGAGGGAAAGTTATTAAGCATGTTTTCTGGAATGCTAATATGTTCTAGTAGAAGTTAGACCTCCCCTCCTTGGAAATTGTATTTTAAATTGTAACATTTCCAAGTAGACACGGTAGGGGTAAGAAAGTCGGCCTGAAAGAGGAGATGTGTAAAACGAAGGAAAAAAACAAAAATTTGTAACCCACTTTTGGTGTTTTTTATAGAGGAGACACCTAGTTTACTCTACAGTGAAAAATAAAGAAAACAGTGGAGATTATAAAATATTAGGTACAATGTGATCCAATTTCATTATTTTTAAATCTACACATTTAAAAAAAAAATCTATACATACATGTGAGGAAAAAAGCCCCCAAAATATGAACATATACCAAATAGATATTTTCAGTTATGGGATTGTGTATGTTTTATCTTTTTTTTAAATTTTCAAAATATATATATATTATAATATATACTTAACAAATATATACTGTATGTATGCTTGTTTCATATGTGGATATATATTTTATATTTTATATATAATTTTTATATTTTACATATACTGTTATTAGTAACAATAAAAATTATTTTTAACTTAAAAATAAACTATATTATTTCATTGCGACTCAAGTGGTTCCTAAATTAAACTTGGAGAAGTTCGACAATTCATTTCATTCATTCATTTATTCAAACATTTATAGCTAATTTTGAGCATTTACCATATGTCAGGAGCTCTTCCAGGGACCAAGGATGCAGTGTAAGACTTATGCTGTACCTTGTTCTGTTCTCAGGCAACTAAGAGACAAGTCCCAAATCCACAGTCTCCCCACACTGTATAGATTACTTCAACAAGTATCTGTTGAGCAACTTTTATGTGCAGAATCTTGTGTTCAATCCTCAGAGGATGAAAAGAAAAGAGACTGGGGAGAGATACAGCCTTAGACAGTGAAGACCAGTGAAACATGGAATGTGTGGGAAAAAGAAGTACTCACCCTGTTCAGACCCATTCTAAGCACTTTCTGTGTATTGACTCATTGAGTCCTCACAACCACCTTATCAAGTAAGGTCTACTGTTATCATCTCCCTATTAAAGATGAAGATATTGGGGCTCAGAGAGTTTAAGTGTCCCGCACAACAGGAATCAGCTAGTAAATGGTGGAGCTAGAATTGGAACCCAGGCTATCTGGCACCCAAGCTCTAAACCACCGCTCTATATAGAAGTAGGTTTGGCAGAGAAAAGAAAAGTGTACAGCCCAGAACAGAGAAGACCTTAAGCACATTTGGCAGTCAGTCTGTGGGAGGGATGTGACTGACAATGGGCAAGGCTTTACAGAAAAAGTACATGTAGCACACAATGAAGAAACTTAAGTAATGGGAGTCTGGGATTTTTGCCCGCAAAATTATGTATAGATAAATTAAAAGTAAAGCTAAACGTGAGAAAAATCTGATGAAAGAATTTGAAGCAAAGTGGATTGCAAACACACCAGAAGATCAAGAAATTTTTGTTCTGAAATATTTTGTAGTGATCAAACTTGAGAAACTTCACATAGGGAGAGCAAGTGAAATTATATGCGTGGGATAACTAAGAACAACGGCAGGGCCCGTCAGGGGCCCAGGAATGCTGGGTTCTGGGACTGGCCAGGCGAGAAAAGAGGGCAGTGTTTTGAGTAGGGAGGCCAACAGGAGGAACTGAGGGAAGACAGCTTTCTGTAGAAAATGACGTGGGTTTGTAGACCAACCCACCAGGCAGTGACTGGGCAGCAGTCTGACGAAGGAAGAACCAGAGCGATGGGCAGATACTTGGCTGGTGCTGTGGTCACCAGACTAGGATGAAGACGTTGAATGTTGGAAAGTCAAGAAAAAGAGGTGTGGATTCACAGCAGACAAGGAGGGGGTAGGTCTCCAAGAGAGGAGATACAAGTCAAGACGGGGAAACTAAATGGACGCAGGAGGGAAAAAAATCAACACAAGACAGCTCAGGTCAAAAGGAAGATTTTAAAGAGTTAAAAAAAAATCAATATTTAGTATTTTTCACACATCTTCCATAATATCAAAAATATGTCCTTTCAGAAGTTTATTGTGATCTTAAACTACACAAATTGCCCATGTTTCAATGAGAAAAAAATTGAATTCTGGGGTACATTGATTTTTTTTTTTTAGAAAACAACCGTGATTGCAGTTATAGTAATCGCAAAACAAAAGCACGACGGTAACTTAACTTTTCTTGGAGATTTCTGCAGTCAGAGCATGCACATCACATATTAATATTACTGCTTTTTAGAATCACATGCTGATCTATTTATGTAGCTGAACCCTGCAGTTCAAAGGTATTTAACATTAAGATCTGAGCTCATCTCTGCTCTGCGGAGATACAGTGACGTAGAATTGTTCCAATGCTTAGCGTGCTCCGGCTCTCTCTTGCTGGGCAGATCATGCTCGCTATACAAACGGCTTCTGCAGAACTGGATGTGACTGGGGAGGAAACAACCATTGAAAAGCATCCCCTGTACTGCTTGGGAACACAAAGAGCCATCACATTCGGATAAAATAAAAGAGAATCCTTTTGCAGTGGAGATCTCAGAGACGAGCATCAGAAAATTAGTTACTTCTTATGAATCACTTTTATTTTGTTAAAGCCTTACCCAATAGGAAAAGGCAGCAGGGAAGAAATTCTTTCAAATATACAAACTTCTGTTACATCTCATAGACAGAGAGTCTGCAGTCTTTTTTCGATTTTTAGGGTTATCACAAACACACAGAAAAGGTATCAAATGTTTAGTTCCAAAGAGTGATCTTTTTCCCCCAGCTGTTTACTTACTGGTCATCCATGAACCAGTTCGTTAGTGTTAATAGAAGGAGAGTAACATGGGGTGACCCACCCCTGGCACAGAGATTCATTTCCTAAGATGCCCGTGACCGAGCAGACGTGAACTACCCTGTTCACACCCCCCAAACAGACGTCATGACCCATTCACTCCTGACAGACCATATTCTTTATAGCCTCTGTTCTGTGGCACATTGGATGTCTGCTAAATTGTTATTTGTTACAAAGCATGCTTTTGCTGTGACAGATGCCCCCAACTCCTTCTCCCCGCTGAGCTCACGGAATCACAGCTGTGTTGTACCCCAAGTACAGTGTTGTCAAATCTTTGCTTTGTTTAATTATTCAAGTTGGTTCTGGCACAGAATTAAACTGCCTGGTGATATTATGGGATTTCAGCACGAACAACACACATGACCATGTAGATGCCAACCCTTGCCAAGTGTCTACGCGGACTCCATTTCCTCAACTGAAAGCTCGCCCCCTAATAACCAGACGCAGAGCTGGGTGGAAGAGTGTCATCAAAAAGCCACTTTGCCTCTATGCTGCAACACAGTCCTTCAGGCAGGTAGCCCTTTCATGTACACTGCAAGACCCGTGTAAAAGCGAAGCGCAGCCTCGAAGTGTTACCTCCTCAAAACTCCGGTTCCGGACCATTTATGAACCCTAGCTCAAAGTCGTAGTTTCCTGATTTTAATAGATAAGTTTAAGATCAATTTTATCCTCTGAGCTTTACTTTTTCTTTATTCTTCCCAAAGTATTTTATAAAGCATAGAGAAGTGTTTATCTGTGACCTAGACGTTGCAGTGGTATTAAGACAAGACTAATTTAAAGTGTTCACTTTCTTTCATCCCGTAACATTTTTTTTTAAAGATTTTATCTATTTATTTCACGGAGAGAGAGAGCACAAGCACGGGGGAGCGGCAGGCAGAGGGAGAAGGAGAAGCAGACTCCCGCTGAGCAGGGAGCCTGATGCGGGGCTCGGATTCCAGGACCCCGGGATCATGACCTGAGCCAAAGGCAGACGCTTAACGACTGAGCCACCCAGGCACCGTTCGTCCCATAAAATTATTTAAAACATAATATCAGGAGAGCAAAGAGGCTTCCGAGATCATCTGGTTGGAGCCCCTCATTTTGCAAAGAGGAAATGGAGGCCTAGAGTGGGAGAGCAACTTGAAAAGGGGCAAACAGCTAGGAAGTAGCAGACCCCCTGCTGTGTCCTAATTCAGGGCTCTGCTGCTGGGCCACACGTCCTCCAGCCACTGCAGCGCAACCAAAAAAGGCCCTTTTCTAGCATCCCACCGTGCTTTCTTCCTCGGCAGCTTGGTGGGGGTGCGAGTCTCTGAAGTGCAGTCTCTGTGCGGTGTGACAGTGTAAACCAGAGGTTAGGCTCTAGCAAGGAGGAGGGGAGCACCTCAGGGAGGTCATATTTATAGGGCAGAGTGCCTCTCCAATCCCTACAACATCCTGGTGCCTCCGTGTCTGCGGGCTAAGAAATCAGAGCATAGAAAGGGGCTTTCTTGGGCAGCGTGTAAGCAGGCGCGCAGCTGCACTGGCCGCCGCACAGTTCTCCGGGAGCAACCAGGCATCGGTCCAGCACCTCTGAGAACTGCCGTCCTCCCTCCGCCTGGGGAAGGATGCATCGCTCCAGCGCTCCCAGGCTGCGAGGGGAGAAGCGCACTACGGAGCTACCCCAGTTGAACCAGAACAGCCCCTTTCACAGCGCTCGGCCATCATTCTCAGTACTGGATTACTTTACAGGGAGACGTGGGCCAAAACAGAGAGGGGTGTGGTGTAATGGCCACTCTCAAATATTTCAACGATTCGTAGTTTTAGCGAAGTTCTATTTTTTTTTTTACCTGACTTCCAGAAACGTAGATTTCTTAGGATTTTAAGGGATCTGAGAACTCAGCAAGTACAAAATACCAATTAACTGAGGCATCCTGCCTGTAACAGGCTTAAAGCCTTTCAACTTATTTTATGTTTAAAATAAGTTATAAAACTTAATTTGGTAACATGTACTAATAAAGCATTTCCCAAGAGAGGAAGAAGACTCAGACTGTTGCCTAAATATTTTATGGGTCTGTGAATTCCGCATTTAAGTGCTTGCTTTGTACCTCGAACACACGCCCAGGTAGCCCAGAGCTGCTTATGATTCCAGGTAGCTTTCCAGAGACATGATCCACAGAATGCCTACCATGCACCAGGTGGCTTTACCGGCAGAAGCAGAAAGCACTAGTAACTAATTCTTCTCATTCTCCTTGCTGCCACGCTCGCTCACTACCTTGCATACCATTACAGGAGAAATCTTCCTAAAATATCTCTCTGATCTTGTCACTCACTTGCTCACACATTTTTGAGAAGCTAGCCTCTGCTTTCAGAAGAATCTAATTGCCCTAGCTTGACATTTGCAATGTCCCATCCTCTAGTGGTTACTCACTGTCTCTCATCTTCCCAGGCTCCCCAAAGATGGATTCTTTTCCACTTGTGCCATATGCTAATATTTTTCCTCTACCTGAAGTGCCTTCACTCCGCCCCACCCATTACCACCCTGCCTACTTCCAAGAGGCTGCCCCTCCTCATCAATTCACCTTCTCCTAATTCCCTGAACATTTATTATCTGTACCACTCATCTGCTCATATAACATCATATATTGTCTTATACTATTGTTATTTTTCTACATCTTCAATTACAGATATACTGAGTTATCTGCAAAGTTCAAGGGGATGTGCAGTTTAGGTATTTGATAAATAAGAATTATAGTATAGGAAGTAAACATGTACACAATAACATTAATATTTATCATCACATGGGAAGTACGATAAGAAAGTTAGAAAGCAGGAAACCAGCGCAAAGAAAAATCACCTGCAACTGAGGGTATCAAAAAAAAAAAAAAATTATGCAGAAGGCAGCATTTGACCTGAATCCTAAAATTTGGATAGCATTCTATGATATCTTAGACATACTAGATTCTCCAAGAATACGTGTTGACTGAATAAATAACAATGAATTAATAAACCATGAAACCTGATACACAGCACAAGGCAATTTATCAAAAATCACCTGCTAACTTAAGGAAAAGATTAGAAAAGCTTATGTAAATGGCTCTTGAGCAGTTCTCAATCCAAGTAGACATTCAAGCATTTTTTTCCTTTGACCTTCAAGTCCGTCCAGATCTTGTATCATGATCTACTAGACATCTGCAATATTGTTGTGTTGTTCCAGCGATGGGCAGTCTCTGAGAGCCAGTAGAGTGAAGGGCACAGACCTGCCTTTTCAGTGCCTGTGCCTCTAAGTTCCTCCGGGAAGTCTCTTCTTTCCAGGGGAAGGAAAATACTCTCGTTTTAGCCTTTCTGAGAACAGAAGACGGTCTTGAAGGCAGCTTCACAGGCATGCCACTTGTCCTTTTTCTAACAACTTCCATGGAGACAGTCCTTCAGTCCACGTTACAGTTGGGGAAATAAAGGTATCAAACATCAGAACTCCTCAAAGTCACAGAGCAGACCAGTGCCAAGTAGAAACTACATCAAGGGGCCGGGGTCTTCTGCCCCAAGTCCAGGAGGTCATGCCACCTGCAGTTAACTACTTGGAGTAGGCAGAATTTGTCCCAGGACTTCCTCTGACAGTGGGACCTTTCGATGGTCCTGGTCTATGTACTAACAGACTGTAACAACTCTCCCGCTTGCCATGTTCTGAGCTTCCCACCCCCACAGGCACAGACATTACAGGTACCTAAAGAGCAGGCTATAAATATTAATCAAGAGAGTGAAGTTCATGCCTGAGAATGTTATGACAGTCGGAATAACACATGAGACAGAAATTGCTTCCACTGAATAAGAAGACATCTTTTCTCTGCGTGAAGCCTCTGCTGGCAATGTAATTTCCTATAGAGGTGGCAGCAGGAAGAGTAGAAAAGCAAACCAATGTGGTTCTTTATAATGAATACATTGATGAAGTCTTATGAAAGTAAATAAAGCCCCTGTAAAACACTAGGAAATTTCTTTGAAAATAGCCCATAAATTGGTCATAAAGGTTACCTCAGCCTAAAAGCCCAGGCCATGAATATAATTAGGACTCAACTAACAGAATCCAGGCCAAGGGTGAGGAGGGGGTCTAAGTACTCAGCAGTGGGAAGGGACCAACCGGAGAAAGGTTGGGTAGGAATGTTAATTGCCTCTTGAATATAGCCCTGAGGAGATTCATCCTCTTTTGGGGTAAGGCCCAGTGATGGGGATGAGAAGAAGTTAATGATAAAAATTCCACCGCTCGACTAAGTTCCTGGCTTCGTGCAATCAAGAGCAGTTGTGATTATTCCCAAACCTGGAATATTTCTCAAGTACTATTAAGCTTAAAGATATAGGAAAGGTACAGAGGGTGGTTCCAAAAATCCTGGAATTTTTATAAACTTAATAATTAAGAATTTAAAATAATTACGCTGGCCTTACTTATTGGTACTTTGTTGAGGAGGCATGTTTATATTAATAGTTCATGTTTCTGTATCTTATAGAGGTTTACAAATGATTTTTACCTATATGACTTCATTTGCAGTCCCACCAAGTGTGTAAAGAAAATTAAGAGGCTGAGAAAATTTACACAGCTAGCTCAAGGCCAACTAATGTCCCTGAAGGCTCAGGGGGATTCACCAGTTAGAACTTCTTTGCGTCATTCCATCAAGGTGACCTACTGTGCCGAGGAAGGTATTGGAGGCTGGCTGCACACTACACGATGGCCAGGGTCACTAGTCCACGCGTGAGATAATCTCAGTGAAAAGCAGATGAGAAAGGATATGTATTCTTCCATTACTATGTGTCTGTGTGGGCTTAAGGAATGCGGATCTCTCACTAAAGAAGACTTTGGGAACCTACTTCTCTCTGGTGCTAGGTAACAGAAGCATGAAAAGTCTACAGGTTCTGCTGCAGACCCATGACTGTGCTGTGTAAAATAAAAGATAAGAAGTTATATATATATACACATATGTTCACACACATACACATACATAAATATAAATTTAGTATATATGTGTATATATTTAGGATAAACCACTTCCTTACAGTAAAATGGGTGCGGGCATTATTAATATTTAGGATCCAGAAAAAAGGGTGAAATTCAGCAATTCTTGTAAAATTCAGTAAACATATAAGTGTAATGTGGAACCGAATATAAGGTATTAACAGACTCCAGAAATAAAAGATAGAATACACCAAGTTCTTAATAAGCGCATTATTTATATAGAAATTTTCCCCCCAAAAAAGAATTACACATCTTCAGACTTTTCAGTGAATGACAGCATGGTGTATAAGCAGTATGGCTTTAAAATTACAAAGATCTCTAATAACTACCTTTATTTGTCCCTTGCTGCATTACATGACCAATGAGACACCCCAGAGACTCCTGGGTACAACATGGAAGCATGGCCACCAGCTTTACCTCCCAAAAAACTAAGTTCAAGGGGCGCCTGGGTGGCTCAGTCATTAAGCGTCTGCCTTCGGCTCAGGTCGTGGTCCCAGGGTCCTGGGATCGAGCCCCGCATCGGGCTCCCTGCTCGACGGGAAGCCTGCTTCTCCTTCTCCCACTCCCCCTGCTTGTGTTCCCTCTCTCGCTGTGTCTCTGTCAAATAAATAAATAAAATCTTTAAAAAAAAAAAAAGTTCAAAACCCACTGCTCTTACTAGGTAAGTGATTGTAAGATTCCTAACATGTACGTGCATCAATTTACACATCCATGAAATGAGGATAATGATCTAATACCCACCTCTAAAAAGGCTTGAAAGATTTCTTGAAAAGCAATATATGTGAACATGCTTTGTGAACTGTGAAATAACATAGAAATGTTAGTGGATTTTCTTATTTCCCTTATTAAATTCAGCCTTCTAAATAGGTAGCTTTTTTCCCTAAATTTTATAGACTTAGCTTGTGGCAAACATTGCATGTAAGTGTGGTAATTTTTGAAGCCATACATGTTGCGCTCACTGCTATAACATCTTATTGAACACATAGACTAATTTCTACAATGACTGGCTGGGATGCATTTCAAAATGACCCCAATTTCTCTAAGCACTGTATGCGAGGCCTTTTGTTGTTCCTCCCATCAAGAAGTGGAGTCTATGTTTTCAATCCTTGAATCTGGGCTTTGCTGTATGATCTGCTTTGACCAACAAGATATTAGAAGATGTGACTCAAGCAGATATGAAAAAGGCACATTAGGACTTGCCCTCTTTTGCTGCTGGGACCTTATGAACAAGTCCACACTAGCCTTCTGGGTGATGCCACGTGGAGAAAGGCTCTTCAATCATCCAACCCACCTAGATGGCACCCCAGACATGGGAGTGGGTGAGGTCATCCTTGATCATCCAACCTCAAACATGAGAAATAATAAATGTTATTTTCTTAAGCCACTAAATTTTGGAGTGTTTTTTAATGCAGCAAAAGCTAACTGATACTTTGGCCTAAAGTGGTTGCCATAGCTACAGAAATTCCCAGAAACATCTCTTCAGTGACTTGTTTAGGAAATAACTACTCCTATTTTCAAAAGGCCTCTAAGACTTTAAAATATTATATTTGTGTGCAGTTATCATTTTATCTGAAAAAGTTATTTGACTAAAGGAACCAAGCAAATCCTGTAAGACTTATAATCATTAAAGATGACCCAGGAAGTAAACAGTAGTTTGGTTAAGTTTCTAAAAAGCCAATTGCAGAAATTTTAGCAGAGGCCCCCTTAACTGCCATTTCTCTTCAACTAAACCCTCAAATTCATTCTTTATTCCACCCTCCTCATCCATTATCACCTACCCCTACCCTTCACTTAGCAAAGTTCTGAGCAGCTCCCTGCAGCCTATCAAGATTTTCCTATTTCTGAATTGTGGATGATAGTCCTGACTGTTCCACATTTGAGAATGGAAATAAGAAATCCTTTTCAACAAAACAAAGCCTAAAGTTTCTATAATCAGATCATATTCGGAATTATATCAACAGAGTTATAAGATTTGCTGAGTAAATTCAGTACGATAAATATGCCACAGTGATAAGTCCATGAGAAACTGAAAAGAAAAGTAACAAATCACTGAATCAACAAAATGTGAAGAAATGTGGAAATATGGTTATGTTAGGATATTAGGCCTAGAATAACATACTGAAAGCAGATAACATTTTTCCAAAGATGATATAATTTAAATTGCACTAAAAAGAGACCCATGGTGGAATTTTTTAATCACACACATACAAAAAACTTCTATAAATCACCTTAACAAGATAAAAAATGGGGAATATTTATTCATATAAGGTATACATAAATATAGTAAAATGCTGAGCACAAGAGATATAACTTCAACTAAACATGGAAATATGATGTAATTAAATAAGGACACATAGTTATGACACTCCAGACTATTCCCCTTGCCCAATTAGCAACCATCAAAAGCAAACTTATCTGGATTAAGTCCCACAAAAATGAGCCAAATTACATTAATCAGATTGTAATGGTCAATTAATAACCATAATACAATACATATAATAAATAATAATACTAACTATAATACAAGCCAATAAAGTTTTATTGTACTTTGCAGAATTGGGTAATTATTATATTGTCCTGAAGTTTCATATCAAAAGTAACTCTAGAGTAACTGGACCACTGTATAAAAATATTTAACCAGTATTTATTTATTCAGTGCCTACTATCTGTAAGTCAGCCATTACACAGAATTTCTTTGCTCAGTTTGGGTTCCAAATGTTTTAAGTCCTGTTAATTTGAAGTTGGACCATGTTTTATCCCAAAACATCCCAATGAGTTTTATCAGAAAAACTCATTCATCCCCTTAGGTACATTTAACTTTTATTAGCACTCCAGCTACCACAAAATGCACAGCTGCATTTCAGTAGAAAAAGAGGTGCTACATTACAGGCACTTCTGTGTGGCATCTTCTGGTCTCACCTCTTCCCGCTACATAAACCACATTAAACTATCCAAGCTCCCATGAATATGCCACGTGCTTTAACCCCATCGTAACTTCTGCCTAGGCTGTTTTTTCCACCACTTCCAGCCATCATCACCCTCCCAAACACATGCTTGCACACACAAACACACACTGAACTGCTTTTCAAATCTTCAGTACATGCTTCCAGACTAGATTCAAATACCACGCCGCCTTTATGAAGCCTTGGTGTTTCCCCAAAGCTAAGTCAGACCACTATTTCAACCATTTTAATAAATATGTATAAAATAATTCCATTATAGCATCTAACAAACTGAAGAATGATTTATCTGTTTATGCATTTGTTTTCCATTAGACTGTAAGCTTCTCAAGACAGTCTGTCTTTTATTCTCCTTTATATTCTCAAGTTTCAGCACAAGACCTGGAATCTAATGGCCGCATAATAAATGATGAATAAAGAATGAATAAATGAATGAAAGAGTGAGTGAATGATGAAGACTGGGGTAAGAATCAAAGTGTCAAAATTACCCTTCCAGGCCTGTCACCAACTACCTGAGTAACCTAAGAGAAATAAGCCTTCTGAATCCAATTTCTTCCTGTTAAGTAAGAGAGTTGGATTGGATCATCTAAAGATCTCTCAAATAGTAGCAATAAAAAAGAAATAACATTTTTTGAGCTCCTTCTAAATGTGAGACACCGGCTCGGTGCTTTACACTCACATTAACACCAATCTTTATAACACTCCTACAAAGTGGGTACTGCTTATTCCCATTTTGCAGATAAGGAAATTCAAATTTAGTTTAAGTAACTTATGGCCCCACAGATAATGAGAATAAAGTTAGGATTCATACTCAGTTCTGCCTGATTCCAAAGCCCACATTATTCCCTAAGACACTAGTAATAGAGTATGTTAGCAACTTGTAGGCATATCGTTAAGTGTTAAGATTATCCACTTTTGGATACAAGTGGAGGATTATCTATCCACTTTTGTATACAAGATTTCCATGTCATCAAAGAATGGTGATAATTCAGCCATTCTGTTCTGGGCTACTAAGCACATATACCACACCAGTAATAACTGAAATCCACTTGAGATCCTGGCAATCAACTTCTCCCTAAATAAGACTGAAGGTCACAGGATTTTCTCAATCTCTACTGGTTTTACGTTATTGATGGTAAAACTTCATTAAAATGTTAATGTCATTGAAGAAGGTGGATATCTGTTTAGAGTCTCTGTAACAGGGAGTAAAGATTCATTGCCAAACCCAAGGTATAGTAAGTTTCTGAATAACACGACTTTATTATATACATATGTAATTTATTATTTATATTGGGTCATTCTCTGCCTATTGGAAACAAAACAAAAACAAAACAAAAGCTATATCCCTTAAGATCGGGAAATATGACTTTTTCATATCCTGTTATCAGCATACTATGAGTTCAATGCATAATTAGGTGTTTACATATCTTCCTCTACTCACCAGGGGGTTACCTCCTGATAAACCCATATTTAAGAAAATATCTTAAGTTGAAACTGCATTTAACACACCTAACCTACCGAACATCACAGTTTAGCCTATCTTAAGCATGCTCAGAACACTTATATTAGCCTACATTCTGGCAAAATCATCTAACACAAAGCCTCCTTTATAATAATTGTTGAATATCTCATGTAATCTATTGAATACCATACTGAAAGTGAAAAAACAGAAAGACTGTATTGGTACAGAGCAGTTCTAAGTGTATCAGTTGTTTGCCCTCATGATCACATAGCTGACTGGGAGCTGTGGCTTGTTGCCACTGCCCAGTATAATGAAAGAGTATTGTACTGCATATCGTTAGCTTGGGAAAAGATCAAAATTCAAAATTCAAAGTACAGTTTCTACTGAATGCATACGACTTTCGCACCAACATAAAGACAAAAAATCAGAAGTCGAACCATTGTTAGTTGGGGACTATCTATGTATCTCATCATATTTTGCTCTTTATGTTCATGTGTTTTGTCCCCTAAATGTCTTTAAAACATGGAAAATATCTGTTCAGTGCACTTTCACAATTACATGGGGTGGAAATTTTGGGAAAAATAAACACCAATATCTCAGAAATTATCTCTGGGAATTGGGATTATAGGAAACTTTCACTCTTTATATTACTCATTTTGGCATCATTTAAATTTTCCATAAAGATCATGCATTGGTTTTGTAATTAGAAAAAGCATATATATAATCATAATCTTCAACAATGATTTCAAAAAACTGTATCATATAAATCTAGTTAAAAACAATATGCACGATAAATCAGAAAGTTTAGATTTATTTTGTCCCTGGATGACTTAGCAACTCTTAGCATTGGAAGATAATGCAGATGTGCAGAGTATTATCTAATATCTGGCCTTGAATGGGTATCTAGGGATTGACAACATCTCATCAGAATGCCATGTAGTATTGAGTCACAAAATGCCTTTAATTTAAATCACCTCAAAAGTATACTCAAACATTTGGCACAGGGAATACTATGAGTCCATGAGGGAAATGTTCTAATCCTTCAACATAAGGACTTCAGGTCATGTTCTTCATTTAAGCCTGCATCACCTCTGAATCTTGACAACAAAATCCTCACCAAAATTTTGGCAGGCACACTGGGAATGATGCTGCCAAACAGGCATCATTACTGATCATTCTGGTTTCCTCTCTGCTGAAACATAAAGCTATCTAACAAAAATTGCTTGATGCAAATCACAAACAGGTTTTCTCAAATTTGGCTCTTTGGCTTATGAGCAGAAGGAGGAAAAATTACCCTATAGTTACCTCTGTCTGCCTACCAATACTGTACATCAGATGTTGGCAAACTATGACCTGTGGGTCAAATCTGGCTATTCCCCACCCCATCCCTTCACTGTTTTTGTATGACCCACAAACTAAGAATAGTCTTTTAAATTATTGGATAAAAATTAAAAAAAGAACAACACTTCCTGACATGTTAAAATCACATATAATTCAAATTTCAGTGTCCATAAATAAAATTTTATTGGAACACAGTCCACTCATTCATTTATATATTGTCTACGGCTGCTTTGATGCTACAATGGGGTTGAGTAATTCCAGCAGGGACCACATGGCCCTCTGTAGTGGTGGAACAATATCTCCCAAAAATTCATGTCCACCCAGAACCTCAGAATGTGACCTTATTTGGAAACAGGGTCTTTGCAGATGAAATTAAGTTGAGATGAGGTCATACTGGGGTAGGGCAGGCCCTAAATCCAATGGCTGGTGTCCTTATAAAAAGAGGAGAGGACACAGACACACAGAAGGAAAGAATTCACATGGAGAGAGAGGCTGAGATTGGAATGAGGCATCTACTAGCCCAGGAATACTAAGGATTGCCAGCAACCACCAGAAGCTCAAAAAGAGGCATGGAATGGTTTCTCTATCAGAGCCTCCAAAAACTGTAAAAGAGTAAATATCTGTTGTTTTGAACCAGCAAAAGAAATAAATTTCACTTGTTTTGTGGTGTTCTTTTATGGCAGCCTAGGAAACTAATATATCTGCAAAATCTAAAATATCCATCCCTTTCCATAAAAGTGTTGCTGACTCTTGATATAGAGGATTGTGCCCTGGGGGGGAAAAAAAAAAAAAACCTCAACACAGGTAAGTTACCCCAGGCCGACTTCATCAGGACTACCATGGGTCTAAAAAGGGCATAAAAGCATTTAGAAAAATCACATGGCAGTTAAAGGACAAGGCAGGTCTTACCACACATGTTCATACTTAACTTACAGTTTTTCTTAATTTCACAGAAGTAAAGAATTCTAATTATTTATTTTAGTTGTTGATCACACACTGTTATGGTGCACTGCATGAGTTTCAATAATAGCACCTCAACTTAAAAGTTCATGAGTACCTCACCGTTCTATTTTCCGTGAGTGTGACAGGAAGTCATTGTGTTAGTATGTGAGGCCAGCGATCAAGAGCAGGGGTGGGAGAGGTTAGCTGACTTTCTCTAAGGAGTGACCCCCTGTAACTACACCTAAATCTGCCTCAGTAAGAATGCTACTGCCTTCCAGTTTCTAGGAAGTGCTGTTGCCAGGACTACAGAATTTAAAAGCAGTACTTTAAAATCTTTAAACTGAGAGTCACTCAATAAATCTATGTTGACTGATTAATGAATATCCATGCCTATTTATTGGTAGTATTTAAAGAAGACTCAGGTTTTTAGTAACTTCTATCATATTTGATTACAAGAATCTCCATTGCTGGTGTTCTACTGGATATAAAAACACAATATGAGGGTAACAAAATGCTTCTTTCTCAATAATTACTTAATTCTTGTGTAACCTGAATTTATCTGGCTCAAGACTAGATTGGTACTCTCTTCACTTAATTACTCAGATGAAAGATGAAATATACCTAGTGAGAGGACGATGAAACTTCACATGTAATTATAACACAAAAATACCCATGATGTTGGCTACGGAAGATTGGGAACTCTGTGCCCAGGACACCAAGCAACTCAAAAAGAAACTCACATTGCAGTTACAAACCAAATTATAATTTGCCTCGCATGACGAAGAACTTCAAAGACTTTGCTGATTCTTACACCAACCACCATGATTTTCCAAGTGGAGCTGAAGGTTCAAATTTGGTTTGATGAGCCCCTTGCTTCTTGGCTAAGAAAAAAACAAAATTGCCAACCAGGCAAGTTACATGATGCAAAGCTCCCTTCCAAATGTTCTTCACTAGAGATGATATGGGTCAGCCAAAGAACATCAATTCCCCAGTGAAAAGCTGGTACACTGATAGCCTGAGACAACCAATTCCAGCTCCTGTCTGGGCACCAGATCCCAACTACTCTCATTTCGGGTATAGCTGCCGCATGAAAGAGTGGAGGCTTACCTGACTGAGCTTATGGGTTCTGTGTGTGCAGCCATGAGAACAAGGGACAAAGAGTAGAGATATTGAAGCCTACATGTAATTCTTTTTTTTTTTTTTTTGCAGAATCATCTATTTATTTCTTTTTTTTTTTTGTATTTTTTTATTCTTATGTTAATCCCCATACATTACATCATTAGTTCTAGATGAAGTGTTCCATACATGTAATTCTTTTAAACATTTCCATTTTTAAAATAAGAACATTTCATTTTTTAAAATAATACATTTTCTGTCAAGAGGAAGTGAATGAAGAACAGCAAAAACAAAGAACAGGAATCATATTTCATGTACTGGATCACCTTCTGCACCACGTCTTCCCAGGATCCATTTCACCAGAGAAGAGCCACAGACACCAATAGTAGGAGACAAAAAATTCTGTGAGACTCCTGTGAATAGTGACATAAAGATTTCATTAAAATACAAGACTTCTCCAAATCCCATCATTTACTTGTGGGAGACTCCACTTGGCTTCTGAACACCAACAGGTGTCACAGAGGGTTCATAACTGACTCATTATTTAGGTAGAAGCCACCCCTCAAAATAAGGATGTCAGAATCTTCATCCTCACACACTGCTTAAATAAAGGCACGTAGACTTTCTCAAGCATTTGATGACAATCTCCACAAGCGCTGGAAATTCAGATGCCTCCTGAGTCAAGACAAATCATGTCTTTATTTTATTTTGTGACCTTTACTTCTTCATTTGGCCTCCATTCTATGCAATCCAGCTCCCCTCATCTTTGATCCTTTCAGTCAGTGCCTTTCCTACCTTTTTTGTATTTAGAGCAAGCCACATTTTTATCATCTACTAAATCTATTTTTGACTGGATTAACATTTAAATGAGCTGACTACACTATACATCTCATTTTTTTTTTTATTTTTACATTTGATCTAACAGGCACCACTGGTATCATACCTGAGGCACTGTGTTTAAGTGAGAAAAATGATACAGAGGCAGTTAAATCTTTCTGAGTTCTCTTTGCAATACAGAATTAGCATACATACCTACTTACTTTAAAGAAAATGTCTAGAGACCTCTGCATAATCCAGGGACACAATGCATTAGGCATTCCTCCTGACTAGCCACTTGTAGAAATTGTTAGGATGCACCACTAGGCCAGAATCTATCCATTTACTGCCCTTACTTTAGGTTTTGATAAATAATACTGATATCATATTTATTTATTGAAATTTGCAGATTTGTCCAATCGAAGTACTTGATGAGTCAGTGTCCTGATAACTGCTCAAACTCCCTTCAATTCGTCAAGTGTTGACAGTGATCAAACAACTCTGCTTTGCAACCATACTAAATAAAAGACAAAGGCTAAGCTTAGTTATAATGTTTTTCCATTTTATGGATGGGATGCCATTTTATAGCTTTATTTTGTAGGTGAAGTTTGAAATTAACATTTAAGTTTTACTGACATTTCACTTATGTGAATCCTTTAAAGAAAGAGTAGGTTAAAATAAATCTCCAAAAACTCTATCAGCATACATATCAATCATTTTGAACATGAATCAAATTTGAGAAATTTTAACCATATAAGAGTCTATTCTTCCAATGTCTTGTGATTCAGGGACTTACAGAATTATGTGATATTTTTTTCATTCAGGTTCGATATTCAACATGAAGTTACCTCTAAAAGAGAGACAACGACAAGAATGGGACTGTGGGAAGAAGCTGCCTTGTTGTGGAAGCAGAGAGTGAGAAGACATGGTTTCTAATCTTTATTCTGATATTAACCAGTTAAACTTAGGCAGATCACCCACTATTTCTAGCACCTTATTTGTAGCACGTATGTAGTAACCCATTTAAAAACAACAGGGTATATATTGTATAGCATGCTGGCTGTAGTTAATAATACATTAAGAGACTAAATCTTGGGCGCCTGGGTGGCTCCGTTGGTTAAGCGAGTGCCTTCGGCTCAGGTTATGATCCTGGAGTCCTGGGATCGAGTCCTGCATCGGGCTCCCTGCTCAGCGGGGAGTCTGCTTCTCCCTCTGACCCTCCTCCCTCTCGTTCTCTCTGTCTCTCATTCTCTCTCTCTCTCAAATAAATAAAATCTTAAAAAAAAAAAGAGACTAAATCTTAAATGACCTCATCACACACACACAAAATTTCATAACTATGTATGATGACACACAGTAACTAGATTTGTGATGGTGATCATTCCATAGTGTATACTAGACTTATGGTGATCATTTTGTAGTGTACACAAATATTGAATCATCACGTTTACATGTCAATGATACTTCAGTAATAAATAAATAAATAAATAAGACAATAGGGGAGAGATCAAATAATAGATTATCGAGGAATAATTTACTCAACATATAATGAAGACGACTCTATATCTGTACCTAAGAATGTAAAAGAGACCTGAAAACAGAGACATCTGATGTTCCTAAAAGGTAAACTCTGTACTATCAAGATGTCAATTTTATACAAATTGATCTTCAATTCAGCATAATCCCATCAAATATTCAGAGAGAAAATGTTTCTGGAATTAAAAGGCTGACCCTAAATTTCACCTGGAAGAATAAATGACTAAGAAAATTGACCTTTTTTTTTTTTTAAAAGATTTTATTTATTTATTTGACAGAGAGAGACACAGCGAGAGAGGGAACATGAGCAGGGGGAGTGGGAGAGGGAGAAGCAGGCTTCCTGCGGAGCAGGGAGCCCGATGCGGGGCTCGATCACAGGACCCTGGGATCATGACCTGAGCCGAAGGCAGGCGCTTAACCGGCTGAGCCACCCAGGCACCCGAAAATTGACCTTTATAAACAAAAGAATAAGAAAGGATTTGATATCCTACCGGATATCAAAATATATTACAAAGTCATACTAATTAAACAAAGATCTCTTGGTGTATAAATAGGAAGATAGTTTAATGAACAGAAGAGCCAATCCAGCAACAGACCCATGTTTTTAGAAGAACATTAGTGTAAACCAATGATAGCATTTCCAATCAATTGTGGTAGAAGATGAGAAAAAAAATCAAGTGAGAGCCCTACCTCACACTACATTTCAAAATCAGTTCCAACTCAATGAATAATCATAACATTTTAAAAATTATAACAAACATGAGGAAAATAGAATGAACTTTTAAGGCAGCAAAGTCATTCCTAAATAAGACAGAAAACCTCAAAGCCATAAGGAAAACCGACAGAAACTAAACTTTTCTGCACAACAAAAGAGCCCATAAACTAAGTTAAAGGAGGTGACAGACTGGGAAGAAAGTCTCTGCAACATGGAACAGAAAAGGGGGAATTGCTATAATATTAAAGAGGAAAAAGCGCCTTCAAATCAACAATAAAAAGACAAACAACCCTGGGCTGGACATCAACCTTGAATCACATGATACTGGTGCGCTGCAACAGTGAGAACATGATTTGAATGTGATGTCCAACCTTCTTTGAAATTCCAAGGTTCTTGCTCTGTAAGGTAAAGGGCATGTTTAAATTCAGTTACCAAACCTTTGAGACCACTTTTTCTACTTATTTGCAGTGTGATCTAGGGGGAAACTGCTTCACTTTTCCAAGCCTTCCTATCTATCCCATCATTGAAATGATACCAATGCAGGGGAGGCGTGGGTGGCTTAGTTGGTTAGGCATCTGCCTTGGGCTCAGGTCATGGTCCCAGGATCCTGGGATTGAGTCTGGCTTCAGGCTCCTTGCTTAGCAGGGAGCCTGCTTGTCCCTCTGCCTGCCACTCTCCCAGCCTGTGCGCACTCTCTCTGACAAATAAATAAATGAAATCTTTAAAATAAACAAACAAAAAAATGAAATGATATCAATGCATACCTCACAGAGCTTGGACCCAAAGCTAAGTGTATTTGATTCCAGAACTCTTAATTGCTACACTAGACAGAGCCCTGCCTCCTGGGGTAATCACATATTTCACGTTTTATAATCATGATGACAAGAATAATGACTATGAGGATTATAACTGTTATAAATTATCTTTTTAATATTTTTTTCAAAATTAAAGGTAAAACCAAAACCTGTAAAAATAAAATTTGCATATGGATAACAAAATATTGCCCAAAGAAATCCAGGGTACAAATAAATTAACAGACTGCTGTTAACAAGAATTTTAATTAACACCCAGGAAAAAAAAAAGAGAGAGAGAGAGAACCTGAAGAAAGGTCATTACTCTTTCTAGATTTTCTATGAGAAAAGTGGGATTTTAAAAAAGTCCAATGCAAATTTTTCTAATTGCTCTTTACCCTGACTCTCTTTGCTGGCTTTCCCAACTAAGGCCCAGGTGAGATGTCCAAGGAGGGAGGACAAAACACCTACTTAAATTAAACAACTCTGGTTTGTAAGATATTTAAGGAAAAGTAAAGATAGAAGAAAAGCAAAATGTGGGGATATAGCATTTGCTTAATCATGTAGAAGTCTAAATGTTAATTAAAATTGATGTTAATTAAGAAACACAATCCCACTTGCTTCATGAGAGCCGTTGGCTTGCTGGAAGAAAAACACAACTACTTACATGGAATTACCCATTCTATTACAGGCCGTCTAAGGCCTTCTGGAAGTCTCTGGTCAGCTTCTCTCAGAATTTACTTGTTTCTTTGACTTCCAAATCTATTCAGAGGTTTTCACCAAATCCCTCTCAATCCAAGATGAAAAGGGAAAACCCCGCATTTATTGAGAGTTTACGAAGTGCCACCCCAGGCTATTCACATGCGTTATATCAGAACACTCAATCTCCTGCCTATTTTCATTCAAATCCCAACAGAAAACATCTTACAAAGCATACTTTAAAACAACAACAATAATACATTATCTATTTTTTTATTTATTTGAGAGAAAGAGAGAGAGAACAAGCTGGGGTGGGGGAGGCAGAGGGACAAGCAGACTCCCCCACTGAATGCAGAGCCAATGTGGAGCTTGATCCCATGACCCTGAGATCAGGAGCTGAGCCAAAGTCAGATGCTTAACCGAGGGAGCCACCCAGACATCCCAATACATTATCTTAACGGCTCCTTAGATATGAATTTTTATCCACATCTCACAAAGGAGGAAACTTGGGCTCAGGAAACCTGAGTCAACCGTGAAAGGTCACAACATAGCTGCTACCTGTTTGAACCTGAAATTGAACTCTTGTCCTCAAATCCTGTAGTTCCATTACACCACAGCTGTCTCACCCCGGGAGTGGCAAATTCTCTAAAGACAAGTATTAATTTTAGAAACAGCCAAAAGCACTGTGAATAAACCTATATTTTGAAAGTTAATTGAATACTGAAATGTTTAATGTACCTAGAAGGCGTTAGTATTATTAAAGTGAGTGATCAAAGTGGGTGATATAGTTTATAATAATAAAAATCATCATCACAAAGTACAATTATAAAGTATGGAGACAGAGTTTCTCATGTGGCTTGTGAAGTCCATCCCAAAGAGAAATGTCTCCCCAACTGATTTGAAGATTGGTATTGGTCTGCTGGCTATTCTGATTAAGCGATCATTTCAAAGGATGTTCCTATGAGTGCTGATTTGATGACAATGGAAATCAACATTCTTAACTTCATATTTTATTCTGTTTACGCATAGCCATAGACTTAAATAATTATATTGTGATATATAATATATAATGTATTATATAAACAATATACTATGTAACATGTGTATATATAATACTCAACACATTATATATATATATATAACCATACAATGACATAAACTACATTTTAATGTTTCATGAAATAGTCCTGAAGATTCATTAAGGCCCTAATACTAAGTTCTTAAATAGGAATTAAGTGAAAAGATATGGAAAAAACAATGTAAGTAGATGTTTGCCTATATCTTGTCAATTTTTTACTGCTTTCCCCTACTAAATGGAACAAATCTTTCGATTATATTGGTAAAAAGAAGATAAACTGAAAATCAAATAATTTTCAAAAAAATACTGACAATGTCTAAAATATAACAATTCTTTGCTTATTATGGGATACTCTCAAAACATCACAATTATAATAATGTAAATTAAAAAGTTGCAGATGTTTTTTGCCTCTGGTGAAAAGAATATAAAACAAATGTAGGGAAAATCGCTACCTGTTTTAGTCAATTAACAGACACTATATAGTTTAAACTCACTAGAAATACTTAGGACAGTACAGTGGAAAAAAACAAGAGACCCGGACAGAAAACGTGTTAGTGTGAGAAAATGAAATGTTAAGAATATGAAAAAATATTTTGATCAAGAAGGAAAAACCTGTCTTATCTACCCAATGTCTATTATTTACTAATTGCTGTTTTTTCTTCTCTACCTCTTACAGGAACATTTTGCCCCTTCTGATGCAATTATTGCTGTGGTTGAGTCAAACATATAAGACTGGAAAAGGACATAAAAAAGTTCAAAGTCAGGATTCTCTCCTCAGCAGAAAGGGAAATCAGCCGACATCCCCCTTGAAACCATCTCCTTTTCAGCCCCTAAGAAAAGAAGCTGGTGGAGACCTGGCTTCCTCAATTGTTTTAAATTATGAACTATCTCGAAGAAGTTCTTCACTCTTCTCTCTATAAACTATATTTAAGGGGGCTATACTAAAAACTTGTACTTACTAGTTCTTTGCCAGGAGGCAGATAACACAGTTATAAGGAAGAGTTTAATACATTGCCACTCAGTGACCCAAACTAGCCTTCTGCTTAGAAATTATAGAGACAGATTATAAAGAATCTTGGAAGTCAGGCATGGGTGGATTAGACCCCAGGCAGCTGAAAGTCAGTTTTTGGTGAGGGGAGTTACAGGGGAGATGTCTGTGGCATAGAATGCTCTGGAGCAGGGAGAGACTACCTAGGAGGTAATTCAGACAGAAAGCATCAAGAACCTCGATTTGAAAAGTTTGGCACTGAAGAAGGGGGAAAATACCAGAGACGTTTGAAAGAAAAAAAATCAACATGACTTGACAAGGATGCTCCATGGGGTGTTCTGGGCTGTAGTAAATCATACAGTGAGAATTCCAGTCCTCTCCTTGCTACTGAATTATTTTTATATTTTGCAAAGTCAAATCAATGGGAATTTGAGAGGGAGAAAAGGCAACACGAGGGATCGCATGTCCAAGAAAGAAAGATGGTGGAGGTGGAGAGGTTTACAGGAGGCCCAAACAGGCACAAGTTTGAAGCTTTTAGTTTGTTGGGTAATTTTTTGTTTTCGTTTTTATTTCTAATTGGTAGTAGAGTGTTTAGCCATACTGAACCCTAACGAGGTCTTATATCTGGTTCTGTTCTTAGCCTGGAAAAAGAGGGAGAGGAAAGTCCAACATGTTTCCAGGAAACCTAATAAAATTCTTCCAGAAGGTAATGCTAATTTGGATGGGAAAATGATAACCTCAGTTTGAGGCAGCGTTAAGAAATACACACATAGTGGGAGCCTGGGTGGCTCAGTTGGTTAAGCGACTGCCTTCGGCTCAGGTCATGATCCTGGGGTCCCGGGATCGAGTCCCGCATCGGGCTCCCGGCTCAGCAGGGAGTCTGCTTCTCCCTCTGACCCTCCCCCCTCTCATGTGCTCTCTCTCTCTCTCTCAAATAAATAAATAAAATCTTAAAAAAAAAAAAAAAAAAAAAGAAATACACACATAGCAATGCCCAGATCAGTGAGCAGCAGCAAACACAGATCTGGGATTTGGGGGGGCAGTTAGGACAAGAAATGCTGATCGTAGTGTCATTGGCATAGAAGCAGTATTCGAAGCAATGAGAATAAAACTCAAAATCAATTAGAAACAAGTCGTGACTATCTTATTATTGCTACCAGAGTGGCATGGGAGTGGAAGGCAGGCTACACAAGGGCAGAGACAGGACAGGGCAGTGAGAAAGTCTGCCCGGCCCAGCGGACTACAAGATACCAGCTGCTCTGGGCAGCTACCGTTAGGACCTCAAGCAAATTACTTAACTCTCTTGTAACTGGGGATTCACTTAATTGGTATTTGAATTTACTGTAGGTATTAAATGAAAAAAATACATGCAAAACTGCTTTAAATTAAAAAACTAACAAGTATTTAGACCTACCACCAAAATGTAAACCCAATTCCAACCGTAGCTTTAGTGGAAGAATGCTCCACTGTCATCACCCCTACATTTACTGCTGAGATTCTCTTCCTTCCCAGGCATGTTCACAGTCTTCTTACAGCGGCACTGTGAAGGTCTGCACCTCCTCATCCCTAATCTCACCCCCTGGCCACATCTCACATCTGGATTTCCTTCCCGAGTGTAACTTCCTCTCTATAGTTCTACACACTCTTTGACCTATATTCCGAGTGACTTCACTTGGCCCTAGGCAGCACTCACACTTTTGTTGCTAGGGAAGGTAGAGGTAAGTTCTGGGTGCAACCTAACCACGTTTTTATTCAATTACACAAAATCTAATTTGTGGTGACAATATTCTGGATAAAGTTACTAAGTATGTATCCAGGTTCAAGAATCTGACTGGTCAGATTCTATGCGCGCGCACCCGCATATATGTGTGTGTGTGTGTGTGTCTTTAAATGCTAATTCTCATTTAATAGATGTGGCCCTAGATACTTCTCTCACGATGCATAAATACACTTTCATATCCTTTGGTTAATTTTCAGTGTCTCTTGGGCATTTTTGTAGCCTCCAAGAGAACTGGAAACATCCCATAAAATTCTTCTACTCTCTAAGGCAGCATGGTATCCAGGGAAACTGCCACAGGCTTTGGAACTACCAAGGGCTGGATTCAGAACCCAGCCCAGACCACTCATGAGCCGCAGAACCTGAGCCTGTTATGTAACGCCTGAAGGGCTTGGTTTGGGAACACAATGGAAGTAATGGTTTCTACCTGTGGGGATTCAATGAGGCATAGTTAGGCAAAGCACTATCACCCAGGGACTGGTATAAAGTAGACACTTAATAACTATTTGTTAAGCAAAGAAATGTCAGTGTCCTTCCCAATCAGCCCATCAGAAAGCCTAACAGAGTGCTGAATGCACTGAAAGATCTATCAAACCAGAGCAGGCCTAACAGGTCTGGTTTAGCAGTAGCTTAATAAAAACTTGTCGATTTATCGACCGAAACAAGTGATTCCTAAAGATTAACATATCCTTTTTTTTTTTTAAACTACATTATCATTTAGAATAAAAATAAATGCTTGATATAATTTTATACATTAATTTCAAGAAACACACTTCAAGTATCTCATTCTAGCCAGGAAGTTAATCTAGTATTTAGTATCAGAAAGTATGTATGACTTTCAAATAATGATGAAAAATTACCCTTTGCGTGGTTCCTGTGCTATCACCCTGAAAAGTCAACTTTTTTTCTGTGTGAATTTTGTATTCTCACTTCTGCTCGGCCAATTAATTAGGTAATTCTGTAAGACTAGGAACCTGATCCTTTTAATGTAAACTTTGATTGCTCATCTTTATTTACTTGCCTGTTACCTCTGGAAAAAAAGATGGGAGGGGATCCCCCAACTCACTTCTTTTAAGAGCTGATATGGGAAGTTTTCAGCCTGTCCCTGGAGGGCAAATAATACAAATTCTAGGAAATGCTACTGTAGAAAAGCTTTGATTGAGAATTCCTGGAGAAAACTTTTTCTTTAAAATTTATTTTTTCCTGCTTTTTGTTTACCCTTCCCTAATCTAGAATGTATCCCACCCTTTGGTAACCCTTCCAAATATAAAAACTTTTGCTAATTCAATTGATATGCCTGAAGAACAGTGACTAAAAATAGACTCATGCTTATAGTGGTTTTGCAGTAATCACCTATGTATCTGGAGGGCATCCAACATTCCAGAAACTTCATTCCTATTGTACATTCCTATTCATTCCTATTGTGTTAGTCCTTGAGTCTCCAGATGAGATAAACAGTGACTCTGATGTTTCCTAACTATGAAAGAATCTTTCCCTTTGAATGCTATTGCATAGTTGATAAAGAACACTAAAGCGAAGTTTAAAGTTAAAGAAAATTTCAGTATATGGTACTATTTAAAAAATTAATAACACTCCTACTATATACAATATATGAGATCTCACTGCTTTGTTACAACCATTGGAGACCTCACTAGATTCCTAAAATCAGATAGCCCTCAATGGACAAGCTAACACACTAGTTGTATTTCACTTTTCAAACCTTGCTGAGCACCAATTGCCAAATTTCCAAATGTAAAATGGGGATAATGGCACGATTCCATGGGGTTTGTAGTAAGAGTGAAACACACGCCCAGCACAGGCTCACACGATGCAGTGCCTGACACATGCTAAGTTCTCCTCCCTTTCTCATTATGTTTACACATATCTGTGTGAAACCATACAGGATTAGCTAAAAGGGAGCATTATGCGAGCAGAGCCATTTCAATCTGTACTTGACTTTGGTGCAGATATCGACTGTATAGATGCAACACAACTTGGCTATAGGTTGAGAGAGTGAACGGCTGGTAATTTTAAGGAGAATTGTAATGGATACTATTATTCAGTTAAAACTTCATATGAGAGAGAAACAATTGATATGCTGATTAAATATCAGTGGGATTTATCAACCTCAAATGGGCACTCATGATTGCTCTGAAGTCTTATTGTGCCCCCAAATCTCAATCCTATGTTTCCCAATCCTCATTCCCTAACTTCTGTAATAAAATTAAACTCCAGTGCTGCCTCGCTCTTAGCGTATGACTTCAAGGACAAACAGAAACCATCAGAAGGGAATGCTTTCATTTTCCCTCTAGCAAATCTGTAGCCATCCTTTACAGCAAAGCAACAGGGTCTCTCAAAAGCCAATTTCTCAGCATGCCCTATATCTCCATCCCCTCCTAGGTTCTTAGGGACCTCATCCCATTCATTACTCCTTTTCTCACTTATATCTATAGCATTTCCTTTCTACTGGATTAATTTCGAGAGCAGTCAACTTTGCTCTAATATCTTCCATTCAAGGCAACACAACCCAAAACAAAAAAGTATTATTCCATCCCTTTCTAGCTACTACCTGTCTCTCCACACTCTTTGCCCAGTCAAGCTTCATAGGGAAAGGGCCATTTACTCTGTCATCTTCTTCTTTACTCCTCAATACTAAATTTGGATTCCACTCTCAACATACTGTAGAAACTGCTCTCGAGTCTGTTAACTAGTAACTTCTATATTCTGTATACAGAATGCTGTTCTAAAACCAGCAAAATCCAATGGAAACTTTTCAGTCTTTATTTTATTTGACTTCTCAACAGCATTTTACAAAACTAACCACTTCTCTTTGAAACATGATCTCCACTGATTTTCCTGACACCACATTTTCCTGGTTTTCTGTCTACTCCTTGGGGGTTCCTTCTCGGTCTTCTTTGCGAGCCAGACTCTTTTTCTACCCAATCTTTTTTTAATTCATTTTTTAAATTCTATTACTTTGTGTTATATTATTTTATTCTATTTTTTTCAGCTCTTTTGAAGTAGAATTGACAAATCTCTATCCAGCCTCGTAAAGCAGAAGATACTCAGGATATGACTCTGGATTCTCTTGTCTTTTGCATTTCTTGGCTTCAGAAAATATTTACATAGGGAATGGTCACAAATCTATACATATTTATATTCCAAACCAGTATTTGAGCTCCAGACTCTTATCTGCACATTTAACTTTTCCACTAGGATGTTTTATAGGCATGTCAAAATATGTCCAAACTAATCTCTCGAGCTTCCTCCCAAACCCATTTGAACCCTATCCCTCCTCAGGCACTTTGCTATTTCCTCCATCTGAACACAACTCTCAACCTCTTTACTTGACTAATGCCTGCTTTCTCTTGGGTTTCTACTCAAATGTCATTGCTTCAAAAAGGCCTTCTTTAACCCTCCTAACTAAATTAGACTATCTTATAGCACTCTGCGTTTTCCTTCAGAGCACACATGACCACTTACAATTACATACCCATTTGTATTCTTTGTGTTCAATTCTGCCATCTCCCTTACTTTGCTCTAGTTCCCCCCTCCTCACACTTACCTGCTTCTAACATTCCATATAATTTGCTTATTTATAGTTATTAATTTTTGTTTTTCTCTCCACTCTAGAATGTAAGTTCCATAAAGATTTCTTGTCTCTTTTGTTCACTGATATGTTCCAAATGCCCAGCACATGATAGGAATTCAAAAAATATCTGTTGAATGAATGAGGGGCTGTGTCTGTTTTATTATACCCTATATTCCAAACTAATCAATTTCTGTGTAATTAAGGTTCCAGTAATATAAAATCTAGGATGAAAAATGGAGCACAATATCATAAACACAGTAGGATCTCATATTCTGTGAATGATGAATGAATGCTAAATTGAATGCTTTCAGATGAATAAGGCATATTTATTTTGGAATCTAGAACAGTGGCCCTCATTTTTTTTTTAATTGTTTTTATTTGTTTTAGCACACAGTCCATCTTGTCTTTTGTTCTCTTTTTCCACATTCTAAAAAGTTTTAAGAGATAATAATATGAAGTGGAAGTGACATGAGAGGGAAGACTATGCCCATGTACTTCCGGTGTCAGTTGATGTCTAGCCCTCCTCCTGGTACTTAGCAGGAGGAATAAATAAATAAAATCAGGAACAAATGAGGGGATCTACCCAGTATGTGACATCAGGTGAAGGCTAGACAGCACCATGCAGTAGTGGAAGAAGCTGGGGACTTGGAATCATCAAGGGGATGAGCTCCCTTCATACCTCTACCATCTGACAAAAATCTGGCAACTTCCCTGGGCCTGGTTTTTCATCTGGTGAGGGGAGAAAACTAGATGATCTACTAAAATATAAGTTCCCTGAGGCTAGAGACTGCATCTGTCTTGTTCACTGGTGTGAAAACAAGGCTTACTTAGATCAGTATGTGTGGCACATAGTAGGCCCTCAGGAATTTGTGTAAATCTCTCTAAAAATTCCTTCCAGTGCTAAGATTTTAAGGAAAAAAATAACTTTGAGGTATTCTACATAAATAGTTCTTTTACTAGAGAGACTCATATACAGATTATCATCTTAGAAATAAATACCCCAGTTCAGGGTGAAAAGAATACAAATGAAAAATAAATGCCTGTTTCCTCTTGGTGAGTTGGACAAAGGCATTTATTTACCTGTTTCACATTTTCACTGTGAATTACTGGGTTCTTTAACCATATTTGCATAAATAATCATACTTATACATTCTGCGTTTTATTGGAAACCTTTAGCTCTGGGTGCGAGAGCACCAAACTCCTCAGGAACTATATACCCACACTGTACAACTTGTACTGGTTCCAGTCTTGGCGGTCCTTCCCTGCCATTATGTAGTTTTCGAGGCAGAACGGCCTCTTCCCATTTCTCAGGCCCTTCCTTCCTCACCCCATCCTCTGCCCTCACCCATCTCCCCCATTCGTGGCTTTCCCTCGGTTGGTCCGACGCTGGGAGAGGTTGGGAGAAACTGCCCCAGCGCTCGGCGCCCCCGGCAGCCGCAAACCGCCGTTACTGGGGACCACTGGCTTCCCAACTTACGCTAGAAA
>NC_138376.1:86708857-86836251 GCF_054177405.1 Leptonychotes weddellii
TCCCCCCCCCCCCCCCCCAGTCCAGGGCTCCGAATCTTTCGCGGCCGTTGCCAGGGAGACCGGCCGATACCAGGCAAATAGGCATTCGAGAAAGAAAAGGGGGGAAAGCTACACGGCAGTCTGGTAACAAAGGAGCAATAAAAGCAGTCCTCAAATGGAGGGCTGGGGACGCGTCTGCGAGAAAATCCGAAAGCGAGCTAGCAATCACCCCAAGTTAAAACCAGGAGGGGGATGCAGAGGAAGGGGCATGATTCACATTGGGGGTGGGGGAAATCAACAGCCTTAAATGAGCTTTTGAGAATCGCCTGGATGGTGGTTTTGGATCAGCCCAGCTGGCTTTTCAAGTTGGAACTCCGCTAATACAAGAGATTCGCGTCCACCTCGGCGGCTGGGGTCTTGGGCCAGGCCAGCGGGCTCCCTTAAGAGTGATAATATGTTTGGCAGGATATACTTCTACGGAAACGTCTTTCCATCAGCTCTGGAGAATATGACTTCGTGATCGAATAATACATCTGAAGGCAGTGGGCAGTGAGAAGACGAAGCTTCGTGTAACGATGCACAGCTTGGTGATTTGCAAAGCGATATTTGAACAAAGAGTTATTGGCTTGAACCAACCATCTTTTTCACTCAAAGTGTGACCCATTTCCCTACAATAAGCAGAAAATAAAACTGCTTGAGAATTCAGAGCCAACACCAGGAGAAATGAACCATTCTCTCGACTGCTTCTCGCTTCCATAAGCGAAAGATTATTCATTTCAGGATTACTAAATGTAAACGAGAAAAGGGTCTGATGTGGAAACGAGTGAAAACTTTGGGAGCAAAAATGTAGGCGGTAGGAGAATGTTTATTAGGCTGTATCCTTGATTTTTTTTTACCGCCTCTTCCCCTTCTTTAAATCAGTGCCTTGTCTTTCACACACAAATAGCGTCTGGTACTTCCGTGGCAAGGGGTGCGATGGAGGTACTCTGTGTCCCCTTATAGAAGCTTTTTCTCTAACCCAAGCTAGACTTGGAGCGTCAAGAATCTTCTTGCTATTTCTCAACATGCAGTTTCTCCTTAGAACTGTAATCGTCAATCCGGTGGTTTAGAATTTCTTTGCGGCTGCCTCCCTCCCTTCCAGGAGCACACTCGCTTGCATGCACACTTACACATGTTCAGAAAGAGTCCATCCGATCCTGGCAGTAGGCTGAAAAACGATTCATGTCTACGCGAATTGCATCCTAACCGTATATATGGATACATATACTCGAGGCTGTGTCTCGTTTCACCATAGAGGAAAATTGTCATTTCATACAGTGATAAAATGCAAACTGTTATGATCTTTTGTAAATGGCCCTCACTTTATATTGTGGGGGAAAAATCACTAATTGGGAATAGTCGGGGGTGGAGGGACTTCGATGAGCATCGCAGGCCAATATCGAATTATTTTATTTCATGCCAGTGTGGGATAGGGTAGGGAGTGTGGCTTAGGCTCCTTGCCGCTTTTGCATTTTCCACATCTGGCCTACAGACCTAATTCTAACTCGAGATGTCGTTTGATGAAATTCGATCTTCGTGGTTTAAATACCTTTCAATTTGGGGCGATTTAACATTTGCAACCGTTAAAAAAACAAACCCTGTGCAGTATCTGTGAAACCAATACGGAACACGGAGAAAGAAAACATGCTGCACACAAATCCCAACCATTGTCTTTAACACTCGCATACACACACACATACACATAAATACACAGGGAAGATGGGGGAGGGGAGCGAGTGGAGAGAGACAGACACGGGTATAGACCGACAAGAGTCAAAGCGAGTCAAGTTAACGCTTTCTCCGCCCCCAACCACAAGTACCCCCCCCCTCCCGCGTTAATTAATTCCAAACAAAGCAAGCCAATCAAGTGATGCGTTATTATTTTCAAGCAGAGGGAGGCGAGAGGCATGTATTTTTTAATTGATTTATTTATTTGGAGGACGTTAATTCTCGGTCTGAGGCTGATTTTCAAACCATTTGCAAAGCGCGGCTCCATTGTTCGCCGGGCGCGCAGGCTCCGCCCCCTGCTTTGTGTGCGGTGCGCGGATTGGCCGGCGCGCGCGGGGGCCGCGTCAGCGCCCGCGAGCCCATTCATCTGTGCACTTGGGCGTTGGACCCCGCATCTTATTAGCAACCAGGGAGATTTCTCCATTTTCCTCTTGTCTACAGTGCGGCTACAAATCTGGGATTTTTTTATTACTTCTTTTTTTTTTTTAAACTACACTTGGGCTCCTTTTTTTGTGCTCGACTTTTCCTCCCTTTTTCCCTCCCTCCTGCGCTGCTGCTTTTTATCTCTTCGACTTAAATCTTTTTACCCGGAGTGTATTTAATCGGTTCTGTTCTGTCCTCTTCACCACCCCCACTCCCCCCTCCCTCCGGTGTGTGTGCTGCTGCCGCCGCCGCTGCTGCCGCCGCCGCTGCTGTTGCCGCTCGCCCCGTCGTTACACCAACCGGAGGCTCTTTGTTCCCCCCTTGGATCTGTTGAGTTTCTTTGTTGAAGAAGCCAGTATGGGTGCCCAGTTCTCCAAGACCGCTGCGAAGGGAGAAGCCACCGCGGAGAGGCCCGGGGAGGCGGCTGTGGCCTCGTCGCCTTCCAAAGCGAATGGGCAGGTAAAGTCTACCTGTGTTTCTGGTCATTTCTTTGGTGTCTTTCTGTAGTCCCGACGCTTCTCCTCCCCTCCCGGTCGCGCCCAAGGCGCATTCGGCGGAGAGAGGAGCGCGGCCAGATTGCAGTCTGAAAGTTGAATGGAAAGCGATAGCCTAAATTGTCAATTTCTCATAGGAGGTGGGGGGGGTCCTCCTCTCCACCCCAAAGGAGTGGTTCCCGGAGAATCCTGGCAAATTCTTGTGTAGACGCGAGGAAAGAAGTGATAAATCGTCTAAAATGGCGTGTTTGGAGCTTGGCAGAACGTGACTAGCTAGGTGCTACCCCCCCTCCCCCCAGTCAGGTTGCATTTGTGTTTGATGGGCACAAAGGTGTTTGGGTGGCTCTCGTGTTTGTTGTCGAGATTGGGTCGCTTTCAAAATTTCTGAACTGGTGTGATGGGGGGCAGGATGGGGGAGAATGGGAATGGTGGTGGAGAAAGGCAGGGAGGGGAAAGGCTGTCTTATTGTATGCTGAGGCGGCATGCCCTGGGTTCTTGGAAAGGTAGCTGGCTGGCTGGAACTGGGCAGGAAGGTTTCGGTATCTTTCCGTGGGGGCTTTCCCACTGTTCTAAATCTTTATTCGTCAGCTGTCTGTGGAATTACACACCCATCCGACTTTGAAATGGTATCCCTGGGTGGGAAGACTCGGTGGGTCCTTGAAGAGAACCTGTCCAGATGGTCAAGAAGAGGCAGTTCGTGTGTTTCGGTCGGGATTGTTCGTGTGCGCGGTGGCGCCTGGACCACTGCGGGGGGCCACCCCAGAGCTGCCCGGACCCAGGCAGATGGCCACGGTTGGGTGGGCTCGAGAGGTCGGCCATGGGTGGCTGCTTCGCAAACACTGGGCACCCACCACGCCTCTTTTCCTAGAGTAGAGGCCGTGTAGCTTCGCCTACTGTAACCTAATGGGGAAGGCAAGCTCTGCCAAGAGGCTCTGAACCCGATAAAAATGCAAAATGAGCCGCCTTGGCGCGCCCCGGCTTCACAGAATCTCAGGCGAAGGTGGGCGTGGAAGCCGAGGCAACACCTCAGAAATCATGGGTTTCCCCCTGCCTTGTTGGTTTTATTCGGACCAGGACGCCGTGAAGCCACCTGAGCTTTGTTTGTGGACTCTGGGCTGCGCGATCCGGGCTCGGGGGCGCCTCGGCCGGCGGGCAGGGCCGCGCTGGGTAGGGCGGGGTGGCCCCGCGGCCCCGCCCCTCCGCGCCCGCCCGCCGGCCCGCCCGCGCCCAGCTCCGCGCGGTGGAGGCGCAGCGCCCCCTGGCGACCCCAAGCCCTAGGGGGCGTAGTGCGCGCGCAGCCCAGGCGCTTCTGGCTGGAGCGCTGTGATGCCCTTGGGAGTTCTCGGTGTTTTGAAGAGCCTCTCAGGGTTTAGGGAAAAGGGGGATGTGTACCGGCTTTGGCTCCGTGCCTTCTCCCGAAGGGCGTTTGGTGTATCCTGTGTTATGTGGCTCTTTTTTTGTAGAGCCCCTGAGGCGAAGGCTGGAATGGGTTATCCCTTGCTTTCCACGTCTGGGGCTCGGCACTTTTAAATCCGTTTGTTGAGTGGTCGAGGCTGCCGCTGTTTTCTTTAGGGCGCCCCCAACGGCACTGCCCCGTTTCTTCGGAGAGCCCTTGTCTAGGCAGGCAACCCCGCCTCCCCGTAAGGGGGTGGAGGGACTCCAAAGCCAGAGGGGCCCGGGGTGGGGGGGGACTGGTCCCTCCAGGCCCAGGGGTGGGGGCGGCAATGGCGGCGCCCGGGCCGCTTCAGTGACACTCCCACCTTCTCTGCCCCGCAGGAAAATGGCCACGTGAAGGTAAACGGCGACGCCTCTCCCGCGGCCGCCGAGCCGGGCGCCAAGGAAGAGCTGCAGGCCAACGGCAGCGCCCCGGCCGCCGACAAGGAGGAGCCCGCGGCCGCCGGGAGCGGGGCGGCGTCGCCCGCCGCGGCCGACAAGGAGGAGCCGGCCGCCGCCGCCCCCGAAGCCGGGGCCAGCCCCGCGGAGAAGGAGGCCCCCGCGGAGGGCGAGGCCGCCGAGCCGGGCTCGCCCTCGGCCGCGGAGGGAGAGGCCGCGTCGGCCGCCTCCTCGACGTCTTCGCCCAAGGCCGAGGACGGGGCCACGCCCTCGCCCAGCAACGAGACCCCGAAAAAAAAAAAGAAGCGCTTTTCCTTCAAGAAGTCTTTCAAGCTGAGCGGCTTCTCCTTCAAGAAGAACAAGAAGGAAGCGGGAGAGGGCGGGGAGGCCGAGGGCGCAGCCGGCGCCTCCGCCGAAGGCGGCAAGGACGAGGCCGCCGGGGGCGCCGCTCCAGCCGCCGCAGAGGCGGGCGCGGCCTCCGGGGAGCAGGCGGCGGCGCCGGGCGAGGAAGCCGCGGCGGGTGAGGAGGGGGCGGCGGGCGGCGACCCGCAGGAGGCCAAGCCCGAGGAGGCCGCCGTCGCGCCCGAGAAGCCGCCCGCCAGCGAGGAGACCAAGGCCCCCGAGGAGCCCAGCAAGGCCGAGGAGAAGGCCGAGGAGGCCGGGGCCAGCGCCGCTGCCTGCGAGGCGCCTTCAGCCAGCGGGCCCGGTGCGCCCCCGGAGCAGGAGGCGGCGCCCGCGGAGGAGGCGGCGGCCGCATCAGCCTCGTCAGCCTGCGCAGCCTCCTCACAGGAGGCCCAGCCGGAGTGCAGTCCAGAAGCCCCCCCAGCGGAGGCGGCAGAGTAAAAGGGCCCGATTTTTGAGATAATCGAAGAACTTTTCTCCCCCCGTTTGTTTGTTGGAGTGGTGCCAGGTACTGGTTTTGGAGAACTTGTCTACAACCAGGGATTGATTTTAAAGATGTCTTTTTTTATTTTACTTTTTTTTTAAGCAGCAAATTTTGTTCCCCCTCCTTCCCCACAGATCCCATCTCAGATCATTCTGTTACCACCATTCCAACAGGTCGAGGAGAGCTTAAACACCTTCCTCTGCCTTGTTTCTCTTTTGTTTTTATTTTTTTTGCATCAGTATTAATGTTTTTTGCATACTTTGCATCTTTATTCAAAAATGTAAACTTTCTTTGTCAGTCTATGGACATGCCCATATATGAAGGAGATGGGTGGGTCAAAAGGGATAGCAAATGAAGTGATAGGGGCCACGATGGGGAAGTTGAAGTGGTGCGTAACATTGCCAAGAATAATGTACCACTAGAAATGATGGTGTAAAGGCTTAGTCTTTTTTTTTTTTTAAAGTTATTACGATGTATTTTGTGAGGCAGGTTTACAACACTACAAGTCTTGACTAAGAAGGAAAGAGAAAAAAAACACCAATACCCAGATTTTAAAAAAAGATCATAGTCTTAGGAGTTCATTTAAACCATAGGAACTTTTCACTTATCTCATGTTAGCTGTATCAGTCAGTGATTAAGTAGAACTACAAGTTGTATAGGCTTTATTGTTTATTGCTGGTTTATGACCTTAATAAAGTGTAATTATGTATTACCAGCAGGGTGTTTTTAACTGTGACTATTGTATAAAAACAAATCTTGATATCCAGAAGCACATGAAGTTTGCAACTTTCCACCCTGCCCATTTTTGTAAAACTGCAGTCATCTTGGACCTTTTAAACACAAATTTTAAACTCAACCAAGCTGTGATAAGTGGAATGGTTACTGTTTATACTGTGGTATGTTTTTGATTACAGCAGACAATGCTTTCTTTTCCAGTCGTCTTTGAGAATAAAGGAAAAAATCTTCAGATGCAATGGTTTTGTGTAGCATCTTGTCTATCATGTTTTGTAAATACTGGAGAAGCTTTGACCAATTTGACTTTAGAGATGGAATGTAACTTTGCTTACAAAAATTGCTATTAAACTCCTGCTTAAGGTGTTCTAATTTTCTGTGAGCACACTAAAAGCGAAAAATAAATGTGAATAAAATGTACAAATTTGTTGTGTTTATTTATGTTCTGATAAAATACTGAGACTTCTAGGTCGTAAGGGTAATTTTGAGGAACATCTTGCATGCCATCAAGAGTAAATTTTCTTGTGGTTTTTAATCTGAAGTTTCCAAAGTTTGAAATTCATAATCAGCAGTGTCAGATTACATACAGGAAGATCTTAACATTCCATGTCTGTTACCATTTACCTGCATTGACATTGAGTTTTCATTTAAAAATTGAATAATTATTTTTATCATAGTTAACATAGCATGTCAGAATGAATCATTTAATACAAAAGTGGTGTGACCCGAAGACTTATTTAAATGTCATGTGAAAATTTCATAAAATATGTTTTTTTGTCATGCAGGTCCAGAAACTTGAGAGTATTTAATCCAAACTGCAGATGGGCCATAAAAGTGGCCAAATGTGTTTCAAAAACTGATGGTGTATTACCTGCCATTGTAATTGCTTAGTGCTTGGCTAATTTCCAAATACTGCTTAGATTATGTGTTACACCTTAGAAAAACTGGCTTATGTGAAGGAGTAATGGTGATGAATGGGCAACATTGTCAGTTTATGGGCCTTTTAGTATAACTTGCCTCAATTCAATAGTTGCAGTTTTTTTTAATGAAAGTAGTGTGTTAGTATCTTGTTACTCAAAGGAAAAGATAGAGAATAATACTTCCTTACATAGTAATAATCTTTACTAGTTTCACCTTTGCTCTTAACCACCCCATAACTGGATTTGTTTTTTTTCTTCACTGGATCCTAAACTGAAGTCAATTTGAAGATAAAGGTGTATATGAAATACCCTTACTTCATTAAATGCAAAGGAAAATAGTTCACCCTGTTTTGCTGTTTTTGAGCAGTTTGCCTTGTAGGGTTCACAGTCAGTGAACCACATTTGTAACAACTGAGCACAAATCTTAAACTCCTTAGAAAAATAAATTAGCTTTTGACATGTGCTATTAATTGGAATAATGAATCATAAATAATAGTTCATGCCCTCTCCTTACCAAATACCCTCCCCACTAATAAAAATAGCATTTGGAAGAGTATGTACTTTTAGTTGGGGTATGTTGATCTTGAAGGATGTTTGAAAGTTAAAAGTCAAATCTGGTAACCAAAGGACTGCTTTATGGGGTCTTTGCAACCTTACCAACTTTTCTCAAATACCTCCTTGGCCAATTACAGGGCCTAGTGTGTGGGAGGACTCAAAAAAAAAAAAATGGATTTTAAAAATTAACTCCTGAGTAGTCAAAAATACTGTGTAGCCAACTATATTGCTACGCTTGTTTTTTTAACAGCTGGAATTAAGATGCATTATTTTGATTTTAATTGCCTAAAACACTTTGGGTGGTATTGATGGAATGGTGGATTTTCCACCAAGTGATTAAATGAAATTTGACGTATATCTTTTCATCCAAAGTTTTGTACATCACATTGTTTTCTAATGGAAAAATGTTAATATGGCTTTTTGTATTACTAACAATAGCTTTGAGATTAAGGAAAAATAAATAACTCTTGTACAGTTCAGTATTGTCTATTAAATCTGTATTGGCAGTATGTATAATGGCATTTGCTATGGTTATAAAATACTTCCTCTGGATTATAATTATCATTTGATTCAATTCCTATTGCTTGTAAAATAAAGTTTTACCAGTTGATATAATCAAGCTTGCTAAAATAGGATTTTTTACAAATTTAATTTTAAAATGCAAATTTTAGAGAAAAACTTAAAATCTTAAGTTGATGGTAAGTATAACTATTACTTAGTTTAAGGGTTGTGGGAGGTATGCTTGACATTATACTTAGGATATATAGTTATATCCATTGAAGGTGAGTTCTATGTTAACAAGTAAACATTTCAATGATAGGGCTTGATAAAATGTTTGAGAACCAATGCAGTGTACCTACATTTTCCTCTCGTGTACATAAACAATAAAATTTTGCAAATAAAAATTTGAGGAAAGGGTGCTTTTTGCATTCATATACTTTGGAAAGGGGTTGTAGTTTAACATAGTTAAGTTTGCTTTGAAAATTAGAAAACTGGTTCAGTAACAGGGCTATTAGCTTTTATTTTTCCTTTAATCATTCACTGTGCAATATTGAGCCATTTTTTCCCCTTTCCACTTCCCAGTTATATGAAAGTGCTTAAAACAGGATGTAGCAAACATGAATTTTAAAATGCTTTAAATCTGTAAATATTCCAGTCCTTGCTGGGGATTCGAGTTCCAGCACTCCTTTAAATTACATCCAACAGTGCTATTTTAAAAATGGGAAATAAATACTTTTAAAAGATGTGAATGTTAACTATATTTTATGTACCTGAAAAGAGTGATAAATTACTGATCCCTGAAATACTTCTTTCTATATTTCCTCTCAACTGCTTAACAGCAACTTTGTTTTTAAGTAATCTGCACCCAACCTAAGGTTGGAACTTACAACCCCAAGACAAGAGTCACATGCTCTATGGACGACCCAGCCAAGTGCCCCTCAACAGCAACTTTGAAACAAAACAAACTACCCCATAAGATCTAGCAGTTGCAAATATATAAAATAATTACTGCAAAATTTCTAGGAATCCTGATAATCCCAGTGCTAGTGTTTTGATAAAATTAGAACATAAGACTTTTTAAATACTACTAGTAAGTGAAAGATAAATATCTTTGTCAATTGCTGTTAATTACAACCTCTCTCATTTCTGGGAAAGGTGAAAGGCGACGGGACTACTTGTCACGGAGGATTTCAATACAACACATTTCAATTGAATTCCTTAAGTTAGCCTTACAGGTTTTCTTCCTAACAAGTGGGACGCTATTCCTTAGGTTTGAAATGTAAGTTAAGGACTGGATATCATGCTACAATTCTATACCTGTGTAGGGGTGAGAAAAGGGAAGGGATTCTTGGGGAGAGTTATACATTGGAAGTGTAAGAAAGCTCTCAAAGCAAGTCTCAGGTCAAATGATATACCCGTATTTTGGAAAGTATCATCCAATAGAAATATAATGAAAGACACATGTAATTTTAAAATTTTTAGTAATATTTTTTTTAAAAATAAGAACAAACGTGAAATTAATAATCCAGAAATCTTCAATATGTAATCAACATGAAACTTACTGAGATATTTTACTTTTTTTTCTTACCAAGTCTGTGGAATCCAGTGTATTTTATACTTAAAACACACCTCACTTTGGAGCAGTCACTTTTCAAATGTTCTCTGGTCACATGTGGCTACCACATTGGAGTGCACAGGTCTGAAGAACCAGAAGCTGAGAGTCAAGGAGTGAGGAGGAATGTTGGGTACAGACTTTGCGAAGTGTAGCTTATGTGATTAATTTCATGAGCTTCAAGGGTTTAGCTTTTGAGCCCACATTGAAGGTTTTTTTTCTAAATTTCAAACCATTTTAAGCATTGGTGTTATCAGTAAATATGGTGAGATTCTGAATGGTCTTGTTATAGACTGAACTGTGTGCCCTCTCCCTCCCCCACTCATGTTGAAGCACTAACCCCAGTACTTTAGAATGTGACTGTATTTGGAGACAAGGTCTTTAAAGAGGAGATTAAGTGTTAGGATGATCCAACATGACTAGTGTCCTTAGAAGAAGAAATAGATTGTCCACAATGAGAGACACCAGGGGTTCACTCGCATGGAGAAAAGAGATCATGTGAAGACACAATGAAAAAGTAGCCATCTGCAAGCCAAGGAGAGAGGCTTCAGAAGACACCAAATCTATCAGCACCTTGATTTTGGATTTTCAGCCTCCAGAATTCAGAGAAAAGAAATATCTGTTGTTTAAACCACCCAGTCTGTGGTACTTTGTTATGGCAGCCGTAGTAAACTAATACAGGACTCCTTGGTAAGAATGCAAAGATTGTCTCTACTTGAGGATGTAAAGAATTTTACAGGCTTGCTTTTGCTCTTCCCTCAATGGAAAAGAAACTGCTTTCTAGCTTGAGAATTTTATTATTGTTGTTACTGTTACCTTAGAAAGGAGAGAAATGATAGCTTAAAAATTAGAAAGGTAGATTATATTGCTATCTTAATTACTAATGAGTTGATAGGAAAGATCTCTGGAACACAAATAGTAAGAAAATATCTAAAAACACTGTGTAATGTTATGTCTGAATTTATCCATCTCTATTTTCCCTTGCAATTTACTTGTACAAGAAACTGAGTTATTTGTTCATTAAATGTCCACGGTATGGATTTTGCTGGTTGCACCTCATGCTATCATTTAATACATTACTTTGTCTTTCCTATATTTCTTATATTTTCTGTAAATTGATCAGATCAGATTCAGATTCAAAGGACTATATCACAGGTGATGTTGTATTTCTGTCAGGAGGCACACAATGTTCAGTCATTTCTCTTTTTGTGATGTTTAAAGCCATTGATTTTTGCTTAAATCCATTAATTAATATAGAGTTGCCAAATGGTGTTCATTCCTTTTTATTTATTTGTTCAGTTATTTCTATAAAGAGAAACTTTCCTTCATCAACCATTTGGTTGTCCATGGGTTGTCCTTTCTTAATGGAAAGGCAGAATAAATGTTTAATTCTTTCCCTTTATTTATTGATTTTCAGAATAATGAGTTGATTCCCTAATGCCCTTCAAAGGTGACCAACGATGATATTTGATGAGTACCATTATACATTTACAGATTTAAACTTATTTAATGTAAGTAATATAAATGATGCTCAAATTGGCTCACGGTAGATTATGCTTTAAAGTTATAGAATTCAATAAATGAAATCAGTTTAAATTTTATTAAGATGCTACTTGAGAATGTGCTAAAAGATAGATGAAACTCAATATTTATTTTACTCAAATGAAATGGGCTTATGCATTTAAGTGCTGGCACATCCCTAATTTTAGTTGGGGTTTCACGCCGAGAAGCCGTCTGTTTATACAATTTCAAAGAAATGGGAAGCATTGCAATTTTTTTCTTACCCTCTAATTACTGCTATATAATCATATTTAAATGTCATCAACGTTTATCAACATAGCAGCTTACCCATGTAGTAAGAAAAATGTCTGGAAATGTATGAGTTTGAGAAGACTCAGCAATCACCAGTCATGCAGATTTCCATGTTGGCACTTGATGAAGCAGTGCACTAAATAGAACATGTTGGTGAACAGGCATTACTAATTTCACCAGCAAAATACTAAAACAGGGGTATGTGTCAGTGAAATTGGTAATTTTTAAAGAAAAATTATATTCATTGTATAGCCCACAGGCTCCTATGGCAGGATTAATTAGCGGCTTTTGTGAAGAAGTTTTGAAGAAGTTGAATTTAACTGAACATAAGGTAATATTCTTTTCTAAGCAAACTACCAACTAGAGCTACTTATTTTAATGTTTTTGAAAAATTGGCAAGCATTGGATAAGGCAATAGATCATCTAAAATAGATAACATTTTAATAGATTTGAAGACACTTGGTGAAATTGTAAAGAAAAGGGGGCCTGTAGACTTGGTCAGGTCATATTATAAAATATTAATTATTAACTAGAAAAATGAATTATCTTACAAGGGTCATTTTCCCCTGTCTTTAGTGTGCTAACTAGTTCATGAATTGGATTACAATAGTGCAAAGAATGTCTTATTTTCTTTTTCTCATATGCTTCCTGATATTTTAAAAAGCATAAATTATTGGGACGCCTGGGTGGCTCAGTTGGTTAAGTGTCTGCCTTCAGCTCAGGTCATGATCCTGGGGTCCTGGGATTGAGTCCCGCAACGGGGTCCCTGCTCCACGGGGAGCCTGCTTCTCCCTCTGCCTGCCGCTCCCCCTGCTTGTGCTCTCTCTGACAAATAAATAAATTTTAAAAAATAAAATCTTTAAAAAGCATAAGTTATTGCTAAGAATTTTGAAAAATTTTGAATGAGAATTTTAATTTTTTAAATTTATTGGTATATAGCTTCTAAATTTAAAATTCTTTGCAGTCTAGAAGTGAAATATCAGAATTCCAATGATGAACTTATCTAAAACAAACCAAAAATATGCAAATACCAGAGTTTCTTCTGAACAATAATGAAAGTTATTATTCAAATCTCTTGAGAAAATCTACATTTTTTAGCATTCTTACAGAGCACAAAGATTTTTCACGCTTATTAATGCTTAGTGAACAAAGAAGAACTTAATATACAATCAGTAAAAAGACTATTTCTTCTGAAGCATTTCTGCCATAATTTCTTGAGACTTAAAACACAGAATAAGCATATTTATTGAGAAAATGCATGATTTTTTTGTTTGTGTAGGTCAAGAGACTTGTTAAGGGATGCCTGGGTGGCTCAGTGGGCAAAGCGCCTCCCTTCGGCTTAGGTCATGATCCCAGGGTCCTGGAATCGAGCCCCTCATTGGTCTCCTTGCTCAGCGGGAAGCCTGCTGCCCTCCCCCCATCCACGCTTGTGCTCTCTGACAAATAAATAAATAAAATCTTAAAAAATATATATTAAAAAAAATAAGCCTTGTTAAAACTAGTTGTTCATAAAGCATGTTTCCTCCCTACTTTCTGTTCTGAATTCAAATTTTGTTATCAAAAGTATACTTGCAAGTAATAAATACATATTTCGTATATATAAATTTATATAAAAAAATTAATAATAGAGCACACATTCATAGTTATGCCTGATTTGATATATATTTTTATAAATACATAAATATATTTTATAGTGATATGTATTTAATATAAATATATATCTAATATATATTATAAAATCAGGCATAAATATGAATGTGTGCTATTTTTAATATTAAAACTTTTAAACAAAAGTTCTCTATTTTTAATTTTGTCACTTCCCTTATTTGCTCCTTGAAGTCTTTGGAAAATATGGTATCTTCCAAATGCTTCCTAAGATAATAGAGAACAATGGTTGAATGTGGTTTTAGATTTGGTTAAATGAGGGTATTTTGACCAGAAGTTGATTTTTCTAAAGATTCTTTGTGTGAAAATCTTCAATTTAGTTTTACCGCTCATTAATTTTTCATAACATGTAGTTATAATAATAATCATCATGCACATCTGACCTACGATAAAGAAGAAACAGGCAGAATAAAGATTATTGACTTTTCTTTTTTGTTCTTTTATAGACCTTATTGGTGAGACTTATGATTATAATGTTATTTCCTAATGAAAGTACAAGAATGAAATAGTGATTAGGCACTTGGGTGTTGGAGTCACGATCTGGCTCTGCAAACTTTTTATAATATTAGCTGCACTACTTTATCTATCTGAACCTCAGTGTTCTCATGTGTAAGCTGAGAATAAAAAGAGTGGCATTACTAGGAATGTTTGCTATTATTTATTTCCTAGTATCTGCACTTTTTGGTTCAATATTGAGTAATCTACCTTAGATACTCTGCTGGTACCCTGAAATCATTTGCAATATGTTTTAATTAAGATGCTTTAGATAAAGATTTCTTTTCAAAGGACAGATTTCTACTTAAGAATCTGCCATACTTCATTTTTTATTTTAGCAAACATTTGTTGAACACCTAATATGTTCTAGGGAAAGGACTACAATCTAGAAACATTTCATATGTGAATATACTGCATGCCTAGAATCTGTTCTGGTGGGAAAATCACAAGTCAGAAATAATACCAATACTACTACTAATAATCTATAATGTGATTTTTTTTAAATGTCAAACACATATAATTATCATATAGCCTTGATTATAGACATTAGATGAAAACAAATGAAATATTATAAAAAACAATGCTTGGTATATATTTTAAATTTATATGTCAAGTTTATATTTTAATAGCATTTTAATAAATAACAGGAAAAAATAAACATAAAATGCAGAAGATGCATATTCAGGTGATCTAGTGTCAGATTACAAGCCACCTGAAAACTCAGTGGTATAAAACAACAATAATTTATTTTTTTCTTTTTTAAAGCTTTGTTGATGTATAATTGATACACAATAAACTGCACATAAAGGACACAATTTGGTACACACACATATGACACACCTGTGAAACCATCACCAGAATCAAGATAATGATAGTATCCATGATGATTCTGTGGGTCAGGGATTAGAGCAGACAGGGTAGGGACAGCTTGTCTCCGATACATGTTTGTGGCTGCCCCACCAGCTGGGGTTGCTTGAATAGCTGGAGACCGCTGGGATAGCTAGATTGGGGTCATATGTCTGGGATCTTCATTCTTCTTCATGAGGTGTTTGCTAGGATTAGAAGGCCTAAGGTGGCTCCTTGACACTGGTCTTGGTGCCTGGGCTGGGATGTCTGGAACAGCGGACAGCGCTGTCTCAGGATAGTCAGACTAACTGCATGGCCATGGGCTTCTCCCAGGGGTGGAGTTTCAAGAGAGTGTTCCAAGGGACAGGAAATAGAAGCTGCCAATGTCTTATAGCCTAGTCTCAGAAACTGGCACAGCTCACTTCCGCTACACTTTTATTGGTCAAAATAGTCACGGAGCCCATTCAGACTCTAGGAATGAAGGACGTGGACACCACCTCTCGGTGGGAGAAATGTCAAAGAAATTTTGACCAATTCTAAATCACTACAATACATGTTCAATATGCTATATTCCTGATTAAAAGGGGACTTCAAATTGAAAACATGAATAAACTATTTTGGGGGAATTATAAGGGCCGTGGTAGGGGAAGGAGGTAGAAGAAATTCCATCAACTCCTCTGTCTTCATTGCTCTTTATCAAGCGATGTTCTTCAAACAAACTGGAGCTGTTATGCCCTGATATATTATAAATGGGTGCATTTGGATATAAATATATATGATCAAGTAATACGGTAAATATTGTTTTTTATTATAGAATATTGTGTCATTTAATATTTAGTATATTTTAGCCATATAAATTATTATCAAGCTTCAAAAACCATTGTTATATGTTCAGCCACTATGTGAAATGTGTACATCTAGCATAAAAGCCAGTAACCAAAATTTTAGTTAGAGAAATATGCCAACTCAACTTAAGCACCACAGGAGAATGTTTTTATTGCAGTCTTTGGGAAACACAAGGGAAAGCCATGTGTAAATACAGTTGGCCCATGGAAAAGGGGTACCTGATTCATTTAAGGGGAATTGAGTAAATGTTTTAATCATTATTTGTAATATTTCTGTTAACAGGGAAGTGGCCGTACTTGGAAAGAAAGAACGACCTCGTGTCATCCTTTTGGCTCCTCTCAACCATAGCTCATCTCAAGTAATATTTCAGTGGTGTTTTAAGTTTCTCACCATCCTTTATTGCTAAAACATTTCCTCTTTTGACTGAAGCACACAGGCGTGAGAAGAAGCAAGATAGAATCTGTTTGCGTGCACCCGTGCTCGCCTTCATATATTCCCTGATCGGAGAGATTACAAAGAACCATTAAAAAGGTTAGTCACGTGGAATACTAGAGTTAAAGCGGTGATCAGGTGGTAAAGAGTTTTGATCCTCAGATAAATCTGAAGGTGATTTACAGAAGCAGGTAGTGTCTATTGAGGAATACAGTTTAAGGCAGTGACACTCCTTGGGAGAAGAGAGGCAGCACCCAAAGCAAGCAATGAAAGCAACATGTTTCCTTTGGTTTACGTATTTTTATATTTGCTTACAGAGTGTTTAAAACATATTTCACATCTATTTTTTAAGAGTTTCATAGCAGGGTTTTTTGTTTGTTTGTTTGTTTTTTTCTTTTCTCTTCTTAATCAGTTTCTTTACAGAGTTATACCACTACCAAGAAGTTAGGACATCGTGTAACCAGTGTGAAAAGCAATTAAAATTAACTATTGTACAGAGGTTAGATAAGGTTAAAGTATCTACCCACCCACCAACATTGCAGACCTCTAGTAGAGGTGTGTATGTGCAGGTGATAAATAAGTGTTTGACATTTGTAGTATTAATTGATTAGCATTAAAAGAAATAGCAGTCACACCTGGTGGATAAGTAAATAAAGCTAGAGAAGAGAAAGACTCAAAAGTATTCCCGTATCACCCAGACTTACGTCCTAGTGTTTCCAACATGGGTGTTTAAAATGAAGCTTTCTTGCTCTTTCTCAACAAAATTCTCCCAGATGATGTCAGAAGAGAGTGGTTTTGTCTGTGGAATTCAGTGCAGAACCAGAGTTTCTCTCAAATGGTTATCAATATTATTGAGAGTCTTCTATGTATGAGCTGTTACGCTAGGTTTTCAGGATTAGGTCATTAAAGAGATAAGTTTCCTGTCCTTAAGGAATACCAGGGCTACAAGCAAGACTTGTGAATAGATTGTGAAATACAACAGAAAGCCATCTGGAAAGAAAAAAAAAAAAGTAGTAGATCCATATCTTAGCAAATATTTAAATACTAAAAGCAATTAAAATAAAAATATGAAAAAGAAGTACTAGAAGAGTCTAAGGCAGCGTTTCTATCAAAATGGGAAAGACCCTACTCCACTGTAATAAATTTGACCACATAATTCTAAGCAAAATCAAAAGAAAAATGACAACCTGGGAAAAAATATTTACTGCTTATATTTATTTTATTTATTTTTTAAAAGTAAGCTCTACACCCAACATGGGACTTGAACTCATGATCCTGAAGTCAAGAGTCATATACATGCTCTATCAACTGAGCCAGCCAGGCACCCCTTTACTGCTTATATGATAAATAAAGGGTTAAATTCCTGGAAGGATTTTTATAAGTTAATTGAAAAACCAACACCCCAACAGAATCTGGGCAAGGGACAGGGACTGGTCACTTAAGAGAAAACATAAATGGCTCTAAAATATATTACAACATGTTCAACTTCATTTATAAAAATGGAACTACAGATAGAAATTCTATCATTTTCTGCTTATTAGATTTAACAAAAATCAGAAAGTCTGATAACACAGTGTTAGTAAGGGTGTGCGAGAACAGTGACTTTCTTATATTATTGACAGAGTGTAAGTTAGTAAAATCTCTGTGGATAACAATTTTGAAATATCTATCAACACTATAAATGCATATCCTCTTATATCCAGCAATTCTACCTTTAGGAATTTATCCCACAGATACACTCACACAAGCAAAATGACATGTATACATTATGATTAGCTGCAACATTACCTGTAATAATGAAAGAGGAGCAAAAGAAAAAACAACCTGAAGGTCCATCAATAGAGGTTGGATTATATATATTAAAGTACATCCATATGATGGACAACTATGTACTTTCGGTTATTTATTGTTATTCACAAACCACCCTAAACATAGGGGCTTAAAACAATAGCAATTATTGACCTTTTCTCAAAATTCTATGGGTGACTGGGCCTAGCTAAGAAGTTCTGTTCTAGGTGATGTCTTTTGGGGTTGCAGTTATCTGGAGATTCAGTTAGGCTGAAATGTCCAAGATGGCTCACTCGCATGGCTGGTAGTTCGTACAGGCCGTTGGATGGAAAATCAGCTGGGATTGTTGACCATAGTGCATTAGCATAAACTCTCATCTATGTAGCCTCTCCTCACCGCTTGGTGTTCTTCCAGCGTGATGGCTAGCTTCCAGAAGGGAGTGTTCCCAGGACATAAAGCTGCAGATTGTTTAAGGCTTATAAGAAGTTATAGAACATCACTTCTACTTCATTCTACTGACAAAATAAGTTACAAGGGCAGCCCAGATACAAGGGAAGGGAAATAGACTCCATCTCTTTAAGTAGGAGAGGGGCAAAGAATTTGTGACCATCCGTAATCTACCAAATCATGCATCTGTAAGATAGAAAGAGGTTAATACTTTATATACTGACTCGGAATAATTTCTGGTATCCATTGTTAAGTGATGGGTGTGTAACAGTGTGTATAATATGATAGTATCTATGTGTATAAAAAGTGTGGGTGGGGGAGAATATACTTAATTGCTTACATGTGCCAGAGATGATCTTTAGAGAAATACACAAGACACTGGGTATCCAGTTCCAGGAGTGGAAAAATGTTACTGATTTCTCATTGTACCTTTCAAATTTTGTACAGTATGAATGTATTACCTATTTTAAAAAGTTAACCCATAAATATTATAAGTATTACAGGCTACATTTTCTGAGCTAAAAATTAAAATATGTTTAGTAGAGAACAGGAAATTTGAAACCTATCCCTAAAAAGTATCAATTTTGATAGCGATTATATTCATCATGTGACTGGAGCTCAGAAAACGGAGGACTGACTGCCTGCATTGGGAGAGAATGACCCAGGGTGGCCATGCAAAGAAGTGGCTTTTATATCAGAAGTGAAAAGACAGCTGAAAAGGTGGCTCAGTCAGTTGAGCCTCTGACTCGTGGTTTCAGTTTAGGTCATGATCTGGGGTCCTGAGATGGAACCCCACATTGGGCTCTATGCCCAGCGGGGAGTCTGCTTGGGATTCTCCCTTTCCCTCTCCCTCTGTCCCTCCCCCCACTCCTGCTCTCTCTCAAATAAATAAATAAATCTTAAAAAATAAATAAAAAGGATAGCCTGCAAATATTGGTGAGTTGCAGTAAGGAGAAATCAAGAAGGGTCAAGCCTAATGGCGTCATTTTTTTATATGAAAGATGAGGCAAGGTCATACCTTGATGTGAGTTTTGGGGATAAGGAGGAAGGCTTAAAGAGAATGAAAAGTCAGCAGCATTTTTGCAGGAAATGAGTAAGAGAAGTAAGAACAAGTAGAATAGCTAGGTTAAAAAATATGAGTTTGCAATGCTGCCCTCAACACAGTGATTAGATTTTTCTCTGCCAACTCAGATACAGATAAAACAGATAATGAAGTGATCTAAGATCAAGGATGCAGAGGACAGGTGTGGGAGAAGGACAAAAGAATGTGGAATGTGGTGTGAGAGATTTAAGGCTATGGACCATGTAACACTGGACAAGAATCCAGAAGAAATGGGAAATATGGGAAATCAGCATGACCCAGAGGACTCCAGCGGTAGTAATGGAAGCAAGGGCAGTAAAGCTAGACAAACAGAACATAATTTGATGACGGGTTTGATGCTGAAAATGTCAAACACAGCACAATTCTGGGTGAAGATACAATCCAAGGAATACATGACCATGGGGTTCTGCTTCTAGTATTGGTTGCTAGAAGTGTATTGGCCACGTTTCACTTGGGGGCATTACTTTTTGACTGGTAAGTATAAATTGGATAAGTCCACTCACCACATTGGGACATGGTTCTAGGAACCATATTTTATAAATCCAGCTAAAAACATGTGGCTTACCAATGGCCCCTACCTCTTGGTAACTTGTTAAGTATTTATATGAAAAGACAACACAATGTACAACATACATAGTATTTTGGTACCGTGTTAGAAAATTTAGGAATCCCAATTTATGTCGACACTATAGAAATAACTTTAAAAATGACAAATGGTGATGCAAAAAATTAAATACTTTCAAACATATTTAAAATACAACAATACTGAATTAGGCTGTAAGCTTCTTGAGAGGAGAGACCTTTTTTTTTTCACTCAGGGCATTCCAATATTCCCTTTGCATCCTTGTTCCCCTCCGGCTCTACCAGTGTTTGGAACAGTGCAGGTCAATAGTAAAAGATAAATAATACTTCTTGTTTAAGTTAATGGTTGGAATGGTGATTTTTTTTTTTTTTTGTATCTTTTGGGGAGTTGGATCCCAGCTAGAATAATCACCCCTCCCATCCCCCCAAGGATGGGTGTGTTCTTTCTTGTTCTACTCCTAGTTTAAAGAACAGGCTACTTCCCTGCTTAGATTCCAAATTCCTTAGGAAAACAGAAGCTGCAACAAAACCACACCAGTAACTTCCACTCACATGTCAGTTTTAAAACAACTTGGGAAAGGTCAGCCTATTTGACTTCCTTCTATTGTTGAATTTACCCAGTTCCTGATTATATTACAGTGTGGTGGCGATTTTTAAAGGCGATTCCTTTATCTGTTTTGGTTCTCTAAGCAACAGAAATTAGCCAGGAGCTTTCTTTTCACCCTGAATACTATTTGCCTTGGGAAAAGATTAACTGTGATAAAAGCCTTTATCTTTAGTGGCCTTTGCAAGAACATCTATGGCACTTGAGGGAAACCCAGTCAAGAGCTAGGTAGAACGGAGCCAAAGAAAGCACACCAGTGACACGGAGAGGTCATTGGTGTGTACTGAATCTCAGTTGGAAGGCCAAGGGCACTCGTTGGTGGAGTAGGGACTAAAATTGAGACTTATTGGAAATTGGGGTTTTAGTGTTATATGGTTTCACTTTGCTTTTATTTCTATCACTTTGAAGTTATTAGCTTTGCCCCAGTCATCTGAAAATACCCATTTACACCATGTAGTGGTTAACGTGAATATGGCCTGTAGAAAATTGTTCCTAAGGAAGATTTTTAGCCTGTCTTATGCAAAATTCCAAACAAAATATCATTTTTATATTTTTCATTTTATCATTTGTTTTTTACTTTTAACTACCAGTACTAGTCTAAAATTTTCTATAGTTCTTTATGTAGTAATCTCTACATTTTTAGTTCATTTTTAAATGCTGCACAGACAGTATCTGGTAATTAAAGTGAAATTCAATGTATTCAACACGAAGAAGGAGTTGAAAATCAAAGGTACAATTGCAAAACAAACAAACAAAAAAGCAGGGTGGGAGTAGTCTGGGAGGGGAGGGCACTGAACTAGACATGTTTAGAGCATAATTTCTTTCTCTGATGACTTGAGTGTGTTCCATTAGCAAGCAAGCTTTTAGACTTGCAATAATTTACTTACCAGAAGGATGTTCTGAAGGCAATTAGGTACGTGTGATCATCAGTGTTTAGAAAGTTGACTACCAAACAAGTAAGCTCAACGTAGGGATGAGGCTTGCAGAACAGTGGTTATGAGCAGACTCGCTCTGCTGACTTCCAATAGTGTGACCTTGGGCCATCTACATAACCTCTCTGTGCCTCAGGTTCCTCACTTGTAAAATGAGAATAACAGAACTACCTCTTAGAGTTGGTGTGAGGATTAAATAAGGTAATCATTATATATATATATATATATATATATATACGGTATCACGAACAGTGCCTGGTACATAGTGAGCAGTCAGGCATCACAGAGAATATTCTACCTGGTTTTTAAATTAGGTGTAGATTTTGGATGAGTCATTAAAATGGAGGCTGTTTTAAAACAATGTCCTTTTGTAGAGATGGAAAAGTAGAGGAAGACCAAAGAGTCTTGAGTTCTATGAAGGGATTGTGAAAGAGGAGAGTGATAATTAAGCATTTGGTTGATAACAATAAGGAAATGGGCTTAATTTATAGCAGGAAAAGCTACGCTTTGAGTTTATAGATTTCCTGGCACATTGCACTGTAAGATACGGTTGATCTGGGAATTACAAAGAAAGGAAAAGCTACTTGATGTCAGTCAACATGGTTTTAATAAACTTTGAAGCTTCCCTGTGTCCTTTTGTTTCGATATGAAGTATAGTGATTTGACACAAATATGCTACTACCTAAAGGAAAAGAGCTGGATTCTAACACTATTAGGACCACCTAACAGGGAGAATCATTTCATCAAGGGTTTCTTGTTAATGATTCAGTCACTAAACTCCCTTATTTGGATTCCAAGACCAATGATCCTTGTAGGGAAGGTCATTCCAGAGCACATGGTATTTATGGTGATGTTAAGCCCTAGGAATATTCCATATGGATTACAACGGAAAGCAACAGTATTTGACCTCTAGTAATCCATTTAAATTTGTTAGCAACCTCAGTTTAAATCACTGTATAGATATCTTCTCCCACTCTGTGGGTTGTCTTTTGGTTTTGTCAACTGTTTCCTTTGCTGTGCAAATGTCTTATCAGATAATAGGGTAGTATCCAAAATCTATAAAGAACTTATCAAACTTAACACCCAAAGAACAAATAATCCAATCAAGAAATGGGCGGAAGACGTGGACATTTCTCCAAAGAAGACATACAAATGGCCAACACATACAATAAAACCAGGGAAATACAAATCAAAACCACGATGAGATACAACCTCACATGGGTCAGAATGGATAAAATTAACAAGTCAGGAAACGACAGATGTTGGCGAGGATGCAGAGAAAGAGGAATCCTGCTAAACTGTTGGTGGGAATGCAAACTGGTGCAGTCACTCTGGAAAACAGTATGGAGGTTCCTCAAAAAGTTGAAAATAGAGCTACCCTACGACCCAGCAATTGCTCTACTAGATATTTACCCCAAAGATACAAATGTAGTGATCTGAAAGGGCACCTGCACCCCAATGTTTATAGCAGCAATGTCCACAACAGCCAAACTATGGAAAGAGCCCAGATGTCCAGTGACAGATGAATGGATAAAGAAGATGGGGTATCTATATACAATGGAACACTACTTAGCCATCAAAAAATGAAATCTTGCCATTTGCAATGACGTGGATAGAACTATAGGGTATTATGCTAAGAGAAATAAGCCAATCAGAGAAAGACAATTATCATATGATCTCGCTAATATGTGGAATTTGAGAAACAAAATAGAGGATCATAGGGGAAGGGAGGGAAAAATAAAACAACAAAATCAGAGACGGAGACAAACCATAAGAGACTCTTAATCATAGGAAACAAACTGAGGGTTGCTGGATGGGAGGGGGGTTGGGAGACAGGATTGCTGGGTGATGGACATGAAGGAGGACACATGATGTAATGAGCATTGGGTATTATATAAGACTGATGAATCACTGACCTCTACCTCTGAAACTAATAATACATTAGATGTTAATTAATTGAATTTAAATAAAAATTAAAAGAAAAAAAACACTGTGTAGATTATCTCTATGACATGTTATATGAGTTACAGGATTTTGATTTTTGTGGGGTTCGTAAAGATTTAAAACTCATTAAATTTTTTTTATATTTATTATTTCATTTTCTTAAAAGTAGCACATGAACTTAAATTCAAAATATTTTTAAAGCAAATTTTGTCCAGAACACATGTGAAAAAAATTGGTAAAATGATACTTTAAAAGTAAATGTGAAGAAAATTTAGAGAAAAATTGGAGTACCACATTGACATAATAATTAAATTTTAGCTCAAAGGGATTTTGAAGATCATTTAATTTGCCCACCCCTTGTCCGATTATAGACAGGCTGCCTTTGCTCAACCATGATGTGAACCGTGTTTCTGGAATTTGTGCGATATGGAAACTGTGTGGCCCTAAGTGGCATCCTGCTGACAGATGGGAAAATGGAGTAGAGGAACTTACCAGACTTCTTGAGACGTTTGGTTTTTTTGTTTGTTTTTTTAAGATTTTATTTATTTATTTGCAAGAGATGAAAGCAACCACAGAAGCAGAGGGAGAAGCAGACTCGCCACTGAGCAGGGAGACTGACGTGGGGCTCAATCCCAGGACCCTGGGATCATGACCTGAGCTGAAGGCAGACACTTAACCGACTGAGCCACCCAGGATCCCTGGGGTTTGGTTTCTAGGGCTCTTTCCAAACTCCATAGGGTTGAAATAAAAGTTGACCTGTTAAATCTAAATTCGCATTATTACCAGGACACATCTTTCAGCTAAAATCAGTAGAGATGACAAAACTGATCTAAATCATTAAAAATTCATGCTTCATGGGAGGTTGAGTTTTTTGGAAACCGTTTAAACATGCATGTAAAAGAAGGACATAGGTCAGACTAGAGAAAATATTGTATAGCTGTTTAAATAGCAATAGTGTTAATTCTTTAAAAAAAAAGAAAAAAGTAGCAGTCTCCTTGAGGTAGAAGGTGGGCAGGGACCACATGGGAGAAGCCCAGGTCTGGAGCCCTTGGGCAGCAGAAAGCTCTAGTGATTTGCCAGGTGCTGTGGGACTCTGCAGTGCTCTCCGTGGTTTTCCATCTCATCATGGTTGAGGTGGCCTCACAGAAGCAGAAATTCTTTGGGGAACCTATAAAATATAGGTGAGAGCAGTCATTGAGGGCCAGCTGAAGGACCCTTGGGGGCGGGGGGAACTGAGTGTGTAGCAGAAGCAAGGGTAAGACGAAGATATTTCCTTTTGCATCTAACTTAGGTGGTATGTCACTCCTATCTTTTGGATTTCAAAGTAGGTAAATGTGAATAGAAACTTGCAGTTTTATTTTTATTTTTTTTCTATCCTGGTAAGTGACTCCTACTATGGTCATTGTGATCTAACCTCCTTACATTTGCCCTTGACAGGCAGGATATGTCCCTTACTTCTTTGGCATTCCTCACAACATAGAGTGCTATGATGAGGTAACACAGGGTTGTATTAAATTTGTCCCGGATTATTATGGTAAGAGAAAGGGAGAAAAGGATCCCCAGTTTTCTCAGTTGTTGCTTATCCTTGCAAATACACCATGTATGTGCCCTCGTCTGTCCAAGCTTGTTAATTGGGTGTGAGCCCCGTATGTTCATTTGCCTCCACAAAGGCTTCCTGTAAATCACAACCTGCTCCAGTACCAAAAACCCCCACAGAAACACACACACACAAACAAACCCGAACAAAAAAGCCCCCCAGCTAGCTGGCATCGAAAGTGCTGGCCCACAGAAGCCGTAATCTGTTGGTAATTTTCTAAAGTTTCTGCGTTGATTACTATTTGGGCAGTGTCCACATCACTGACGAGGAGTCCACACGCTCACAGCTGACCGAGGAGCAAGGCAACGTCTGCGCAAAAACAGACAAGGATTATTCGGACAATGAAAAGAGCCGGTGACTGCTAATGCTATTGTCAATGATTTTCTACAAGAATTTCAATGAAATGAAGCTCCAGTGCTGGTCCTCCGAGGCCATATGGTGTGGTGAAGGAGGGGCCCCAGCGCCCTAGCCCAGGCCACGTTCCTGCCCTGGCCCTCTCAGCACCTGGCCGTAAAGACAACGCTCCAGACCCAAGCAAGGGTTTTTAGGTTGGGAAGAAAGGACCTGCTGTTTCAGTAACCCAAAGATACCAGAAAAAGTAAAGCTCATTTTATTTATTTATTTTTTAAGATTTTATTTATTTATTTGAGAGAGAGATAGAGAGAGGGAACACAAGCAGGGGGCGTGGGAGAGGGAGAAGCAGGCTTCCCGCTGAGCAGGGAGCCTGACGTGGGGCTCGATCCCAGGACCCTGGGATCCTGACCCAGCCGAAGGCAGACGCTTCACCGACTGAGCCACCCCCGTGCCCCAGTAGAGCTCATTTTAGACACTGGGAAGGGCAGAAGGGAAGGATCGGGCTCAAAGAGAAAATTGCTGAGAACAGTGCCAAGTGAGGTAACTCATTTTTAGGGCCTACAGTACACCACACGCTTAAAAAAAAGTTATGAATGTAGTTATTGGAACATGAAATGAGATGACCATAATCCTTCAAGACTTCATTAATTTACACCACTCAGCAGTTGCTGCCTTGCAATGCCATAACACAAGCTTTAAGCCGAAAATATGTGTTCCACTGAGGAAACAGATTCAGAGAGGTCGAGGTACCTGGGGCCACACGGCTGGTACACGGCGCCATTCTTCCTTCTTTGCCATTAGAGATTTGAGCCAAGCTTTCCGATGATTCAAGCTGCCTAGGGTAAAGAATTGGAGGGATTCCTATTCTGCATAGTCTGAGATGTCTTCACTTGATGATAAAATGCTTCCTCTTCTCCAAGGAACTTACAGGGAGACAAGGCTGAAAAAAGAAGGAGGAGAGGACCAGAGGGAGGAATCTGAGAGAAGGTAAAGAAGAAGAGGGAAAGGAGAAAGAGAAACGCCAGAAGGTAAGAAATAAAGGGAAGAGTTAAGTGGGGTCATCATCACAGAAGGGATGTGGATAAAGACTCTATTTTCTGAAAAATAACGAACGGCACAGAGGCCTGTTTTCTCTGGGTGTGACAACTGCTTCAAAGGGAACTTCCCACGGGGGGCAAGTGAGGTTATTACGTCAAGGAAATGCAAAATGGACACTCCACCCTACAGACAGCATTTTTTTTAAAAAGGACTAGATCTACCTTATATATTGATTTTGATAGGTTCAGACTGGTTTTGATCATAACATTATTATAACCTTTATACCAGATGTATTATAAAATTATATGTAAACCAAGTGTTTAATAACAGGGAGCCATAGAAAAATTCTAGGATATTAAATTATTTGCAGAAAAGCAGGAAGAGCGTGACCATTGTGAATGTGTGTGTATGATTATCTTCTACGTTTGCCAGTAATAGAGTTAAACTCATTGGTCCACTCACAGACAATTGCAAATACAATATAAGAATGTGGAATATATGTCATCACCATAATAATTATAAATAACATTTATTAAATTTATTCTTTCTTACTACAGTCTTCCCTAAACAATCTGCTTAAAACCTTTAACGTTCTCTCCTCTAACCCCAATATTTTTATGGCTACTCTTTAAAATTTTATCTTGTTATTGTCTTTCCCCCCTCAGAGAATGTGAACTTCCTGGGGCTGGAGCTGCTGATTTGCCCCCTGCTATGTCTCCAGGGATGGGTTCAGGACATGCACAGAAGAGGTGCTAAGTATCCATTGAATGGATTATGAATGAATGAATGCTATATTCCAAGAAGTATATTTTTACTTTAAATTCATTATCTCTCTTGACTGCCCCATGATTCTAAGATAGGAAGTGAGTGTTCAGAAAGTTTGAGTTTGTTGCCCAAAGTTTCACAGGTAGGAAGGACCAGGGTAGGGCTTGAGCCAGGCTTTCTGATTTCAAAATCCTTAAAATAACTGCAGCGTGGAATACTAGCTCATGTGTATGTGTGTGTATGTGTGTGTACGTGTGTTTAATCTCTGCAGTTAGATTTGTCCTTAACAAAGGACCCTCTCACTGAAAAACTCCATTGTATTCAACCAAAGATGATGACAAGACAATATGGAACAGTGAAAAGATATAAATAAATGTTTAGCTTTCTCCAGTTGCTGCTAAAAAGAGAATTGCTTGTGGGAGTGGAAAAAAAAAACCCAGTGAAATTTTCCTTTTCTGTACCTTTTTTTCATAATATGTTACACACATAAAAATCCAATTTACCATTTTCCCTTAAATTAAACCAAATATGTAGGCATAATCTTTCCCGAGGGTGCTATGCTGCATGTCTTGCCATCTTAGGGTATTAATCCTAGCTCATCACACTCTGCAGAGTAAGAGAAAGTTTGATTTTCTTTTCGCATCCAGACCAACTATTTCCAGCTCTCTGCTCTGAACTCCTTTCAAAGGAGGGACACACTACAAACACACACTTTGGAGTCAGAGATGGTGTCCAGCATTCCTGGGCAACACACTGGAGAGCTAAGAATAGAGAAATGGAAGCAGTGAAGTGTAAAATACGGCATGTTTGAATTATGATGGTGTTGTCAACAGAATAGTTATTTAAGTCTTACTTTTCTCTTTCCAGTCTCTCAAGCTAAATTTGAACATTTCACATATGAATTCTGCCCTGAAATTGGAGGAAACATCATGGCATCATGAAGAGCCAGGAGAACTGGATTCAAATCCCACTTCTGTCACTTGCTTGTTCTGTGACCTTGAATGAATTGGAACTCATTTCCTCAGCTGGGACGTGAAGAATTGGGCCTGCTCTGGCTGCTTCTGTGGCTGGAAGATCTTAATTAGACCGAGCATATGAAGGCCTTTGTAGACTTTGAAGTGCTTTACGAATGTTAACATTTTACTCAAGAGATTTTCGTGACTCAGTGGATGGAATAAGAAAGGAGAACAGAAGTAATACAGTTTTTATTTATCACCTTATACTATAATGCAGATACAATTCATTATATTTAATATTTATGGCCATTTTAAGAAAAAAATTCATTTGTCAAAACTAATCAACATTAAACAAAATAAACCCATTATAATGTTTTATCTGTGGCAAAGTCAGATTTGATTTACACGAGGTGATTTTTTTTCTGCAGAAGTATTTCTTATTTTTTTTTATTATACTTTTGTTGAATGGATAATATATTTATGTGATTCAAAAGCTAGAAGTTTAAGAAGATATGCAACAAAAAGTGTCCTTCCTATTTTTGTTCCCAAATTGCCTGGCTCCTATGCCCTTCCAGCAGGTAACCTCTGTATGAGTGTCTTATATATCATTTTGGACTATCCTTATGAATATGCAAGCTTTAGGCCTGTTTTTGGTTTCGGGTGGGACAAGAGGAAATAGGAACGAACGCTTTTTTTTTTTTTTAAGATTTCATTTATTTGACAGAGAGACAGCGAGAGAGGGAACACAAGCAGGGGGAGTGGGAGAGGCAGAAGCAGGCCCCCCGCTGAGCAGGGAGCCCAATGCAGGGCTCGATCCCAGGACCCCAGGATCATGACCTGAGCCGAGGGCAGATGCTTGATGACTGAGCCCCCCGGGCGCCCCAGGAACCAACTCTTCTAGGCAATGGCATTACATGCCCGGGATCCCACACCGTCTCAGTGGCAGAGCCAGATTAAGACTTAATCTGTTGGACGGCAAAGCTAATATTTGGTCCAGTGTATCAGACTGGAGAGGCTGGAGTTAGAGGTCACAGAAAAACAAAGTGAGGGTAGGAGGGAAATGATAAGAGAAGCAGGAAGAAGGCAGGAATCTATTTTGCGTCTTCCCAGGGAAAGGGGCCCCAGTCCAGGAGCGCCCATGGACGAGCACAAGTGACGTGTGCTCACGTGCAAACCCAAGCTGAAGGGCTCTGGGCCTTGGGGTGCCTTGCCCCTATAGGAGTGCAGGGGCTCTCTCGATGTCACTGTGGCTCATGAGGAAGGGCCATGGACCATGGTATAAGCCCACCAGACCATGTTCATGCATCTGAGGGGCGGGGGGAAAGGTGATGCTTCAGGGAGAAATTTTTCTTCCAGGTGAAACCCAGCAGTCCACCTGACCCCTTTGCTTGGCATGGTCTGAGACTAGAGGAAGATCAGTGAGTGATCCCCAAAGGTGAGGCTTCCTCGGGGTTACATTTTTGAAGTCAATGGAGGGGCGAGTTCCCAGAGGAGGGAGGAATGAGAGTTCCAACGTTCATCTTCATCCCTTTGCCATGGGCATTCGAAACATTTAGCCTAATGAATGAGTCCCCTCTGAGGTCAACCTTCAGCTAATCAGCTTGTTCTTGGGGACTTTGAGATTCTGAGATGACATCAGATATTTTGTCAGAAAATTCTTGAAACTTGGGAAGATTTGTTTATAAATGGCTGGTCTGGGTTTTTTGTTTTTGTTTTTGTTTTGAACACCGTATTCTTAAACACACACACCCACATACGCACACACACACACATACACTATCCCTTACAAAACAGCAATGGAACTTGGGGGGGATTTGTTGGTGTCAGACCTGTGTGGTTCTTCCCATCTGCCTTCAACCACTCCCAAATAACAAGAAATCTAGTTTGAATTTCAAAGATGTTTCTAAGCTTGTGTTTTTGTTGCATTTCATTATCCTAAGAATTCTTTTAACTTTTCTTGATTTTTTTTTTCTATGTAATTGTTTCCATGCGCTTCTATCTTCTTAAATCTGAGAATTAGCACTGAGGCAGCTCCATGTAGTTGCTCTGTCCCAGAAGAGCCGCTCAACAGGAGACACCTTGGCGTCATGAAGTCATGGAACTTTGTGTTTTCTCTTCTTTCTTTTGTTGATCTTACGCTGAGCTTCGTAGTGTGTCCTCATCAGAAAATTGGATAAAAAGAAGATGCAGGGGACATTCAATTTGTTTGTATATGTCAAAGCTATTTGAGGATTTAAACAATGAGTTCTGAGTTAGGAATATGCAAAAAAAAAAAAAAGGAAAGAAAGTAAGAAAAAGTTAAGATGAGTGCTATATAGTGAGAATTTAAAAGCTTACGATCTCTGAGCAAAACCTAAAGCTTGAACAGGATCTCAAATGTGATTCCTCCTTGTCACTGGATTCTTGATCAAATATCCAATTCAAGTACAAAGGGATGTGGATACATCAAGAGTCATTGCCGCATTATTTTTATAGCAAAAGATAGAAAAACTTAAGTAACCACCTTAGGGTGACTGTTTAACAAACTATGGTACATCGATACATTGAAAGAGTTTACGCAGTTTAAAAGAAGAAACAGCGATGCCCAAAGTATTGCTGCGAGAAAAATCTAAGGGATCCGTGAAGTGCCAGGTCCTCTCTTGAAACGGAGGGAAGGTGTTTGTGATTTAGAGGAGATCACCGTGGGCTAGGGCTGTTCGAATGGTTGTGAAGAGGGTGTGGGAGGTACATGGGCGGTACACTGAAGAGTATGAAAATCCTTCTGAGCCATGGAGCAATGGGAGGGGTGGGGGTGGCCATCTTAGCTCTGCTCCAATAACAAAATACCACAGCTGGGAAGTCAAAGTGCCAGCAGATTTGGTCTGGTGAGGGCTTCTTCCCGGTTTCCTTCTGTGGTGGGGAGAAAGAAGCAAGCTCTGTCGGGTCTCTTCTTATAAGGGCACTAATCCTACCCATGAAGGAGGGCTCCAGTTCATGACCTCATCAGCTTCCAAAGGCCGCACCTCCTAACGCCCTCACTTTGGGAGTTAGAGCCTCAACGTGTGAACGTTAGGAAACATAAACATTTAGTCTATAACAGTAGTCAAGGAAGGCTTGGAGGAGTAGGAGACCCCTGAGTTGGATCCTGAGGAATGAGAGGCGTGCCAGCTTGGCAAGGTGAGGAAGGCCTTGCTCACAGAGGTGAGGGCTGGCAGGCAAGGCAGATTTGCAGAGCTGCACGTAATTCCCCATGATTAGAGAACGTAATGTTAAATGCAGCTCTTCAAATTGCCTCAATAGCTCCTAGGCCACCTGGGGAAAATGGGATACCAGCTCATCCTGGGTTTTTTGCATTACTTCTTATTTAAAAAACCATTCCGTTAAAATATTTATCTTGATTATTGAGTTTCTGGATGCCCCCCTTAAATTTTGTGCCTGAGGCAGGTGCCTCACTCTCCCTGCCTCGCTCACTAGGCCCTTCCTGAACGCTTACTAGGCCCAGGGGGCCCCAACTCCACTGTAATGGGCCCTTCTTTCTTCTAGCCCCTTCTCCCCTTCGGCTGGACTCATTAAGCCGGAGAGGAGGTGAGCAAGGGAGAGAGAAGCCAGCTATGTCGCTCATCTCCTCCCCTGAAGGCCTCCAAGCCTGAAGCAGATCTCAGCCAAGGGAGGGGTAGAGGTTTCAGTGTGACTTGAATTTGGAGATATTCTGTTAGCTTGGACATTTTATTTTATTTACTGGAATAAGGCTCTGCTTATGTCTGAAAGGATGTGAGCCGCTCAGATCCCTCTTCAAGAGAGCTGTCATTACTCCGCCGTGGGGAGTGGGCTGCGCTGACAGCCTCTGGCTGCTGGATCAATAGGGTCCTCCCCAGCTTTCCAGTGAGCTCATGGTCTTCTCAGTGGCCCCCGCCAGTGACCAAGGAGTAGCACAGAAGCTTCATCATTTTCTACCAGCCCATGTTCACTCAGATGGGCAGTCTTTACTGCAGAGACCCCGTAGGGTTAGAGGGACCTTGTCAGAACTGGGTCACGGTCTCACCTCCCCCTCATCTCCCACTCCTTCCCGGTGCTCACCCTGACCCAGACACACTAGCCTCCTTGGTGCTTCTCTAACACCCCGGACCTCAGGGCCTTTGTACTTGCTGCACTCCACCGGGAATCCTTCCTCCCAGCACGCCTCTGTGTGGCTTCCTCATACATCTCTTCTTCGCTGAGCTTTTACTGGAGTACATTTTTAAAAACGACCACATCCTTCCCTTCAACTCCTGTACTCCTTACTGCCTGTTTCTGCTTCTACAAAGGACCAGAAGTCCAGATGTCCTAAAACATCAACATTGATTATCATTTAAACTTTCCAATCAGGTATCTGATTCCTTATACTATTCCATTTACTTTAGATCTGTTTGAAAATGCCCAAGGTAAAACACTTTTTAAACTATCATATATTGTAATACATAGATTACATATAATAATGCAGTATGCATGATATATAATATGCCTAATATGTAAGATATAGACTATTTCATGACTTTCTTGAGTGCTTGGAAACAGAATGTGAATGACAGATGAATTCAATCTACAGAAAAAGAACACTCCCTGCCACAATAATCCTTCAACAGTGTTTTCAACCCTCTGAATGAATATGCCTGTGCAATTTTCAGAGTCAAATCAATGGTCTTTACAACAGTATGTCATGTGTGATAGCCTTGAGGGTGATCTTCTTGAAAAAAATTAGAGAACTCAAAAGAGACAAAGAGAAAAAGGGAAAGGAAAGAAAAACCTGTAACATCTCAGCTGTTCAACTAATTTGGGAGGAAAATAAACAAAAGTGTTTCAATAGCCAAGTTGAACATTTGGTGTCCATGAAGAAATGAAAACACTCCGTGAATTGAGATCGTAGATACAAGACAAACAATGTTACTTACCAAATGGAAAATTGGGACTGTGAGTTGTCATATGGCATGTTTTGTGAGTGCTCTCACTTGATGAACTCACAGACCATATGTTTTGTTTTTTTTTTAAAGATTTATTTATTTGAGAGAGCGAGAATGAGAGAGAGAGAGAGTACATGAGAGGGGGGAGGGTCAGAGGGAGAAGCAGGCTCCTCGCTGAGCAGGGAGCCTGATGCGGGACTCGATCCCAGGACCCCGGGATCATGACCTGAGCCGAAGGCAGTCGCTTAACCAACTGAGCCACCCAGGCGCCCTGGACCATATGTTTAATAAAAGTATTTATGTCAAGTGATTCCATAAACACAGAGTATATGACGAACAGTGTTTGAGGAGACAGTGTCTGCACGGTAACAGATACCTGATTGGAAAGTTTAAATGATAATCAATGTTGATGTTCTAGAACATCTGGACTTCTGGTCCTTTGCATCCATTCAACACATATTTATTAGATCCTGACTATGCTCCAGGCACTGTTTCGGGAGCTAGAAAAACAGAAACTAAGCAAAGTTTTTGCCTTCCTGGAGCCAAGTATAATTTTAGACAAACTGTAAAATGTCTGACTGAAGATGTCTAGAAAGAAGTACTAACCATCACTTCTTTCTATGAAAATAAAAAAATAAAAGCACCTGGGTAGTCCGATTTTGTGCTTTCTTTTAGTTCATATTCTGATTTTATGCTAGGAGGCAAAAATATCTCCTATTTCTAATATCTGTTCCTACTTAGATTATGCAAGGCCTGAGAAAAGACACAGTATAGGAGAATCAGCTACAAAATGTGTTCCTGGGTTCACAGCTGTGTCCCCGATAGGCCTGGTATAGAGTGCAGGCCCAATGAGTATTTGTTGAGTGAATGAATTGCTCTAGAAAAGTAAGGTGAGGACTGCTTATCGTATTTCCAACTCTCCAATAAGAAGTCCTATCTACTTGAAGGTAGCAATATAGCTAGATTTCAGGGGGCGGGGTGGGAGGGCCTCCTGGGTCAGACAGTGTCCTAAATCCCGCCCCTCCCTCCTCCTCTCTCCTCCTCCAGCAGTCTCCTGCTCTCTGTCTCCTCGGTTACATTGTCTTAGTCTTTTGAGGTCTTTAACAGGTTGCCTGATATGGTATTTTACATTCATTTTCTTTTTCAGGAAAAAAAAAAAAGGCTGGCTTTTGAAAAGAATGAGAAATTAACACTATTTGGGGCTCATTCGTGTTTCTTCCCATCAAAAGTGGGAGTAACAGTTTGATAGAATTTGCCTCAGAACACTCAGATCTTTGATTGTTCTCAGGAAAGCCTGTCCTGGGGCCTCATACTGGGAATGGAGAGATGATCACACCCCCTGATGGATAGATAGCCTCCCAGAAAAAAAAAAAAAAAAAAAATTGATGCACGTGAAGGAAAATAAGAGCTGTGAAGTTCCTTTCAGGCGTCTTCATTCTCTCCAGGGAAATAACACTGATGAATTCGTAGTGTTGCGATCCTGAAACAAACCAGGAAAAGGTCATCCCAGAACGTCACTACAATAAACAGTAAATGGTCTTCAAGTCTGGCTGGCAAGCAATGATTTGGTCTGTGATGTACAGTAGTTTAGAACTTAGGAACTGCCATGATGGGCTTCTCTTATTCTGTAGCTATTACATGATGTATAATGACTGTCAGCTCCATCTTGATGGAGAGAACCCACTACAGTTCACATTTCCCATCCTGTGAGGTCTGAAGCATCCCAAAACTGCCCTAAGGAGATTAACTTGTAGGAGATTGATAAGTCCATGGTGAAATACAGATTTCTAGAATGTTATAGACATAAAAAACAATAGATAGTGTTGCTAACTTAGTAGGAGATTCTGGATTGTTTGAGTTGACTTCTTTATTAGCAGTTTAGGCAATAATATCAAATAGACAATTTTTAAGAAATAATTTATAATTTGTTTTATGAATGTGGCCAATAGACTTCTAGATCTTAAAAGACCTTGGAGTCAGCTACTTCATAATACCCATGAGAAAACTCAGGTGTGGGTTTTGGGGTAAATGATTTGGCCAAGGTGACTAAACTAATTAGAAGCTAAGCCATGGAAGAAAATAGAAGTCTTTTGACTTTTCTTGGAAAGTCAGGTATCCTGATTTTAGGTTTGGCTTTATAATATGAATATTCCTTATTGTAATTATAAATATTTACTTTATTAAAATGAATGTGTATATTATTTAATACAGAAGAAAACGTAACAAAAATGCGAACATTTTCTGAAAGAAAACATTCTCATTGAATAGCAGTAAAGTCCTGCAATACTGCATGGAGACACTTAAGCCTCATGACTATTAAAACCGGAAGGAATATAATTTGCATTTCCAGCTCTCACTGTCTCCAGAATAGTGTTCTCCTGAACACTGAACACCTGAAAAGTTGCTGTAGAATGACAGCTCATGGCTTTGTGATCTGTCGGGGTAGCTAGTCTGAACTCTGTGCACATGCCCTCTCTAGCAAGGTTCTGGATTGGGCGGGCTGCAAGCGTACTCCTCATGAGAGCTGGAAGGAGCAAGGAGACAGGGGCTGTTTTGAAGCGTGCACACATCATCCCCCAATTGTTCAATCAAGCACTAATCTAAGTTCTGCCACTGAGGGATTATGCAGACATAATTAAAGTCCCAAGTCAGTTGATTTTGAGTTAATCAAAAAGGGCCATCATCGATGCTGGGTCTGACTGAGACGAGGAGAAGCCCTTTCAAGAGGGAGCTGGCCCTTCTTGAAGCTCAGAGACTCCCAGCTTCCGCTCAGGCTCAAGTTTATGGATTTCCAGCTGGCTCCTGACCTTCTCTTTCCCTCTGCCCGTCTGACGGGCATGGGGCTTGCTTGGCCAGCCCCTGCAATTGTGAAAACCAATTCTCTTTGTACATACACACAGATCCGAGTCTCTGCCTCTCTGGCTGAACCCTGAGCCAGGGAGGCAGTTCCCATAATGTATGTCTTTTTTCTTTTTTTTTAATTTTATTTATTTGACATAGAGACAGAGAGAGAGGGAACACAAGCAGGAGGAGTAGGAGAGGGAGAAGCAGGCTTCCAGCTGAGCAGGGAGCCTGATGCGGGGCTCAATCCCAGGATGCTGGGATCATGACCTGAGCCGAAGGCAGACGCTTAACCGTCTGAGCCACTCAGGCGCCCCTCCCATAATGTATGTCTTAATCACAATACTCTTGCTCCCTTCTCCATTTAAGGTTCTAGTCACTCAAATGCTTTTTTGCTTTCTTCTTTGCAATTTCTGGAGTAAATTAACCCCTAACTGTCTCATGACCCTCAGTGTTTTAAATTGTACAATAGATAGCATAGCACCAAGTCTAAAAATCATGGGAACTTAGCCCATGTTGTTGAGTTGTCCCAAGCTTGGCATTCTCATAACTAATATTTCCTGGCAAATGGGATTTCTGGCCATTCTTTAAATAATCCCCTTCTAGGCAGTGGTCTCGCTTATAACATCTCCTCTTCTTCAATCTGCCATCCTTACCACTGCCGGTTGGGTTTTTCTTTTCTTTCTTTCTTTTTTTTTTTTTTAACTAAAGATTTTAGATTCTGGAGACAGAGCACAAGCACACGAGCAGGGGTAGGGGCAGAGGAAGAGAGAGAATCCCAAGCAGACGCCCCGCTGAGCAGGGAGCCCCGCACGGGGCTCCATCCCAGGACCCTGAGATCATGACCTGAGCCAAAGGCAGATGTTTAACCAACGGAGCCACCCAGGCGCCCTAGGTTTTTCTAACACGTACATTCGACCATGTTATTCCCTGGCTTGAAAAAGCATCACTGATTCCTCAGTACTCTCTGAGTAACACTAAACCTCCTGACATTGGTATATACACTCACTCTGTATTAACCTCTCTGCTTTCCCAGTTTCATCTTTGTTCTGCCCCTCGTGCCCTCATATTGCGGTCCTTACAATTCTCCAAGTGTGCCGTCCCAGGGCCCAGGAATTGATTCTCTGGAAGAAACCACCACCTGCTAAAAGACATGTTTGTGGGCCAAACCACCACGAGTCAACACCCAAATAAACGACCTCCTGAGAAGTCTTTTATATAATCCACATAGAATTGAAACATGGTCTCTGAACATCAGCAACCAGATTCATGCACCACAACTTTCTGCCAACTTTCACCTCTCAGAAGGTTATCATATGTCATGTTCTACATGCAGAGATCATTCCTTACTGCAGCAACCCCTCTGCCTTCCCACTTTTTCCCTTGTTGTCGGTGGGGTTACTTCTCTCTCATTTTCCCAACTTGTTACTTGGGCTTCCCTTCAACCAAAATATTTCTCTGCCTCATCTCTAATCCTGAAGTTTCTCTCTCACACTGGTTCTTTCCCCACATACGGTGCTTTGAACCCTTCCCTTGCTACCCCCTGATCCAAGTCATGGTCCATTGTCCCCCACTGTAGACTCCTCAAGCTCCTCTGGACTCCTTTCATCCAGATGTTAGAGACTAAGAATGATCTTTTTCATGTCCTCTTTAATGACATCATTCCTCACTCAGAAACTTACCGACAGCTACCACTGAATCATTCCACAGATTCAAGTTGCAAGTTTTCCACTGGTTTAAATTAGAGCTTCTCATCACAAGTTTAAGGCTCGTTACTAAACGCCACTTCCACGAATGACATCCCTTTGCCTTGATGCATAGACAAGATGTCTCTGTTCTAGCCAGTAAATTCCACTTATCCTCCCCGTCACTTGACACCTATTCTCGCAATGCCTAGCCTTCTGCTCTCCTCCGAACTTCCCTCTGGCCTCCTGTCTGTCCTTTTCCTTCATTGAACACTTCTCATAAATCATCTTTCTTATAAAGCTTTCCCAGGGTACAACCATTTCAGCAATCTCCTCAGCCCTTGTGTAAATATGAACCATTTGCAGACATCAGAAATTGGCCCTGCTCATTTTCAGAAAACCATGTATAACCAGTGCAAGTTTAGGGGAAATGGGCCAGAATTTCAGTTCCCATGCACCATCATGCAATCACACATGTACGCCAAAATGGCATTCCAGAACCTTGTTTTTCTTTAAGACGCAGGTATCAGCATAATAATAATGCATATCATTAGATACGAGACAAGTTGAGTATTTTAATTACATAATAAAAATGCTTTTATGCACTTTACATTCCCCTACATACGATAAGGACTCTATATGCTTTCCTTAAGTCGGTGTTCAACACTCTCCTGTGTTCCGTCTGAGGTGAGGCCAGGTGTTGGGAGATTTACTTCATTAGGGGCCAAGGGGTACACGTGGAGAGAGGAAGAAGAGGGAGAGATGGTGTTATTTTTTATTATTACCACCATAGATTCAATCACAAGAAGAAGGAAGTTTATTATGTCAAATAGTTTCTTTAAATCTGAGAAACCAGGAAATAAGCCTGCAGTCAAAAAACATATAAATTCAATCATAGCACTTCAGTCAGGAAAAGCATCAGGCCTCGGGAGCCAAACAAGCTTAGCCCCAGTCTCTGCTCAAACATACCCCCCACAGAAGGACTGATCACATCTCCAATTTAAAGCCAAACTGAGCTGAGTCCCTTACTTAGCTCTTGGAGAGCGGAAGTGAAGAGGAATTATTGGTGACTGTAGAGAGTTTCAGTTGATAATAAAAACCCCTTCTCAGATATGAATCCCAGCAAGATGGCTGCAGAGGACCTTTGTTTTCAGACAAATTTTCTACTTGAAATAAGAGAGCAAAAAACCATTTTGGTTTCTAATAAAATTGATTGATTTTCATAATAAAACCCTGAGTTTAGATTCTTCCACAATAATATGAGACTCTCAGGGTAACTGACTTCAATTTCCTACATGTTAATACTCCTAGTACAACTGCCTGGGTCAGAGTGTCAGGAACAAGGCAACATGGAGGCGAAACCTGTGTTTCCTGTCTTCATCAGTCTCCCCTGGCCCACAACCCCACAGCGCCCCTGTCGGCCTCCTGTCCACTGGCCTGCACGTAGCTTGGCACACCCATGCTCCTTCAGGCCTCCCGCTGCCCGCGGCTGGGGGGGGTGGCTGTGCCAGGGCCCATCCCTGACCCCTGCTCGGCCGCCCTGTGGCTGTCAGTGAGGTGGTCACCCTGTTGCCCCTAACCACCTGGGCCATCCTTTACCTGCCCTTGGGATTGGTCACTGCCACCCTGACCTCAGGTCCCAGGAGCTTCTTTCTTGATAAACTCATTATAAGTTCACAGATTTAAGTGTAGTTGATGTGCTTCAGCTTACTGCAAGTATTATTTTTATGGATAATCCAATGGAAGGCCCTGCATATTGGCTCCTGACTCTTTATGACACAATCATAGTAGTTGTCAGGAGTGTTTTCAGGCGTGATCAGAAGTTAGAGGTTCACCTTGAGAATTTCTTGACCCAGACCAGGAGCCACATATTTGTCTGAGGAGCCCCAGCTCTGAGGAGATCACACTCTGTGTGTTAGGGATGCTCATTCCTCATGGGTTACTCGTTTCCAGGCCTCTTCAGGGAACAAAGCTAGAGGGTTAGAGATAGATGGATGACAGATGACAGGTAGGTAGATAGACAGGCAGGTAGATAGATGGATGTAGAGAAAGCAGCATGTGTTTATACTAATGTTTCCACTGCAAATTCTAGCTCATGACTGCATGGCTTTTCTTTGATTTGTCAATCTTTTATCTACATCTCCTTTCATACTCTAAATCCTGGTTCTCAACGACACCTACATAATTACTCATTTGTTTTACCCCACAAAACACATACAACAGTCTCAGAATAACAATAGCAAGAATATAATTGCTGGAAATATTTGAAGTTTTTTTTTGGTTTTTTTGCCAGTTCCTTTTGTTCTAAGGATATATGCTAGTTGGGATCTACAGTCAATTCCCATGTTTTAAAGTCACTTGAAAGATTTCCTCCCTGGGGCACCTGGGTGGCTCAGTCGGTTAAGCATCTGCCTTCAGCTCAGGTCATGAACTCTGGGTCCTGGGATCAGGCCCTCCCTTGGGCTCCTTGCTCAGCGGGGAGTCTTTCTCCGTCTCCCTCTGCCTGCCACCCCTCTTGCTTGTGCTCTCTCTCTCTCAAACAAATAAATAAAATCTTAAAAAAAAAAATATTTCCTCTCTGAAGGGATGTGCCATCAACTCGATCTATAGTTAGGTTCAATTTTTCATTTTGTTCTTTTAGTGATTGTGTCTTCATATTTAGTTCATTAACGACCTATCCTGTAGATCTTCTCATAAAAGTATATAGAGATGTTATTTTTTATTTCTTTTATTTTATTTCTTTTTACATCTGTGTAATATATGGGGATGTTACCATAGCTGATACTCCCCTTTTGATTGACATGTAAGTTGTTTCTAATAAACAAACGGTGCTCCAATGAATAGCCTCGTGCAGTGCATACATCTTTCTGTATTTGTCAGTGCATCTTTGTGGTAGATTAGAAACTAGAATACTGAGTCAAAAATAGTCAACAGAATATCCTTTGACCTGAATAATCACAGCAGGACTCCTATGCTTTAAAGGTAGAATGAGGCTACCTCCTCCCATTCTGGGTTTTCACTTTCAGTTTAGTATTCAATACATTACATGTGATATTCAATACTTATTATAAAAGCATCATGTTAGATGATTTTGCCTAATAGTAGGCAAATGTAAGTGTTCTGAGCACATTTAAGGTCGACTAGACTAAGCTATGATGTTCAGTATGTTGGGTATATTAAAAGCATTTTCGACTTAAGGATATTTTTGACTTACTCTGGGTTTATCAGAATGAACCCCATATTAAGTTGAGGAAGATCTATATTAGGAAATGCCAATGAAGTCAAAGATCAGCCTTTAAAGAAGGGAATGCAGTCACAAAAAAATAAACAAATAAAAAAATTAAAAAAAACCTATGTCTCTCTTATGCAACTGTCTTAAACAGGTATGCATACATATCCATTTTATAAGTGATAAATTTTAAATTCTCTTAAATTTCCATTGTAACTTTTACCACTTTGAAAAAGCAGACCTTGACCAAAAGCTATGCAACAAAGTCTTCCACCACAAATAGTGCACTGAATTCCCCATGAATCATTTCAGGATACTCCATTTAAAAGACGTATTTCTACCACTGTAAGAACCCAGCTGTGTCAAATGATTCCCTAGTGATATCTAGGACTAATCCTTGCCAGGTGATTGTTTCCAGAAAAGAAATTTAAGTTAGAGTATCAAGCGGGGGAAAGAAATGTGTAAAGGAAAATGTCAAGAGAGGCTGGCCTTCTCTGTGGAATGTACAGGGACTCTATAGAGAAATCATTGTGTTGCATCCTATTTAGACCCGGAAGCATCCTGTAAATTCCCTAGGTACAAGATTGGCCGTTTAATTTGCCCAGCTGCCCCTTCCCTTTGCTCCCCCACCCCAGGCTCTTCATTGCATAGAGGTGTTCCTAGCGTCCCTCCTAAGGCCACAGAGGCGACACCTGGGCTGAAATGGGACAGTGTGACTTGTCTGTCATAGTCCACAGGGTAGAAAGTACCAGAGAAGGTAGTAGTTATCAGCTGAGATAGACCAGCTGAATCCACTTAAAGAGTCCTTAGGTGAGACTTTTTTTTTTTTTAAGATTTTATTTTTAAGTAATCTCTACACTCAACTTTGGGCTCAAACTCACAACCCTGAGATCAAGAATTGCATGCTCTTCTGACTGAGCCAGCCAGGAGTCCTAGAGGTATTTTTTTAATCAGTGCATTTGACACCCCCACCCCCAACACACACACACACACACACACACAAGCAATTTTTGGTTAATGAATTCTGCCTTACACTGGAGTTCTGGAAAGAATGAACAGAATGAGTGAAGTCAAAAGAAAGGTACTGCTTTTCATGAAACAATGGGAAATACCACCCAAGAGCAAAAAAGTCCCCATTTCTTGAAGAACTGTGAGCTATATAACTTTGGATTCTTGATCCATGCTACTTTTTCTTCTTTCTAATACCTAAACTTGTTAATCTTTTGGCACATGTAGTAAGACCATGCTAATATGCTTTCACACCTAAAGCTCCTCAAATTGTCTCTAGAAAAGTCAAGTGTTGAGCAAAACAGTCCCTGAGAAAGTTCTGGTTATCCATTGTTCAGCCAAAATACCACACACAGAAAGTTGGCTCTTAAAGTTCATGAAGTAGAAAGGCACTGAAAAGGGTGCTCTGAAAAATCAGTACAATCTGGTCAGGGAATGGCATTTTCATAAAAATGAAACTTACTGAATACATTTAAGAATTTGCAAGAATAAAAAGAAAGAATTTGCAAGAATATTCTGAGCAGATCACCAAGGGTCTCTCAGGAATCCACACTCGCCCCTCCCCCGGGGCAGCTCCCCGGGAAAGTGACCCTTGGTGTGCATCTTGCAATTGGAGGGATAGTGATTTTGTAATCACCCTGACCGAATGCAGGGAGGGCTGTAGGACCCTCGCGCTTAACAGGCAGGGAGGGTTGTTTGCAGTGTGTGGCAGGCAGGACGTGCCAGGGATGGGAGAAGGCTCCCACACGGTTCTGCACATTCCCACTGCCGCCCGCCCCTCCCTCCGCCTCCCTCTCTCGCCTCCCAAACAAACGACCTCGCTCAGATCCTGTTTGCGCTTTACTTACTTCCTGTGCGGAAGCAGTTTGCCCGTGAGCTTAGCCGCAGAACCCTTTGGAGTTTCCTAGCTGGCGTTTCCTCCTTCTAGTCCTTTTCTCTTCTGCATGTGTTTTCTCAGAGTGAGGCCTGCCGGGGCCCTGGCTCCCCGACTGAATTACAGGAAACTGGCCAGAGCATTCTCTCGCTGACTCTCCGTTCCTAGAGAGTCAGAAAGCCTGGGAATGGGTTTGGCAAGAAGGTCTCTGTACCCCCAACCTCAATGACTTCCAGTACCGACTTCCTCACAGTTGCAAGTGCAAAACCTGCATCCTCTGCTCTCTGGGATGCTTCAGCTTCACCCACATCCCCCAGGCATCCTCCTTGAGCCTCGTTTCAGAAAAGGGGGCCCAGAAGTTGTTGGAGGAGAGAACTAGGGATCTTCCCCGGGCTTTCTCATCCAGTTGCCCTTGCTTTAGCTGCGGTCTGTCAGCCTGTCCACTGGTGTGTGGTTGTCCTTCCTGACAGCACCTTTGTTCATCCCAGGCGCCAGGTCCCCACTGGGATGGCTGAAAGAGTGCCCGGCTGTGCCCCTCCCCCTAACTGTCCTGTCTCTCAATGTCCTCTTCTTTCCTTCTCAAGGACAACTGGGTGTTGTTGCTGATTCTCTTGGAATGAAGTCAGTGGACGTTGTTTCTCCCTAAGAATGTTCTACTGTGCTACACGGACACAGCTAGCAGGGCAGAAAGCCAGGAGGAATCCATGCGTGTACCCTGGCACTGAACGTCCCTCCAACCTTAGCTTCACCCAACCCTGCCAGTACTATTTCCTCCCAGGCTTTTCACACGTATATGGCCTATCTCAGCTCTTTAACTTTTAAGTGAGCTTTGGGGGAAAAAAAAAAAAAAAGCTTCAAAGGCTAAACTAAAAAAAAGAACGGGGCACTGAGCACGTAGCCTCCGATGGAAGTGAGAAACAGAATGTCTGCCAGTATGGGATGGATGCCTACAACTTTGTACTTGCCGGTCCCAAGTCTTAAGCAGCCTTCAATCTCGTTTTGCAAGGGTCATTAGGGACCCCCACTGCCTCCCAACCGACTCCTGTGGCCTTGTTAAGCATCTGAGAATTTAGACATCTCTCCAGAGTGAGTAAATGGGAATCCCCATCCCCCACTCTGGATGACACCCACGGATGACAGTACATTCAGAGTCCCTCATAGACTAATCCGGGCTTCTTGGAAGCACGGTGGCCTGACGAAGTCACACTGCTTATACACAAGCTGAAGGCTTTAGGAGCAAGGGTTTCAGCAAGCACGATGGAAATCTCATTGTCATCCTTTTTGACCTTGCCTTGGACGTTACACACATCACTTCTGTTGTACTCGGTTAGACCAAACGGTCAGGAAAGCCTGCCCAGTTTCAGGGGGAGGGAACATAGACGCTCCTCCTGATGAGAAGGGTGTAAAAGGATTCGTGGACGTATCAAACAATATTGACTGGCCACCTCTTTGTCTTGGAATTTTTGTTTTCACCCCAATCTTTTCCAGTTCTTTTGAGTGGTCTCATCCTCAAGCTTCTACCTTCCACACCTCAAATAAAGGCTTTTTCCACACTGGAAATGTTAGCAGGTGAGGTAGCTAGGCTTCAAAGATGGCTGCCTGAGGAACCAGGCCAGTATTGTGCTCTCGTGCAGTCCCTTCCAACACTGACTCTGGGCTGCCACTGTGGAGGAAATGATCCTGTGTGATTTTCAGGGTTAGGTCACGAGAAGACTTGCTGCTTCCACCAAGACCAAAAAATGAGTCTTTTGAAATGCTCATTCTGAGGAAAGTCACAGGATAAGGTATCTAACCTCAGGCCACCATTCTTTGAGGAAGGGAGGCACGTGGAGGAACCATAGGAAGAGAGCAAATGTGTGGCCAGCCCCCAGTGATTTCGGCCATCCTAGTCTAGGTGGCCAGACATAGAAACAAGGAAGCCGTCTTAGATGTCTAGCCTGGCTGAACATTCAGATGACTCCAGCCCAGCTCCCTTCTGACTGCAATTGCATTTGAGACTTCAAGTAAAAACCACCCAGATGGGTCTAGTCACCCGCAGAATCTTGAGACATAATAATAAATTATTAAAGCCACAACATCTTGAGGTAGCAATAGACAACCAGAATACCAGGTTCTATCAATTCCACCTCAGAATGTCTCCCAAATCTGGTTCTCTTGGCAGACCTTCAATGCCATTTACTTGTTAAGGCAAAACTTGCTTTCTAGTTTCTGAGCAAGGACTCATGCCTTTAAGGGAGTTGGCTTACAGGTAAGATATGCTCACAAGCAACTATAAAATAAAGATCAGTACAGCAAAAAGGTGCCATGAGAACCCAAAAAAAGAGAGGGAAAGAATTATTGCAGCCTGGAGCTGGTGGGTGTGAGGAGGAGGTAATATTGAATTGGATCTTGAACGCCATTTGTGGCTTTGTTTTGTAGAAATAGGGAGCAGAAAGGTGATGTGATCAAAAATACATTTCATGAAAATGAGTCTGAAAGTGATGTACAAAGTCAGTTGCATTTGAGGGACATGAGGCAGGGTTGGTCAGTGGAGGTGGGGAGACCAATAAAGAAACTATCATGAAAGGGAGCCTGGGTGGCTCAGTCCGTTAAGCGTCTGCCTTGGGCTCGGGTCATGATCCCAGGATCCTGGGATCGAGCCCCGAGTCGGGCTCCCTGCTCAGCGGGGAGTCTGCTTCTCCCTCTACCCCTCCCCACTTGTGATCTCATTCTCTCTCTCTCTCAAATAAATAAAATCTTAAAAACAAATAAGTAAAAGAAATTAAAAAAAAAAAGAAACTATCATGAAAATCCAGGGGAGAACAAAGAATCCTTAAGCCAAAGCTGTAGTAGTGAGAACAGGGTAAAGAGACTAGATTTAAGAGACATTCCAAAGATTGATATGACCCTGAAACATTACTTGTTTCACATACATGTAATGATAAAATTATTAACACAAATTCCCCCATGCCTTGAATAAGTGAAAGCAAAATAAATAATTCCACAGCTTTCGCTTTTGAAAGAACTGTGTGGTTTTTTTTCCTTAAAGAAAGTATCTTTAAAAAATGCTTTACGTTCTGGGAGAAAAAAGTACATTGAATCCATAAGTTAATGTATGTATGATTACAGATATTTCTTCTGAACATTTTTCGCTCAGTTCTAATATATTTACATTGATATACAATTTTTGTCACTTATTCATCCCTCTGAAACGTTAGTAGTGTAAGACACTTCCCCCTCCCCCCCCCCAAAAAATCAGGGCAATAACATTACTGATTTCAAAACCCACAGTGGCCCCTGTTGGGACAATGTCGTTGCTCCAAACATTTTTTAAAGTATGAGCTCCCTCTAGTGGTCAAAATAGTCTTTACACTTGATCAAATCTGCCCCATGCATTTATATTTAAATAATTTATGTGAGTAAAGTTTAACTTCATCTTCAACTGAATTTGCACTTTAAAATTTTTCTTTGCTTTGTATTGAAGAGGATCCATAATACTCATGGTTAATCTCAACATCTACTATTATTGTGGTAATTTGTAATTATCAGTTTTCAATAGTGTGTTTATCGAGTTTCAGACCACACCAAAACACAATTATCACCTAATTAATGTAGAGCTCATTTACTCTAAATTTTCCAAGAAAGTGAAGTCATCACTTATCACTCTATACAATGTCCTCTCACAACGAGCTCAAGTTGAAACGATTCCTAAAATAAACATTTCCCATCTGAATCCCACCTGAATTCCTTCCGAAAGGGGTCGCACTCAGCAGATTCCACTGAAATCACCTCTCACACCGAGGAGGAGGGTCGGGCAAAGCCCCTGAGAAGAAGGCATTGGCAAGGGTTGTGGGGAGAGAAAGGAAAGCCTGAGCAGCGACTCTGACAGGTAGTAGGTTTCACGTTTTACATTTGCTATTTCATTTAAAGCCCGGGAGAGATATCATTCTATTTCTCTTGTATTCAACATATTATTTTCAAACTCTTACAAGTCATAATAAGGCACCAAAGTAAAGGAGACGCCATCTCTGCCTTTCGAGGTGCTCAGAGCCCTGGAAGAACCCCAGGTGTGGCTCTCCATCCCAACTCCGGCGGGGGGCGGGGTGGGGGGAGCAACAGGGAAGACTTGCCTTCTTGGAGGAGGGGATCCTAAGTGCAATCCTGAAGGATGCTGAGGAGACGGACAGGCAGAGGGACAGTAAGTCCAAAGGCCCAGAGTCAGGACGGGACATTAGTTCAGGTTGGCCGACGCGCAGGGAGTGGGTGAACGATTAATCTCCCATTTTCCACACGACCTATTTGACTCTGAGATGGTAATTAAGAATCCCGCTGAGACAAAAGTGGGGCCCCAGTGATTGCGTCGCTGCCTGCTGTTCACCTCGACCTTTTTTACTGAGGGAAACGACAGACCCTATCAAGGCGAATGCCAGGAGGAGTTGATGCCGAAGTAAGGAATTATGGCCCACCTCTGAAAATGCCTCCATCTTTGAAGCTAAAAATTGCCAGAGTTGTTTGTTTTCAGTAAAAGTAGACACCAGAAGGGGTTTGGTAGCCAGTTATGATGAAAATATACAGCTAGCTTTAGGAGTGCAAAGAGCGGGTGGCTTTTCCACTCAAAGGCTGTCCAGCCTTGGATCGGGACCGGAAGTTCAGATACAGCTGCCTCGTTCCGGCGCGATGACCCCCGCAGCCGTGTCATCTGGTAGCCAGCTAAGACCTAAAGGGAGCAGTGTGTAGTCAAAATTACCTTCGAAACATCCATAAAATGACCCATATAAACACAGATTTGTACATACCTCCAGTACCATGAATCCTACAAACCCTGACATGTGAAGACGACTCCTCTATACTATGAGGAGCACAAAATTAGAGCCTAGATGCAGATGTGCGGGTGTTCAATCTATCCCGCCTTTAAGATAGCTGTCAAATCCCAGTGAATGGGATAATCAGTGGAAAATTCTAAATATTCTTGCTTGCCTGCATAGCTTATTTCATTCTGTATTAACACAAATCCTCTTCAACTTTGTATATTACTTTATTCAGTGTTCTAATTCAATTCTTTCCATTTAGGACAGATGAACTGTTGCTGTTGTAAGGATCAAACCAGAGGTTATAGAGGACTGTAACTTGCACATTAACTATCACATAATAGATGCTCAATAATGTTTTGCTGGATTTAAGTCTGAATTTTGTTCCCTTAGGCCCATATTCACATATTCTTTGTGAAGTTGTAGAAAAGAATTTGGCCACCTTCTTCCTGTCTTCCTGGTTGGCATTTCATGGATGGTTCCCCTGCATATCAATCAACTTCATAAACTACGGCATTAATTGTCTATCTTCCTGAGTGTAGTTGGACCTACTTGCTGTTGCTGAAGTCAGCTTCAAGTTACATGGACATGTGTGGACTTTAATTACAGCTCCCTTTCTTTGAATTTAGAGGACAGTTATTTAGTTATATATATATATATATTGATCAATGTCAATAAGCATTATCCGACACTGTAAGAGAAAGGCAGGGAGTTTAACTCTCTAATCAAGCCTTTGCCCTGCCTTTTCTAAAGTAACTACAAATACCACGGCACATTAAAATTCTATCCAACAAACTTTCTATGTCCCAAGTGCTCCCAGAAGCACAACAGGGGACAAAGAAATTAATAATAGATGGCTCTCTAACCCTAAAGAGAATATGTCTTTCTTTTTCTCCTTTTCAAACATAAAAGCAGTTATTTTTGGTAAGAAGCACTCACCACAGTCTGCTTCTCTCTGCTCATTAAATTAAATAATTGATCATAAAATTATTATTGAATTAATCAACATTTCTATAACAATTCTTTTTAATTTAATGACTAGATTAAGGATATTTTTTCAATATTCTAGCTTCATGATTGCTAACATTACTAATAAAAGTTAATATAATTTAATTTATCCAATGTTCTAGTTCATCTGTTCTAATTAAGAACATCTCACAACTCACTAATAAGGAAATCAGTTTATAGGAATTTTTATGTAAACACTTCTATCATCTCAATACATTGTTATCACTTTATCAGGGGGAAAAATAAGAATCTATTTTTATTGAATAGAAAAGTATTAAAAAATATTTTTTTTCTCTTTACACAAATCAGAAAAAGAATGATAAAGTATGGACTTTTAAGTTTTTCTCCAATCAGAGAGGTGTTTAATGATATGGTTGTAATTTGTAATTCTCAGGTTACTTACATATTTTGATATCTTTCATATATTTATCAACCATTTGATTTCTCCTTTTGTGAAGAGCCTATTCAGTTCTTCTGGCCATTTCGCTCATTGATTTATACTACTATTTAACATTCTGGATACCAGACTTTTTGTTATTGTTGTATGTATTCTAAATACTTTCTCCATTCTGTTTCTGTCTGTTTAGTTTTTAAAGAAATAGACATTTTTTTTTAAATTTAACATCTAAAAAACGTTCTTAGCTTTTGTTTTAAAAGGTATCTTTGCTGGGTATAGAATTCTAGCTGGACAGTTTTTCTTTCCATGTTTTAAAGATGCTGCTTCATTCTCTCCTGGCTTGCATTGTTTCTAGCGAGATGTCTACTGTCATTCTCATCTTTGTTTCGCTGTAAATAATGTGCCTTCTTTCTGTAGCTGCTTTTAAGATTTTTATCTTTATCACTGGTTGTAATCAATCTGTTTACTATATTCCTTGGTGACCTTTTCCCCATGTTTCTTGGGCTAGAGGTTTATTGAACTTCTTGGATATGTAGGTTTATAGTTTTTGTCAAAATTTAAAATTATTTTTGTCATTATTTTATTAATTATTGTTTCTACTCTCACTCTTCTCCTTCAGAGACTAGAATTACAGGTCTATTAGACCACTTAATGCAGTCCTATAGTACAGTAAAATTCTCAGTTTTCCCCACTCTTCCTCTATATTTCATTTTGAATAGTTTCTATTGCTTATCTGCAAGTTTACTAATGTTTTCATCTGCAGTGTTTAATTTGCTCTTACTCCCAGACAGTATTTTTTCATCTAAGACATTGTATTTTTTCATCTCTGGAAGTTCTACTTGCATCTTTTTCATATCTTTGATGTCCTCACAAAACATGTTCAATCCTGTTTCTACCACCTTAGACATGTGGAACATAGTTATAATAATGGTTTTAATTCCTTGTCTACATATCTAATTTTCTTATCTGTATAGTTTATGGGTCTGTCTCCAATGATTAATTTTTCTTTTCATTTTGTGTCTTTATTTTTTTATTTTATTTTTTTGCTTGCCAGACATTATGAACCATACCTTGTTAGAGACTAGATTTTTGTGTTCCGATAAATAATCATAACTTTGCTCTGAGATGTATTTTATGGAAAAAAACTTGATCTTTCAAGGCTTGTTTTTCAATTTTGTTAGATGACATTGAGCAACCATTAGTCTGGAGTTGATTTTGGCCCATTACTGAGGTGATGCCCTTCTGAGAGCTTTACTTGATGCTGAATTATGTGGTTTTCTAGTCTGGCTAAAAGAAACACAAACTTTCTGCCCTGTCTGAGCTCCAAATATTATTCTCTCTGCTTCTTTTGGAAGGTTCTTTCTCTGGTCTCAGGTATTTTCTCACAAGCATACGCTGATCAGTACTTAGCTGAAAACTTGGTGCAGATCTCTGAGGCTCTCTCTTTATACACATATACGTGTGTATATATGCTCTGTCCTGTGAACTCTAGTCATCTGACCTCCTGTCACGGCCAGCTCCATCTTTTCAACTCAGGGAGACTACTGAACTCCGCTTGTGTTTTCCCTTCCCTGGGCTGTAGCCTAAAAACTCTCTCTAGGAAGTAAATAGGGGCAATTATGGTTATATTAATTTGCTAGGCTGCCTTAACAAAATACCACAGATTGGGTGGTTTGAACAGCAGAAATTTATTTTCTCATAGTTCAGCGGCTAGAAGTCCAAATCGAGGTGCTGATAGGTTTCTCTTCAGGCATCTCTCCTTGGCTTACAGATGGCTGCCTTCTTGCTGTGTCCTCATGTAGTCTTTTCTCTCTGTTGTGTGTATGCATGATCCCGGTGTCTCTCAGTGTGTCCCAATTTTCTCTTCTTATAAGGACAAGTCAGATTAAATTAGGGCCCACTCTACTTGCTTCATTTTAATCTAATCCCCCCTTTACATAAAGGCCCTACCTTCAAATACAGTCACATTCAGAGACTCCTGAGGTTCAGACTTCAACATATGAATTTGTGGGGGCAGGGGACACAATTTAGCCAGAGCAACATTTGTTTTCTGTCTCTCATGGATCACTCTTCTGTCTGATATCTGAAAACTGTTATTTCATATGTTTCATCCAATTTTTAACTTGTTTCAGGAGAGAGATTAAATCTGGTACCTGTCACATCATCTTGGCTAGAAGTAAAATTTTGAAACTATTAATTTTATTTATTTTTTATTTCTTTAAGAAACTATTAATTTTTTTTAAAAAGATTCTATTTATTTATTTGAGAAAGAGAGAGAGAGAACAAGAGCAGGCAGAGGGAGAAGCATGCTCCCCGCTGAGCAGGGAGCCCAATGCGGGGCTTGATCCCAGCACCCTGGGATCATGAACTGAGCCTAAGGCAGACACTTAACCAACTGAACCACCCAGATGCCCCAAGAAACTATTAATTTTAAAGTAATAAAATTCATTAATTTTTTTCTTGCTTACCCCAAGTTGTGAAAATATTCTTTTATATGGTTTTCTAAAAGGTTTATATTGTGGCCTCCCCTGTTTAAGTCTTTAATCCACCTGGAATTGATTTTTGTTTATGGTGTGAAATTGGAGTCCAATTTCCCCCATAAGGATTTCTAATTGTGTCAGCATTATTTACCAAAAAGCCCATTCTATTTCCCCCCTTGCTATGAAGTATATTCTCATCATAAATAGTTTATAAATGTGAGAATCTGTTTCTGAGCCCTCTTCTCTGTTCCATTGGTATAATTTTTATTCTTGTACCAATCCTATATGCTCTTAATTACAACAAGTAAAAGTTTGAAAATATCAATTGTTGATGACGATGCACAGGAAAAGAAATACTCATAAATGCTATTGAGAATAGAATCAATACGATCACTGTTTTTGTTTCCTAGAGCTGCTATAACAAATTACCACATCTGAGTGGCTTAAAATAACATTATTATCTCATAGTTCTGGAGGCTAGAAGTCCAAGATCAAGGTGTCAGCAAGGCCAAGCTCCTCCTAAAGGCTCTAGAGAGGACTCCTTCTATGTCTTTGCTAATTTCTTGTGGTTGCCAACAGTGTAGCTGCATCACTCCAATTTCTGCCTGTCTTCACTTGGCCAACTTCCCTCTGGGTATGTCTGCTTGTCTCCCCGTCACTCTCTCCTTATAAGGACCCTAGTCAATGGATTTAGTATCCGCCCTAATCCAGTATGACCTTATTGTAACTTGATTACATCTGCAAAGACCCAGTTTTCAAATAAGGTTCCATTGACAGGTACCAGGGCTTAGCACCTCATCATATCTCTTTGGGGGACACAATTCACCCCCAAAAATGACTTTGAAAAATAATGTGACATTTATTAATATAGTTGAAATATATATATATATCTATGACTAGCAGCAATTCCATTCCTAAATATATATCCTAAAGACATGATCACTATGTGCACCAGACTATAAGAGTATGTTTAGTGATATCATTTATACATTACATAAAAGTGATAAGGATAAACACATTGTGACATATTTGTGTAGTGGAATACTATAATGCAATGAAAATAAACAAAAGGCACATCTATTCACCAACTTGAATGAATCTTATAAACATACTACTAGGCAAAAAATACTAGTCACAAATGAATACATATGGTGTAATCCTACCAAAATGGGCAATTTGTGCCTATATTTTGGGCCTCAAGCTCCTACATGTAAGTTAAAGAAACTCGTACAAGAATTTCGACAAGAACATGTAAGTATAAATTCTCTGCTAATTCAAGCTGTTTTGAGGGAAAAAAAGAGTTTTTCACTTTCCAAAGAGTCTGACAGGTTGGTTCATCCAAAGTAGAGCAGAGGTCAGCAAACTTTTTCTGTAAAAAACCAGTCAGAACCCGCAGCCATCGACATTACATAAGAGAATGAGCATGGCTTACTCCAATATAACTTCACTGATGAGAACAGGCGGTGGGCTGCATTTGGTCCACAGACCAGAATTAGTTGCCTCCTGATCAAAAGCACAAATCACATTACATTGCCAACAACCCATGACACCCTTTGTGCTGTTGCTCAAAAACCTTTATTTTATGTATTTATATCCTTTTTGCCAAATTAAGTCCAATCTCCTTCCGTTCCATTCACAGCACTGCAGGATTTGGGGCCCCAACCTATGTCTCCAATCTCAGCTTTCTCCTCTACTCCTCAGGCACACAACTTGAATTTGAATCAAGCTGGGGTCTTAGGTATTCCCTCAGCATTGCCCCAAGATCCTGTTCCACACTGACACTGTTCCCATCCAATGGACCATTCCCATAAAAACAATTCCATGTCTACATTCCACTCTTCCTTCCAGAGTCAGCCCACATATGCCACCTCCTCGGTAACAACTTTTTAAATCATCAAGCTAACTTTCTCTTCTCGATTTCCATAATGCTTATTTCTCTCTCACCTGCTGTAAGACTCTTTTGTCCCCCTCCTTTTTGTTGAGATATAATTTACACATAATAAAATTCACCCATTTTAAGTGCACAGTTGATGAGTTTTGACCGCTACATACAACTGTATAATCACCACCACAATCAAGATATAAAACATTTCTATTATTCCCCAAAGTTTGTTTGTGCCTCTTTGAAGTCGACCCCCTCCTCCAAACTCTGGCCAAAGGCAACCTCTGGTCTTCTTGTTGTTATAGTTTTGCCTGTTCTAGAATTTCATGTAAGTGGACTCATAGAGTATGATGTCTTTTTATATGGCTTTCAATTCGGATGAAGTTTCTGAGGTTCATCCATGGTGTTTGTATCAGTATTTTGTTCCTTTTAAAAAAGATATATCACAAAATGTGCTGGTAGACAGACATTTGAATTGCTTCTGTTTTTAATTCCTATGAATAGTGTTGCAATGAATATTTGCATATACTTCTCTGTGTAGACCTGTGTTTTCACTTTTCTTTGGTAAATACCTAGGAGTGGGATTGTTGGGTCATATGAAAATGCCAAACTGTTTCCCACCATCACCACATGAGAGTTCCAGTTGCTCCACATCCTCATTAGCACCTGATCGTCAGTCTTTAATTTTAGCCATACTAGTGGATGTGGTGGTATCTCACTACGGTCTTCACTTGCACTTCTCTCATGACTAATTGTGTTGAGCTACTTTTCATGGTGTTTATTAGCCATCTGTATATCTTCCTTCATGAAATGCCTAAGTGCTTTACCCATTTTTTGAATTGGGTTGTTCGTCTTATTGAGTTGTAAGAGTTCTTTATAAATTCTGGATAAAAGTCCTTTGTCAGATATGCTTTGCAGATATTTTCTCCTACTCTGTGGCTTGCCTTTTTGATTCCTTAGCTGTTTTTCTCTATGAAAAAAAAGTTAAATGTAATGAATTCCATCCTCCCTGTTATTTGCAAACTCCATAAGGGTAGGGATCCTGAGTTACACATCTTGAGTGCATAGCACATCATAGGTACCTGTAAATATATGATAATAAGACTGGAAACTAATTATGTGGTGGGCACTATGATCAGTGTTTTTTATATGTTTCTTTGCATTTAATTGTCACACACCTGTAGGTGGACATTCTTTTCCTCATTTTGATGCTGAGGAAATGAAGGCACAGAGAGGTTTAGTAACTTCATCAGTTAAATGACTAGAAAGCGAGGGGGCTAGAATTCAAACCTGGGTCTGTTTGACTAAAGTCCATGTCCTTAGACACGTTATGATGCCCCCCTTCGTTAGATGACTAGGTAAATGAATGGATGAATGCTGCCTCATTTGTTCTTAAGGATTATGTGTATGTGCACATGTGTATTGGTATTTGCCTTTCTATGCACTAAAAGCTCTGCAACAATACAAAGTTCAGAAAATAATCATTAGCCATGATGACAAGGGAAAGTTGGGGAACCGAAGTAGGAAAGAAAGTTTATGTGTTTTATATCTTTTATTTTTGAACAAGGTGAATGTATTATGTACTACATCGAAGTATTAAGTAAGAAGAAAAATGAAGCCCCATATTTAGGACAATGGTATATATTAGAAATCAATGGAAAAATAGTTTACACATTTATTAAGGAAATGGTTATTAATGATTCTGCAAAAGAGAAAGAAAAAGAAATAATTGCATTTCTGGGTCTCCAGAGTAGAGGATTCCGCTTTCAACATTTTAAAATTCAAAGCCTCTGCATGTGACTATAGACACGCATGCAAATCTAGGCCAGGGGCGAGAGGCCATGGCTTTAGAATTCCCTCTTCATTCACTGTATCAGTTCTAATGTCCAGTAGCCAAACCCATCTGCCTGTGTACTCTTGGCCCTCAACAGGGGAAGAGTCAATTACTATTGAGAGCTTTGGGTTACTAACATAGAATTTGTACCTGGAGTTGGTTGCTGCCCAGATTCACAAAAGGACAAATTATAATGAATTTTGAAAGACTCCTCTGCAGTTAATGAAAACACCAGGTGTAACAGACCTTACTGACCTTAATGAGAAGGTCTGAGATCGATTTAATTACCCGGCCAGGCAACGCCTACCCCAGACGCTCTGTCAGTTTCACAACTTGTAAGCACCAACCTGGATTGGGTTGAGTGTGGACACGGCATCCATAAGACTTGTCGAAGCTATTCATCACTCTGAAGTTTCATTAAAGCTGTGACAGCAACCACACACTCCCACAGGACTGGCTGGCTATCTCGCTGTGCTCCTAAGAAGGCAGCTTCTGCAGGCCTGGGCGAGCAGGTGAAAGAGTGGCCGTGTGTCTTTTGTCTTCTCTCTCCAGCTGCCTGGTGGCCTGGGTCACAGCATGCATCGTCTGTGGATCCAAGTTAAGACTCTTACCCAGAAGGCTGGGTGCAAAGGTGGATGAGGCCACGGCCAGCACCAGTGACACTGTAGAATGAGCCAGGTGGAGAGAAGCAAAGGAGGAAGGGGAGACTTAGGAGTAGGCGTAGGAAGAACAGTGGTGGGGTATTTATGCTGAAGGGATGGATAGTGAAGTCGTTATTAATGATTCTGAGAGACAAACACAGAGAGAGAGAGAGAAGCCACTGCAAACACCCCACCCAGGACAGCCCAGGACCTGCACTGTAGAGAGCACACTCTGTAAGTACAGTACATTTCGTCGATAGGAAGCTCCGTGCAAAAGTCCCAAAGCGATTCCTTGAAAGTCCTATCTAGTCATGAGTTTAGAAAGATCTAGACATGGAAATGCAGCAATGGCTGTAATGGGTATAATAAACGCCATTGGCAGGCCTGGGTTTTAACTCCCAGCAATGGTGGTCCTCTTCAAATAAGAAGCCCTGAGCAACATTATCCCCCCCTTAAATGTTTATAGAATTATCTTATTATAAAGTAATAATAGCTTGCATAGTACAGAAAAGAACAGTGAAAGGTAAATGCCCATAAGTAGTGTGGTGCAGTAATTAAGAGTCCAGGATCTGGTAAAAATCTCAGCTCTGCACTTTCTACCCTTAAAGCGATGGAAGCCAAGTAAACACTTTGTACTCCAATCTTCTCACCTCAAAGATAGAATAATAATGGTAATAATAGCATTTGCCTCGATAATGTTGTTGGGGAGGAGAAACCAAGTGATTATATAATGTGTTTCGCATGATCCTGGGAAATAGGTAGCCTCCAGTAAACTCCAGCTGTCTTCATGATCATCATCACTGTTGCCATCGTTATTACTAATATTGTTATGACTCTAGTTTATCTTCCACTTCCCATATTTAGTCTGTTAACAAATCACACAATACAAAATCTGATGTCCACCTTGGCTCAGATTTTTGTCATCTGGACTGAAAATACATACGCTTGTTGGTCCCCAGCCTCATTGTCCTGCATCTCAGACTTTTGACCGGGTGTATATCCGGAGGTAAGTAAGGATATGGCAAATACACTTGTCATTTACATTATGTGACAGTGCGAGTATTTGCTTCCTAGGACCCTGATATTGAAAACGCATAGCACTGCTAAAAGCATTAAATAAAATCAGAGTTGGTACAGCTACACTAAACTGTGCTTTCTAAATTTACTGATGGAGGTGAAGAAAATAAGCTGGCATGGACTTTGTACAATTTCTGGATCGCACTAACCTAAATGCAAACAGTGTATTCAGCTAAAAATACTGTTTCCTCCCATGAGGTTCCCAATCTTGCAGAGAAAAATGCCTCTGTGAAGTACAGTACTTGAGACAGTGAGTGACCTTGCATTCTGGAGGAGAAATTACCCAGGAACGTCACCACCACCATCTCCAGAAGGAGAGATTCTCTGGCACTGAGTCAAAACCAACATGGAGTCCCCAGAAGGACAGAACAGATGGCACCAGGACTGCAGCCAGCCTCAGGAGAGTGGACAATAGAGGGTGTCCTCGCGTGGTCAGTGTGGACTTCCGGTTGTGGCCTGGCCGACTGAGATGAGGTGACAGAAGGCAGGAAAGAAACAAGACCCACAATTGACGGATTGGCCAACGCTCCAGGGAGAAAATAACCATCTCAGAAACTTCACAGCAAATATTTGCCTCAGAGGCTCTTCCTTAGAAAGATGTTGCGAGTTGTTAAATGTGTCCTGATGTTAGGAAAATGAGAATTTTACTTTTTTCTTATACAGAAAGAAAAACCAAGAAGAAAAGCACTGCTCTTAAGAACAGTTTATTAATTATAAAAGCAGAGAACCTGTTTCTTTCCAACCCTTACATTGAACTTCACCATCTCATAGGCAACCTTGTGGATTTAAGGTTGGATTGGTACTTTAAGCCCTTGGGATCGCCTGTACACATCCTCGTGTGCTCCCTCTGTTCAACAGGAAGACATCTGAAGCCACATGTGTGTCTGCTTCACTTCAGTAGTAATGTAGGTTAGCGTCGCACACTTTGTAGGCGGCTCAATAGATATCGATGGAATTAACGTTTTAAAATGAAACCATCAGCTCTGCTGTTACCATCATCCTTATTTCAGTTCACTGACCATTATCCTGAAGCCAAATACATTATCGTCTTTACATTTTGTTAGAGCCATCTATGTGAAGTTGGCAGAAAAACCCACAGTAAACTAGAGTTAGTAATTGTCTCCACATGTATTTTGTTTTTTTAACCCCAGATCTCAAAGCATTTTAGGAAGAAACACTATTGCATCTTTTATTTTTAATGGAAAAATAAAATAACCATAAAAAATGAATGCAATCTAAATAATAGCCAGTAAAAAGTTAGTAAATGATGCTAATTGATAAAATGGTATACTATGTAGTCATTAAAATTATGATATAATTTTTATAATTTTATAATTTATAACTTTTTCTATATTAACAGAACACTTCCCTTGGACAATTTTTTATTTACAAAAATAAAAGCAACTTAAAACATGTAAAATACAATACCTTTTTTGTAAAAATAGGTATGGCTATATGCATAAAAATATGTATTTGTATGTGTGTTTGTAAATAGGAAAGTATTTGAAAGGTATTAACCGTTGGCTTTTTACCATGCATGGGGAAAGGGGCACATTACAACTGATTCTTGTTTTTATATTTTATATATTACCCCGTTTTCTGTTTTGATAACAATGGAGAAGTATTACTTTACACACAGAAAAAAATATAGCCAATTTAAAAGAGTATGTAGCAACAATCCTAAAGTATTTTTTAATTATTCAAAATCTCATCACCAATAATTGTTTAAAATTTTTTTTCATGCTAGTTGTAATGTTTTGTAACAAAGCACGCCAAAATTCATTGCCTTAAAATGCAGATCTATTATTATTATTATAAGTGATGAATCTGTTTGACACTTGAGGATTTCCTGATCTAGGCTGAGTTTGGTTGATGTTATGGGCTGAATTGCATCCCCTCAAAATTCATATGTTGAAGTCCTAACCCCTAGTACCTCAAAATGTGACTGTATTTGGAGAAAGACTCTTTACAGAAGTAATTAAGTTAAAATTAGGTCATTATGGTGGGCTTAATCCGGTATGATTGGTGTCCTTACAAGAAGAGGAAATTTGGACACAGACATGCCTAGAGAGAGAATGCTATGTGAACATTAAGATGGTCAACCTACAAGTCAAGAAGAGAAGCCTCAGAAGAAACCAAATCTGTCATCCCATCTTGATCTCAGACTTCTAGACTCTAGAACTGTGAAAGAATAAATTTCTCTTGTTTAAGCCCCATAGTCTGTGGCATTCAGTTATGGCCGCTCTGGCAATAATACGATAATAATAATAAGGCTATATTATATATTGGCCAAGGCAATTCACGTGACTAAGCCAAAGGTAGAGATCAAACACAATGTAAATTATAGTCAATAAGAAGTATATCTACTGTAGGAGAACATTGCAAAGTGGCATAGCACAGAGTATGGATATGGCAGTGGGAAAGGGGGGATGGAGGGAACTGGGTCAAATAATGTAATCTATCATATCTTAGATGTTCACATATGTTTATATGAACTTAAATCGCATACTATATCTATATATTTTCAATGTTATTTAATGTTTAATCTTATTCCACATTTTTAATAGGATTAATAATTTTAAATTTCATTGGATGTATAATATACCATATTAAATCCACTCTTTTTATTAATCAGGACTATACGGTACAGAATCAATTGAAGAGTAGGTTAGTGAGGAACTAGAATAAAGAAAAGCATATTGAAAATTTGCTTCTAACCATCAGTCTATGAAATTAACACATAAGTTAACGAATATACAAGTTTAATTCATATCGAAAGTTCATAATAACACAGTATAATGTTTTGTACATAGTGAGCATTCAATATATATTTGCTGAGTAGATTCTTGTAAATTTATTTTGAATGTGAGAACTGTTGCTAAAACAGCACATTAAAAAATGTGAGAAATCTCATTTGTTAAACAAAGGAAAACGAAAAAAAAATACATACAAAATACCGATGACAGTATTAACTGCAAAACATTACAATTTGGTTTCCACCATCAACTTTCTGGCCAGAAATACATGGAAGCATTTTATGGACCTGCTAAAATTTTTAATTCACTTGGATGGAAGATGGACTAAAATTTAGCAATCCTGATAGCAATTATTTTTAACTACGATATTATTTTGCCCTCCAAAAACAATCTTACGTTTATGCAAAAGGAATGCAAGAAATTATCAGAGAATTTTGTTTTCTGAAGACTAATAAGCCTTATTTTTCTAAAAGGATCAAAGAACGACAAACCTTTATTGAAGTTTCCTTTCTAAGAGAAAGTAAATCTTGGCTCCAAGTTCATTTTCCAAATCAGGAAGCAGAAAATTTTTTAGGATAGTATTGAACTTGAGAAGTAGAAAAAATTTTTTTCACACTGGTTAATTATTTTTATAATTTGGTTCTAAAAACATTACCACTATATATATTCCTAAAGAAGATTTTAGTGTCTTATGTAATCAGTAATGCAGTCACTTAAAAAGCATGTGGAAATTGCAGAGCTAAATAGCAGACATTTATTTATTACATTTGGTACATGCCCATACTCTTGGGATAGCTCAATGTGTGTCTATAGTACTCCTTTGTCTCCTCTTAGAAACCCCTCTAGAGCTCTGTTATGAATTATATTGTTTAAATATGTCCACACTGTTTCAGGAGAGTTATTCCCAAGTCACTTTCAAACTGAACACATGTTGCATCTGTTTTCTGTTTGTGAATACTGAATGCTTGGCACTTTAATTGGGATATTTTCCTTTGGAATGAAATAATTTCAAATATTCGTTTAATCAAAACATCAGTTTCCTTTTCCAGTTTCCATCATGGGTTGTTGGTAGGTTTCCCAGACCTGATCTCCTGTTCCGTGGAAAGGGACCCACCTCCTCTTGGTGTGTAGGAGGCCACAGAGGGAAGTCAGGCAATAGCCGGCCTGTTAGCTCATCCCTTCCATATCCTGCCCCTCTCTACATTCCACCTGCCTCATATTCAAATACTCTTGAGTTAGAACTGTCCCACCTTCTTCTGATAACTTATAATCTTTTTTTCTTCTTTAAAAGTTTTAATGGCAGCAGAAAAATTTTTCCCACAGGTGAAGTTCTATGAAGTCACTGGAAACTCACAGCTCCCTCTCCTGCAGATTCAATCACAAGCTTTGGGGGCCCTTGATCTTTGGGATACATGCGTGTGAGAGAAACTAGCCTGGCAGCAGGGACAAAACAGAGCTGGGTGGATCGAAAGAGACTGGAGGGAAGGAAGACAGACTGTTGCTGTTGTCCATGGGGAAAAAGAAAGGTCACTGAAGTAGAACCGAAATGTGCTTCTTGAAGCAAAGTTCAGTCACTTATGAGCCCGTTGACCCAATCTCTCTACACCTCAGTTTCTCTACTTAGAAAACAGAGGTGAAGCAAGCATTTATAATGGTTTTAAAACTAAATTATAAAGTTTTTTAAATGCTTAGTATTTAATAGAAGCTCAATGTTAATCTATGATTTTAAATGGACACATCTGAAAAAGATTGTGAAGGAAGAAACAAATAAATGCTAGAGGATTGAATACAGGAAATGAAGAAGAAAGATATACAAATATGAGAAGGTATCTAGCCCATTAACACACATTTCTCTACTTTATTGACCACAGGACACTTTTTTTTCCCACCAGGAATCTCAGAGGACACTAGTTAGAGACGTGTGAACATGATACCTCTCTGGGAGATCACCAAGCACAGCTTCGCATTCCAGGCTCTGTGCAGGAGCTCCTGAAAATAAATTTGTCAACATTTAATCTAAAGTCTTCCCCAAACTGTTTGAGCACGGAACATTTTTCTTGTTTTAGCAACTGCTAATATAGCATGGGACTAGAGTCCGCAGAACAGACTATGGGGGACACGAGTTTAAATGTGGATCCTGGGGCGCCTGAGTGGTTCAGTCGGTTAAGCTGCTGCCTTCAGCTCAGGTCATGATCCTGGGGTTCTGGGATCGAGCCCCCATGTCCAGCTCCCTGCTCAGCGGAGAGCTTGCTTCTCCCTCTCCTTCTGCCTGCCACTCTGCCTATTTGTGTTCTCTTTCTATCTCTCTGTCAAGTAAATAAATAAAATCTTAAAAAAAAAAATCTCTTTAAATGTGGATGCTGGGCTTTGTTATGGATTTTCAGCTTGTCCTACATTGACATTCAGATCGACCAACTGGAGGGCAGCCTCTCCAAAGGCAGGTCAGTAACCCACCCTCTCCCTTTGTTCTGTGGCAAGTCTTCATGAGGCCGGCTCAGCAACAGATTCTGGGCTTTCCGTAGGTGTTCTTTTGGAGTTCTTTAAGATTCTGGTTCAAAATAAAACACAGGGCATCTCAAAGTTTGTCTCTCTGTGGGGATTTTTTTTTTACCTCTAGCTTTTCCTCCATTATCTGAAAGCTAGAAAATGTTAACAATATTTCTGTGATAGAAAGTGAAATTAATCACAGCTTGCAGTCAGTGAGTTGTTTTAAGAAATTATTTTATCAAACTAATATATATTTTCATTGTAGATAAGTTCAAAAATAGAAATAAACAAAAGAAATTAAAAATCACATTAATTCCATCATACAGAAATAATCACTGTTAATATTTGGACTTTTGTCCTTCCAGATTCTGTACATGTGTATTTATCACTCGAACTAAAATGTAGCGAAGTTATATATTTGTTATGTAACCTGCTTCCCCCTCACTAATTAATATCTCTAAATATATTTTCATGTCAAGAATACAGATTTATATCATCATTTTTATGGAATAATAAATATTCCAGTGAATTAATAAACTATAATTCCTTACAGAAATTTACAAGAATGACTATTTAGATTGTTATCATCAACAACACTAAAATGAACATCTTGGGACTAATTTTGTTATGTTTGCCAACAATATTTTAAATCAGGCTTAAAACCACTTGTAAAAATTTACAGTTTCATACATTCTTCGTATTTACAAGCACGACTCTCTCTTGGAGAGCATGACACAAGAAGACCGGTTAGTCTTCACACTTCTGATCAAAGAAGGAAAAAGGATGAGCCTTCTCCTTCTCCTGAGCTGTGTTTTCCAGGTATATTTAAGGCACTCTGGAGTCAGTATCTTAGGGGAGGATGATATATAATAGCCAAACTGTTGTCATCAAAACATTGCAGCCTGATTTCAACGTACCTTCATATCCTCATTCCCTAACTCTTGTATTCCATTCCCATGTACAGTTTTAGTTGTTTATTTTTGTACCTGGAGAGTGTTTGGAGACAAGGTTATTTTAACCTATGACAAGATGTGCAAATTTCCAAATCATGACATATTTAATTTTTAAAAGTATATTCTAGCAATAATGAATCTCTACATTGGCATACTATTGAAAAATTAAGCAAACCCAGAAATCACAGAATAACCTCAACTGCCAAATTTTGTTCTGATCTATAGAGTAGAATTTAAGTAATAATAATAAGTAACATAAAAAATGAGGCCCCTGGGTGGCTCAGTCAGTTAAGAGTCTATCTTCAGCTCAGGTCGTGATCTCAGGGTCCTGGGATGGAGCCCTGCATGGGGCTCCCTGTTCAGTGAGGAGTCTGCTTCTCCCTCTGCCTCTGCTTCTACCCCTCTCCCAACTTGTGCTCTCTCTCCCTCTCTCAAATAAATAAAATGTTTGTTGTTTTTTTAAAAAAAGCAAAGAATTTACTTGTTCTGAATATTTTATATAAATGCAGTCATAAAACAGGTGACTTTTTGTGTCTGGCTTCTCTAACTTGGTGTAATGTTTTCAAAGTTTGTGCTCTAGCCTGTATCGGTATTTCATTACTTTTTATGGCTGAGTAATATGTCATATATACATACGAGATGTTGGTCAATAGCTTTTTTCTTGTGGCGTCTTCGTCTGGCTTTGGTATCAGGAAAAGACTGGCCTCATCAAATGAGTTAGGAAGTGCTCCTTCCTTGTCTATATTTTTGGAAGAATTTGAAGATTGGTGTCAATCCTTTAAATGATTGATAGAATTCACCAGTGAAGCCATCTGGTCCTGGACTTTTCTTTGTTGGGAGGATTTTATTAAAGATTCAATCCCTTTACTTGTTATAGGTCTGTGAGACTTTTCTATTTCTTTTCGAGTCAGCTTTGGTAATTTGTGTATTTCTAGGAATTTCTCCATTCCATCTAGGTTATCAAATTGTTGGCACACAATTCTTCGTTCTATCTCTTATATGCCTTTATTTCTGTAAGGTTGATAGTAATGTCTCCACTTCCACTGCTGATTTTACTTATTTATGTATCCTCTCTTTTTCTTAGCCTAGCTAAAATTTTGTCAGTTTTATTAATCTCTCCAAATAATTCCCAAATTTGATGACATATATGAATCCACAAACCCATGAAGCTCAATGAACTCAAGAATTATAAGTTCACGGGGCACCTGGCTGGCTCAGTCAGTGAAGTATGGGACTCTTGATCTCGGTGTTGTGGGTTCGAGACCCATGTTGAGTGTAGAGATTACTTAAAAATAAAAAGTTAAAAAAAATTATGAGTTCACAAAGAGACTTACATTCAGTAGGGTCTCACAGTTTGGTGTGAAGGTTTTCATTTTCTCAGTGTGTCACCTCACCTCCTGTGTCTCTAAGCCCAGAACCAATCTGGTTCAGTTTTTGCAGAGGGCAAACCTCTACTAATTGGGGTGGGGGAGGGGTGCTTGCCAGGCTTCTCAGGGTAGAGAAAGGTATCTAGGGATCTAATCGTTCCTCCTAAACACATCAACCAATTTTCCCATTTTCACCTCTAATCAGCACTGCAGCTTTCATGATGCCTCCCATTCTAAGCCTTTCCGAAGTTCTGGCAGGGAACTGACTGTTTCCTGGCTTTCACCCTTGCAAGAGTAGGTTTCAGTTACCACTTGTCTCTAGCTTTCCAAAATGATCATTTCTCTTCTCTGCTATTGTTTCCTCTTACATTCTCCTTCTGGATTTATTTTTGTTCCTTTTTAGTATACTAGTAAAGCTTTGGGAAGGACCAGAGATAGAGTCATACCTCATTTACTCTTTATGTCTACCTGAAATTGATACTATCCCCATTTTATAGAGGAGGAAACTGAGGCTCAGAGAGTTTAGAAAACTTGTCCAAAGTCACAAAGACAGTAAATGGTGGCTCCCAGTTTCAGTGGCCTTTATACAACCTTGTATAGTTTCACGAAGCAAAAGTAGACACAATCGGCTCCAGGGCCATCTGGCTTCAGCAAGTGTCTAAAACAAGTGTTTGAGAGTTCCCTATGTTCTCTAAGTAAGGTTCAACAAGTTTATCCTCCTAGTGCTCATACCTCAAGACTAGACAGGTTCAATTTTTTGACCTCCACTCATACTCAATACTCCTAGACACAGGAATCCTGTTAGGCATTTACCAGCAACGGTTCAAAAGACAGTGAAGAGGAAACCAACTGGTGGTGATATGGCTGAGAGAGATGCTCGTTGTGCAGAAAAGAAACCCCAAAACACAAAAAACAATGGTTTTACTTCTAAAGAATGGAGGGCAAGGCAAAAGTGACTCAAGTCTAGCCAACCAGAGTCCACAGAGAATGGTTGATGATTTACTACTCCGTTGCACACAACAGCTAACACCAGAGAGTCCTTTGGAAAGAGGAACAGTTATCAGTTTATTTGCCTCTCGGCTCCAAACACATCTTTCACCGCCTGCACTGCAATGTGAGAGTTCAAGCTTTTAAAGGTTTCTCTTTTGCCAGCTGGCACAATACTAAGCTCTGTCAGTAGAGGGCGCTAGAGGATGACGTGGCTTCTCTGGTTCTGGTGCGCTCTTCTCAGCAGGTCTTTGCTGGTCCACGGCTCCGCTAGCACTCAGTGCCTGGAGCATGGGCAGCTTCTCCTGCTCTGGGCTCCTGCATCACCAGTCAGCTGTCTAGCCCTTGACCTCTGTAGTGTATGGTGATCAGCAGCGTCCAGCAGCTGGTAGTTTCACCTGTTCTTAGCCAGGCAGCTCAAGCAGTTTCATGGCCGAGTCCCTTCCACAAGACACCTTTCTATGAGTAGCTTCTGCTAGCACCCTACAGGGAGGATTTCTGGCAAGTTTCGAGGGCGGATTTCCAGTAAGCCCCACCTATGCGGTATCCCAGTGACGCCTCTGCCATCGAGTGAGCTGTCAGTGTGCCGTCTTCAGAGTCTTGGCTAGGGCAGGTGGCTCTTTGGGTACGTTCAGCGCTAGGGAGTAGTGGCTACTCCTTACATCTGTTATTCCTGTATTTTAAAAAATATATATTCTCTTCATTTTCTTATTAGGCAATCCCTCATTACTCTAATCCTGTTATAATTAATGGTAAAAGGATGGTTGGTAGAAGGGTCATTAAGAAAGCCCAATGCTTTACCATGAGATTTATGTTAATTTGATTTTCAAACAGATTTTGAAAGGGTATTCACCATTGAAGGGAATAGCACAGAAATTATACCTAAGCCTATTGCATGTAAATATTAAACTATACAAATAAATATACCTGAAAATAATACCTTCTTCTTTTACTTCACCAAAAAGAAGTTTTGTTTGCATTTGATTGATAGGGAGGATAATAGCTAATAATGGTTTGGACTGTGGATTATAGAGAAAGTCTTTTCCTGAAAAATACTGTATGTCCTCTGCAGGCAGATCCTATGGAGATGAGAAATCCAGCCCATTTAGAAGAGGGTAACTCCTGAAATACTGAGATGAGTGCTCCCATTCTTGCATCTAGGGGGCTGTTGCTCACCACTGGAGCAGACAAGGGTGCCCTCGAGCATCTCAGTCTCACTTGCAATCTAGTCAAAGACAACAAAGTTCGAACTTTCCTGCTATCCTGCAGAATAATGAGATTTTTGAAGTCTTTCCCACTTAAAACATAGCATAAGTGCAATTAAAAAAGGCAAAGGAGAGGGCGCCTGGGTGGCTCAGTTGGTTAAGCAACTGCCTTCGGCTCGGGTCATGATCCTGGGGTCCCGGGATCGAGTCCCACATCGGGCTCCCTGCTCGGCAGGGAGTCTGCTTCTCCCTCTGACCCTCCTTCCTCTCATGCTCTCTGTCTCTCATTCTCTCTCTCTCAAATAAATAAATAAAATCTTTAAAAGAAAAAAAAAAAAGGCAAAGGAGAAATTCTTGTCTCTTCAAATCAAACATTCAGCTTATTGGTTGCCAGGCTATCGTGACCTTTTGTTGGTATCTGTTAAGCCGAAGGCATGACCTTTTATTGATAACTTAGGAATGCCTGTCTATACTTGCCTAGACATCAGTCTATTAAGTATAGACCACATGACTGGAGGTCACCCTTGAAATGTTGATTTCTGAAGAAACAAAAAAAGGTAACTAGTTGAATGATGCATGAGAAAAGTTGGAAGCTTCTGATTTATCAATAGAACCCAAAATTCACAACCCAAAGGAATTAGAGTTTCAATCATAACTGTTGAACCCTAACACACACTACTTGTTACAAGGTGAGCCTGCCAAAAAATTTTACCTATTCAGAGTTCTATTAATAACACAATCTAACCAAGGAATCTGCTCTCCCTTATAATTTATTCCACCAGAATTTATTAATAATCCTAATCATAACTCTGTAAAGTACCAAAGATCAAAGAGGCTAGGTACATAGTTTAGAGACAGAAATTGTAGAACAAGAATCCAATGCTCCTGCCCCGCATATTACCCTCACTGTACTAAGCTGTATTTCCTAGAACTAAATTTCAATTCTCCTATATTAAATGATTAAACCCCCAGGAAAAAATAGAAAATTCTTCTTCTAATATTCATTTCTAGTCTACTTTTTACGAGAGAAGGCATGATTTACTACCAGATACATTCTCTTGTGTGTTATGGATATAAAGCTCAGGAATTAGTGTTATAATTATTACTTAAAGAAAAGCCCAAATGAGTACACCAAATTGTAGCTTAATTCAAATAGTATTCAATCCAATACTGCATCCAAAAGAACTTGTTAGTATATGTTACTCTGCTTGTTAAATGGACCAAGTGACTACAGGAGAAAAAGCACAGATAGAACAGCATTTAAACAGTGGAATATATGCCATCTTGTGGTGAGGTGAGGAAATGCAGCAATTGTTCAGCAGTTCTAAATACTGTAACTCTCCTGAGCATTATTTCTTCACATTAACATTGCTACTCATGTGAATAGCCAATAACAATATAAGTCCTATTTTTTCTATAACCCATTCACAACAATTTTGCTTGACAGATTATCATTAAGTAAATTGTAGGGGTATTAATATCCTCCTAAATTTGCCAAATCTTGCTAGCTTCCTTGCGAAAATCAGTTCTCAAAAGATTGCTTCTTTATCCACCATGACCTAGGAGTTTTAGTAGGCATCAGACTGCACCAAAAGGCTCAAAGGCAACCTATGATGTTTAAAGAACACCTGTAGGGCGCCTGGGTGGCTCAGTCGGTTAAGCATCTGCCTTCAGCTCAGGTCATGATCCCAGGGTCCTGGGATTGAGCCCCACGTCGGGCTCTCTGCTCAGCGGAGATCCTGCTTCTCCCTCTCCCTCAGCCCCTCCCCCTCCTCTCCTCCTCCTCTCTCTGTCTCTCTCTCTCTGAAATAAATAAAATCTTAAAAAAAATAAATAAATAAAGAATACCTGAAGATCCAAGACTTTTCCCCTGAATCACTTTGGCCTTATCTACCACCCTTTACCTGACATGGTAACAATAGCAGCTGACACTGATTCCTGTATTTCTTTTCTTTAAGTACTCTCTACACCCAACGTGGGGCTCGAACTCACGACGCCGAGACCAAATCACATGCTCTGTGGACTGAGCCAGCCAGCCTTCTTTAACAGCAGCAGCTAACACTTCTTGAGCATTAACTATGTATCAACTCAATCCTTCCAATAACCTTATGAGGTAAGGACGACTATCATCTTCCTCATTTAAATCAAAAAGGAATGGAGGCATCGAGGTTAGTAACTTACACAAGATAATGGTGAAGAAAAAGAGATCTTACACTATTGAAATGTACTACTTGTGATAGCACACAAATCAAAGTTTTTATTTAAACCTTGAAAACCCATGTCATTTATATCACCATATAAATAAGACATGTTATGAATCCCAGAGAACAGAGAAGCTTCAGAAAGACTTTTACTGAAGGCACTGGAGCCGGAAGACGCAGGTAAATTACTTCAATATAAGAATGTCAGAAACTCCCTCTATTTAGACAGGATGCTAGTAGCTTTGGTAGAAGGACAAAGATTAGTTATTATATAACTACCTTATAGTACCAGTGCTGACTTGGAGAAAGCATTCACCTATGTCATGAGGAAATGTGAAAAATTAAGAACAAAGCAACATCTTCATTAAATTAAAGGACCACTGTTTTGCTTTGTTTTTTTTTTTTCCCGAGTTAAGGTCTTAATTTCAAAGTGCATTTTTAAAAAATGAAATGCTAGTGAGAGTTGATAGCTACTCTACCCTGATCAGGAACATGATTCTTCCAGATGGTTTATATAATCTCAGTTTAGGCTCAATGTCTTTAAAAGCCACATGGCACGCCTTTCTTCTCCTGCGAAGAAATGAAACTAGGATAGTCACTATTGTCTCAGCAACGGAACTGCATGAACCTGAAAGTCATTTCAAAAGATAATTTTGAGACATGGAAAAGGAAGCTGTAAGGTTGTGTAAAATTACTATCCCTTGGACTAGAAATCATGTTTCTTTTTTAAAGATTTTATTTATTTGACAGAGACACAGCAAGAGCAGGAACACAAGCAGGGGGAGTGGGAGAGGGAGAAGCAGGCTTCCCACGGAGCAGGGAGCCCGATGCGGGGCTCGATCCCAGGACCCCGGGAGCATGACCTGAGCCAAAGGCAGACGCTTAACCGACTGAGCCACCCAGGTGCCCCTGCTTGTGTTTTTTAATTAACATTTTGGGGTAATGTTCACATGGTCCAACATTCGAATCTCCATGAAAGCAGCCAACGCCCCAATGCTGCATTTCATTATCATCTTTCCTAGATGTTATTTGTATAATCAATTTTGTCTTTTTACGCACAAAAAAAAGGTAGTATGTCATGTATTCCACCTCTTCCTTCTTTCCCTTAATGGTAGATGTTGAGATTTTTCCATATATAGCATGGACTTCTCATACTTGCTATGGCTCTTTCAGAACTATCATTCAACTCCTCCTCTACATAACGTTTAAGTCATTTTAATCTTTTATTTCAAACAACGTTGCATAATGAAGATTTCTGAAAGCCATTTGCACAAGTGTGTTAAATTTCTCAAAATGAAATTTTGAATCCGATTATTTGTAATTTTTAAAAAAGATTTGAGTGTGCACGAGCAAGTGCAGGGGGAAGGGCAGAGGGAGAGGGAGAGAGCATCCTGAGCAGGCTGCCCGCAGAGCGCAGGGCTCGATCTCACAACCCTGACATCGTGACCTGAGCCCAAACCTAGTCAGTCACTTAACCGACTATGCCACCCAGGCCCTCGATTTTTTTTTTTGAAATTTTGATATAGGATGTTAAATTGAGTCATTATAGGTTATAGTGACTCACACGCTCTATTACAATGTATGACAATTTCCTCATCCTCTTGCCAACACTTGCTTTTCAAGTTTATGATAGATTTAAAAAATGGTCAAAAAATTAAAAATCACCTTCATAGATTTTAATTTGCATTTCCTAAGTGGTTCAAGATCTTTTTATATTTAATAACTATTTGTATTTCTTTCCCAGTGTTCATATCCTTCATGCACTTTTTCAGTCCTTCTAAGTAGCTTTAGATATTATTAGCCTTTTGAACTGTGGCCAAATTGTAATTCTTTCTGCACACTGCTCCCTGCCGTGTTTTCCTCAACTTAAGTGTTATTAGCCTCAGTTTTTTTTTTAGTCAAATATATCAATTGTTTCGTCTATAGTTTGGAGTCAGACTTTATCTACTCCAATTACATTTTTAAGTCTCTTATAGTTTCTAGTACTTATGGTCTCACTTTCCCTTTCCAATTTAAATTCAATTCTTCTGGTGGAAGGTATAATACTTTTCCCATATGACTATCAATTATCCCAGCACTCCTTAAGGAATAACCCTCTTTCTTCCCTCACCAATCTGAAATATTTATCATTTCCAAACGTATATTGATATCTATCTACTGTTACACTGATCTTTCTCATTATACACCAGAACTATAGCTTCTCTATAATTTTATTTCTAGAAATTTTTGTTATTGCTATTTTGTGAACAGGGTCCTTGTTCTTTCAGCAGTTGTTTGGTTGTACCAAGTCACTCAGGCTGAATGTGCTTGTTTCATAATTCTCTTGAAGCTTCAGTTATACATAATGCTTGTATTTGTAAATAGGAAAACAAAATGTAAATGTGCCCAAGGAGGTTCATTATGGTATTGAAACAGATGTTTGGTGTGTGCTTAGACACACTGAACAGTAATACATAGCAGTTAAGATGAATTACACTTGTTCAACAGGGGTAAATCACAATGTAAGAACCAAGTCACAGAAGTGTATGTATGTGATACTTCTTGTTTCAAACACTAAATATATTTCCTTAGTCCCTGAAGGACTGAGTTAATACCAGTCATAAAGGCTTAGATCCTGACGGATTTGTAGCAAGAATAAGAACATGGATAAAATATCCATGAACTTCAGAGTCATGGTTACTTCTGAAAAGTGGGAAAGGGGAGTTAAATGGCAAAGTGTATAAAGAAGTCTTCAAACTGGTATATTTAAAGGCAAAAAAAAAAAAACCACTTGAAGCAAATATGGCAAAAGTGAAAAAAAGTCTATTAAATCTGAGAGGGTACATGGCTGTTCGTTACCTAAATCCGGGTGCTTCTGTGAATGTCTGAAGTATTTCTCAACACATGGGCTTATAGAGAAACATCTTCCACATCATCATCTTCTGGAATTTTATGATTTTTATCTCAAAACAATCACTGTAGGTCTAGCAAAAAAGTAATTTCACTCATTTTGACAAGTTCCTAAAACGTTTTATTTTTTCTGTTGCATATCCTAGAGTAAGTATAAATTACCCACTTGTCTGCTTTCTACCACTAGAATGTAAGCTGTGGGTGCAGGCATTTTTCCATTACCTTCAGTTGTATACGCAAGGCATTAAAATGAACAGATACTCAATAAATTGAAAAATAAACTAATTCTTTAAGTGTTTACTTTACTTCCTTGGTTTGGAAACTTGTGTGCAATAGTGGAACCTGGATGCTATGTAAAATGCAGTAAAAGGACCAGGTTTTGTCTAAATAGGTTTTATTTTAGACAGACGTAATATGAATACAGGAAAATTCTGATCAAACACAACCATACAATTCCTTTTCTACTTGGTACATAGTGGGGTTAGCAACAAAGTCACATATTGCTCAGTATGGAAGACAGTTTCCTTCTCTGATTATGATTTCTTCTTTCAATTCAGAATTTTCATTTCCAATTTTTGGGAATCTTTGGTGCAGCTCAAATATAATTCCTGTATTTCAATCGCACAGCTTGTATTATTAATGTAGAGATAAATTATTATAACGAGATGCCAATCTTCACGGGTAGTGACTGGCCAAACTATAAAAAACAAGATGGTAGAACTGCAATTGCATTAAGAAGTAAGTACTGTAAAATACTCTTTCCTGAACAGTAAATGGATGTCCTTGAAGTTGTAATCAGTTATCTTTCACTCCTAGTGTATTCTAATTGTACAGAAAGTCATGTTATTAGCCCCCGAAAAAGGATTTCATGTCGTAATAAACAGACAAAAGACAATCCAAGTACAATTTTTTAATAAAGATAATTACAAAAGATGGAAAATCAGCTCAGAAAGGCCAATTACTTCTTTAATAGATCAGTTTTTGACATAATAACTCACATCAATTTTAAATACTATCACATAAAGCATGGTGGAGAAAAGAAATTTCGCTTCATAATTAGAAAACTCACAATAAAACTTGCCAAGGAAAACAAAAACAAAAAAAGCCATTTTGAAAATAAATACAGTCCATGCCAAAGTAGTATAAAATGAAGCCAGAAGTCTTCAAAAAGAAAAAATTTTTCTTCCCAATATTTTCTCACTCTTTTATGGTTTCTGAAATTGGTGAGACATTCAAATTCAAGGGTTGCTGAGCTGTTCTGATTTGGCTCTGTTAAAAGAGGCAACATAAAAAATATTAAGGTCCTGTAAGGGTCATGCCCAGAAACACACGATAATGCCTTGTTTTTGGAGTACTAACTCCCTTAATCTTTCCAGTGATTTTACAATCTATTCCAAGTTATCCTACAAATGCTAGCACAAAATTTTATGTGGTCAAGTATTTATATGCTTTCTGAGATAAAAACTTCAATAATGATTTTGCTAAACATAACTGCATCATGAATTGCGTTATGCTAGCCCAGTGTTTAAATTTATCCATCTCCCAACACTAAAAAAATTCACATATATAGAAATTAAGAGAACCATGAAAAGATCACATAAAGTTAAAAGCAAAAGGTCTCAGATACATTACATACAAGACTACAAACTGATTTATGTTCAGTTATACAGTATTATTTTGAGTCTTTATCATTTTTTAAGGCAAGCTACGTAAGTAACAGATGAACAGCCAACACATAAACTGATGGTTAAGATGGCATATATTCCCTTATGCACCAATATGGACTAAAATTTAGAGCACCTCATACAACTTACTGATGCTCTCAAGCAAGTTCAGTCCAGCGCTTCTCAAAAGAATACACACATACACACCCAAAGTAAATGTATTTATTATTTTTATAATATATAAAAATTACCAGATAAAGAATATACTTTACCCTTTGGTATCTGTTTTTTCACCACTACTGTCCTTGGATTTATCTTCTTCCTTAACATCTAAAAACAAAAATTGGGAAGAGATTAAAGCCTATTTTAAAATACAAAATATACACATTTTAAAATATACTTGAACTATAAAAAGCTGTCATATACAATATTACTATTCATGAGTTCAGTAACTATAGAAGCTTTGCTAAATATGACAGAGGTTCAAGGGGTCAATGTGACAACATAAGTCCTGCCTTTCTGAAGTTCTGTTTCCCTTATGCTACAATATTACAGCTGGGATGTGTGCCGTGGAGAAGTTCAGCCTACAGATATGAGCACAGCACTGAGGGAGGTTGGGAAAGGCTACCACAGCGAAGTGACATTTGTGAAGAGTCCTAAGAATGAACAGCTTTTGGGTGGGAAAAGGGATGAAGTAACCTGAACAGAAGGAAAACTTAAAAGGATTTCGAGGCAAGACAGAACTTTTTAAAAAGATTTTATTTATTTATTCATGAGAGACAGACAGAGAGAAACGGAGGCAGAGGGAGAAGCAGGCTCCCAGCAGAGAAGGGAGCCCAATGCAGGACTCGATCCCGGCATCCTGGGATCACGACCTAAGCCACAGGCAGATGGTTAACCAAGACTGAGCCACCCACACACCCCAGGCAAGACAGAGCTAACAGTTTAGAAGGAAGAACTGAAAGACCACTGGGACTGAAGTATAAGATAAGCCCAGGGGCACAGTAGAGGCTAAATCCTCCTGCTTACACCACTCACTTTTAACCCAGACTCTGTAAGTCTTAAAACTTTACCATTCTAATAAAAATAAATAAAATGGTAACATTAACACTACAAACTCAAGATTACTAAAACAAATTAGCCCAAATGTGCTCAATTTCTTTAAAGAAACATGAACTGAAGTTGTGAAGCAATGACCTGACAATAAAGATATCTGATTATAAACATTGTTATTAAACATTCTACATAGACATTTCAGGGGACTGGTCTCACAATACAAAAAATGTGTGTGATAATAAGGATACTATGACTTTTTTTCAACTTCTGGCTTAATTTTGGATATGTAAACTTAGTAATTTCAAAGGGCCAAAACAGAACTGGGAAAGGGAGGAAGAAAAAAGAAATGGCCCCAACTTTAGGTTCTGATTTACAGATTTTTAAAAAAAGTTTTCTATGGTAGTATTTCTTTATGTGTAAGACAAAGGATTTTAAACAAAGAAGAGCCACCACAAAATAATTTTTTTTAAATTATCATTATCAGCAGCAGCAGTTTTGAGGAGCTAAATACTAAGAGATTAATCCACTACGAGGTCATTAAGCCAGATCAAAGGGTACTCTCATTTTTAGCTAGAATAGCAATGACAGACAAGTAGCACCCTAGTGAAGGTGTTTTCCCATTTGGGGGGGGCAAAAAAAAGCACAAAACAGCTAAAGATTTTTAAAATGAGAAGAAACTCCAAAAATGACAAGAATATGTACTGATGGTGAAAGAAATGAAAAATACTAGAAAAGCCCTACAGCTAAAGCTAAGCCCTCCTTACCTCAGACATAAGTGGAATTTCTGGATGTCAGTTAGTATGTAGCGGATTGGAGCCTTCATTGTGATACATTCAAAAGTTAAAATTATAAAATGGTAGAGAATGGTAGCCTATAGTGGAGTCAATCACAAGTAAAAGAACAGAACTGGAAGTGTCAGATATGCTGGGGAATCCTAACCTCTCTAGTAAAAAAGAAAAAAACTTCAATGTGACAGATACAGGGAAAAGGATGCTGGCCAAGTATGTCTATCGTCTATTAGTTTTTCCACATGCCACAGGGTCAAAATTAACAGCCAACTAAAACTCATCTTCATCACCATTACTTATATACAGGTATCAGGTATCCATTCAATCAAGAAACACACTAAGTGTTAAGAATATAGATATTTAAGATACTGTGTTCCCTAGCCATGAGGAGCTCAAACTAGCATGGAGGCACATAAAATCCTGTAACGAGGCATTATAATTTATGTTAAATAAAATGACCAAGATATGTATAAGTGCTCTGGGAACTCAGATAAAAGGTAATAGATTCTAGTAGTAAATTTACTGCCTAAAGCATCATTTTGTCATGAGACAAGCTACCAGCATTTTTAAGTTAAGTTATGGCATCAAAGTATTATACCTCCCCCCTCCAACCCAGCTTCCAAATACCTTCCTATCTTTCCTCAGAGTTTTTATGCTTTCACCAAACAATTTCTGAGCAAAGTCTACTCTCTCAGCTTTTTCACAATGGTGAAACTGGTCTAAGGTTAACTCTTCTTTTGTGTCTTATTCCCATCAAATAAACTTCAGGTAGTTGAAAACTATCTTAGAATTTGAGCTCTGCTCAGACTACAAATGGATCTATAACCACTTTGTCTTCTTACCCAATCTGTATCACAGTGTGGTGTTTGCTATTTTATGTCTATGTCAGCAAGAGAAGGTAAGAAGGTTTTCTGTAAGAGCAAATGTGACTAGTAACATTAACAGAGCTTTAAATAAAAAATTTAGAAGGTTAAGCACTACTTACCACATGGAAAAAAGTCATCTACCTAGCATAACCATCCCTTTAATACTTGTGCAACTGACTTCAGGATTTCATAAAAAATTGCAGTGAAGCTCATCTTAAAAACTTAAAATTAAAACACATTTACCAAAAAATAAATCTTACCTGCTTTTTTGTCCTCTGTTTCCTTCTTGTCTTCTTCAATTCTAGCTTTCTTTGCTCCTTTCTTATGATCAGCCACATTTCTACGTCCTCCTTCTCCTTCATCCTCAGAGTCTGAGAATTCTTCATCACAAGCTATCCGTTTGTCTGATGCTCGAACTGATTAAAGATTTTAATAAAAGTTCACAAAGGCAGTTACAGGTTTTATAATTGTTACACACTCATGTAAAATGTACCAACCAATTTCCACATCTAAAAGTACAGGGTAACAGATGCTTAATAATCTTAAGATTAGAAGTGAATGCATGGTTTGTTCAATACCGAAAATTTAGATTTGATCTAGGAAGAAGTATAATTCAAAGAAACATGAAAAACATTTGCGGAATCTCACCAAAAAAAATTTGGAGGGAAAAACTATTTTTTACTAACAGGAGGTAGGGATAATGCCTCTACCTAAGGAGTGACCATTTATTTCAGAGCTAAAAGGAGATGTAGATAGACAACATTAAAAATATCATTAATATCAAGTATGTTAGAAGGTCTACACCACAAGAGATACCATTGTATTACAACTCTAGCAATCAATATTAAGTGGAATGAGAGGCTAGAGAATCAAACAGGTGTTTAATGTTATTGAACTCATTCTCCTTTGGATAAATGGTATTACTTTCCAATTCATTCCCAAATATACATTAAATTTTTTTTTTTTGAGAGCATGCATGCACACATGCATGTGGGGGTGGATAGAGAGAGAGGGAGAGAGAATCCCAAGCAGGCTCCAAACCCAGTACGGGGCCCAACGTGGGGCTTGATCTCCCGACACTGAAATCATGACCTGAGCCAAAAATCAACAGTCAGATGCTTAACCGACTGAGCCACCTAGGTGCTCCTATATAGAGAGTCACATGAACTAAAAAACACTGATGCTCAAATCAGGCTTTAAGGCATAAGAAAGTTAAATCTAGGGGCGCCTGGGTGGCTCAAGTCGTGATCCCAATCCCTGGGACTGAACCCCGCACCCCGCATCAGGATGCGTGCTCTGCGGGGAGCCTGCTTCTCCCTCTCCCTACCGCTCCCCCTGCTTGTGCTCTCTCTCTCTGTCAAATAAATAAAATCTTAAAAAAAGTTAAATCTATGTAAGATTAAAAATGGGAAAAAAAGGACAATAATATTAGTGTCCTCATGAAACATAACCCATAGTGAATTTCTTGGACCACTAAAACCTCTAATCTGTAGTGATATTTTTAACAAATCAGAAGAATGTAACAGAATACACATCAAGGCATTATCTTACTAGAAATTCTCTTGTCTGGATCTTCTCCATCTTCATCTCCACTGTCTTCATGAACAGCATCTTCTGGAATGGCTTGCATCTGGACGCCAGGTGCATGAGGTAACATGCGTAAATTTTCAAATAAACGCTGTCTAAATTACACATGCAAATTTATTAGAAAAAATTCATTTCTTTTTAAGTTCCTCTTAAATGTAAGAGGAAACATTAAGCAAAAATTTCATCTTTTATCTGACTTAACCTATGAGTTGAAATAATAACATAAGAGCATGATACTTCACAGACTATCATTAACCCATCTAATCCTCAAAATTTAGAACGTAGGTTCTATTTCATCCCCCCATTTCAGTGATGAGAAAACATAACCTAAAGGCAAATTAACCTGCCAAATGTCACAAAACTAGTGTGTGGCAGAGAGAGAGAGAGAGAGGACACAAACTTGGGTCTGTGTACTACAATAGCTCTCTAAACATTTTGTTCTTGAAGATAAAGCTTTTCCAAAATGTTCCGAAAAAGAAAATTTCATGTAAAGCAAGAATGTATACAATTTACAGTGCCCTTTGAAACTTAAAAATCCATAAGTAATAGAAAATGGAAATATTTTTGAGCTATGAAGCCCATACATTTTATCTCAGAAAAAAAACAAAGAAATCAGTAATCTTAAGGTTTTCAAATGCTTTTGAAAAAGACAAAGGAAACATCTGCTATATAAAAATAAAGATGAAATGTTATCAAATCATTTCAATGATCTCTTACTTTATCTTTTCCATATATTCTGGAGTGTTCTGGTTTGTCATGTTTGAAGGACTAATATGCAGTTTGAAGTCCGGGCCAAAATACTCAAAGTAATCATTATATGGCAATTCTATTAAAAACAATGAAATAAAGTGACATATTAAAAGCTCAGTTTTCACACAGACCCATGCACAAAATCCAGATTCAAGCTGTGAAATATTCCCCAAGAAAACTTTTATAAGTGACTGCTCTCCTATTTGCATGGTTTGGAATCGACTGTAATCATCCATCTGTCCACTTGTATAATATTGACAGTTCCATCCAATAAAGATATCATAATAAGAACACTTACCATTGGGAATCTCACAATCAAGGGCAACTGCAGTCTCGTATGTCCAACATCGAGCAACATTACGAATTGTGTATCCACCTCCCCCAAGCATCAGTAATGGTAAATTGAAAGTTTTCACAACTTCTACACATTTAGCATGACCTGAGACAAAAAAAAAGATTTGGGTAACAACAAATCTAAATATTTTAACAGTTTGAAAAGTAAGTTTTAAAAAGATAATAAATGCAAACAAAAAGTTTTATTCAACCAAAACGGCTTTTCTAAGTATTTAAAGACTATGTAAAAATTTCAAGAAATTTCTAAAGTTTTTTAAATACCTTTCACACAATGATATATAAAACACAGTAAGATATAATTGGCTATTTTAACAAGTGTCCCTAATAGAAAAGTGAATTATACAACTAAATTAAGATTAAAAATATGAACAGAACACTTTATTAACATAGGAAGACATTATGTCGTATGAAGATCCTATGTTCATGTGACATTACATGGGGAAGAAAAGGTTACAACATGCACAATTTAATTTTACCACTTTTCCATATAAACATATGCAGACAAATTATGAAAAGCTATACAACAAAGTTTAACTGTAGGTTATCTTCAGGTAGCAGTACTATTAGGTAATTTTCTTAACTTATCTAAGATTATAAAATTACTATCTATTACTATAAGAAATACTTCAACAACCACCTATGTGTAGAAATTTGAATAGAAAGTAAACTTAATATAAAAATGAAATATTTCCTTTGGATAAATATGATTTTTTAATAATTAATTATAAGTTAGTTACCAGTATTAGTAATACAGCAATCATTCAGGCATACAAATCAGTCTTTAAAGAAAAAAAAAAACCTTCAATTATAGAAGAAATCCATGCTTACTGAAGAATATTTGGAAAAAAGTCAAAAAAGTACAAAGAAAAAACTATTTAAAACTCCATCATCCAAAGATAGTTTTTGAAGTATTTCCTTCCAATTCCTTCTGAGTTAGTAAGATTTAATGATTTTTTTCTCATGTAATTGTATATTTGTGAGCATTTCCACTGAGTATTCTTCAACTGTCGCACTATAAAATTCATAACCTAATTTCTATTACTGCTACTAGAAAAACACGGGCTTCTTATAATAGATAAAAACCACTTCGCTATTTTTAAAGACAAAATAAACAAAAAGTTAGCTTTTATAGACTTCTGAGTAAAGATAGCTAAACAAAAATACTTTCCTTCTTCTCAAAACCTGATAAAAATGAGTATAAGGGAATTTTTTAAAGGCTAAAACTGAAACCTATAAAAAATGAAGAATGGCAGAGAACATACAGTAACAACATAAATGAAGGTAGAAAAGAGATGGACAAGAGGTAACGGGTTTTAAAAGACCTGAGAAATCTAAATTGAATTGCTGGCAGTGGAGAAAACAGAATCAAGTTTAAGATCTGGGATTATAAATATCCTTAGTGCTTTATACAACAGAAATTCTAACAGTTGAAACATAGATGATTATAAAAGTAAAAACTGCAGTTTATGATTATGAATGCTACTACTTTTAAGTATGAAAGCATCAAAGCATTCTCAAAGTGCTAGGACATGAAAACAGACAGTTAATACCCATTTTGTACATTGGGAAGATCATGTCCATTTTGAGGCCAACAGAAGGTTTTCAACACACTAAGTTCAACGATAAGAAACTATTTGACCACTGTTGACCTACCAAGAAAAGGGGCAATCAAATTTGTAGGTTCAACCTAATAAAAGCAGAACAGATTATACCATTAATTCTAATGCTAACTGGTATAGAAGCAATCATAACATTAAATAAAAGACTTTAATATCTGGATTTAGTTATTTAATTCCATTTAAGTCAACAGTCATTTTAGGAAAGTTCTATTTGAGAATTCTTCACATCTTATGAGGCAATTCAATCCAAGCACATCCATTTGTTAACTGAAAATTCAAAAAAACCTACAAAATCATTACAATATTCATTACTGATCCCCATATAACAAATTTTAAGAACTCACTAAAATTTCTACACTTGATCAAATTTAAATTTTTGGTGCTACACTCCTGATCCCCCAACACATCTTTTCTTAGAAAGCTATTGAGAATGTGCTCCACCAAAATGACACAAAAATTAAGAGCAAGACAGAGGAAAGAGCAATGGGGGAGGGAGGACATATAAAAGAGAAGCAAAGAGCTCTTTTTCTACCAAGTCTATAAGGGATACTCATCCAAACAATAACAGGTCAGAAGGCTATTCTTCGAGAAAGTAAAAATGATGGAATACTTGATACACCTCAACATTTGAAGCTATTTAGATACTGGTGGTTTAATAATGATTAAAGAGAAAGCCAAGTAATGAAAAAATCAGGCAAGAAAAACAAGTTATACAATAAAGAACAATTTGATAAGCCTTTAAAAAGTGCTTTAATGTTGATGACTTTGTAAACACTGAATGCCACACCAAAATTCTAGTATAATTACCAGATTTAAACTGTAAAAAGGAAGATACTGGAAGGGTGTATGCATGTGTTGGGGACAAAGTGGTGAAAAAGGGCTAAATCCCTCTTCTTCCATGATGGGAAGTGAATATACAAAGCTAAAATTGAAAGTAACAAAGTATGGGGCACCTGGCTGGCTCAGTTGAAGGAGCACGCAACTCTTTTTTTTTTTTTTAAGATTTTATTTATTTTAGAGAGAGAGAGAGAACATGAACCCGGGGAGGAGTAGAGGGAGAGAGAGGGTCTCAAGGAGACTCCCCGCTGAGCGCAGAGCCCAATGCAGGGCTCAATCGCACGACCTTGAAAGATCATGACCTGCAATAAAATCAAGAATCAGATGCTCAACCTCCTGAGCCACCCAGGAGCCCTGAGGAACATGCAACTCTTGATCTCGGGGTTTTGAGTTCGAACCCCATGTTGGGTGCAGAGATTACTTGAAAATAAAATAACATAAAATAAAAAATAAAAATAAAATAAAATAAAGTTAGTTTGCATGGTACTTGGAGAAAGATAAACACCGAAAGGAGCAACTGAAAATGGCTGCCTTGGTTAGGACTGCAAGCTTTATAAAACTACTCATGTATGAATGTATCAACAAAATAAAAAACCTAGTTTACTGAAACAGCATTAATTATAGTTATAAAAATCAATTCCAAATGCATACATACATTCGACAAAAAACAATGAAAAATACAAAACATGTGTTAATACAGTAGGCAAAAAATTATAATGATAATTTTTACGGGAAGTTGTCAGAAAGCAAAAAAAACAACATGTTCCTGGGACTATCACCCATTAAACTGCTTACCTTTGACCGTCAGATTGAAGCAACCAAGCCGATCACCCGACAGCGAGTCGGCTCCACACTGTAGCACCACAGCACTAGGTTGATACATCTCCATCACCTTTGAGATAATCTGTTGCAAGATAACAAATGTTAATATCTGTAAAATTATTTTAAAATTCCATTTTGATTTTGAAAATACTAATACTTACAGGCTTAAATATCTGCCCATAGGACTCATCATCTATACCATCTCTCATTGGAAAATTGACGGCATAGTATTTGCCTTTTCCTGCACCAATATCCTAAAACACACAAACAGTTCTTAGAAAATGTTTCATAGTAAAAATGCTTGACATGTTTATTAAATATTTTTTTACAAGATTAAAAAACTAGGTAACAATATCCAATTCTGAATTCATCTTTTAGGTGAAGAAAGGAAGTAATACAGAATAGGTGTAAATTCCAATATTAATGGATTGTTTTATTAAGCTGAACAGAACCAATTCCAATTAATGTGTAATGGTTATTTTGGGGAGAAAAGAAACTTAACAATTAAAGGCAATATTACATTAGGCCAAGAAATTAATCATGAACAGAATATGTAAAACTACAGAAAATAAATACTCTAAGCCAAAGAATTGTGCAGGACAATTGTCTCCATAATGCAGAATTGCTCTTGTGGCTCACATTCTGGTATAAGTTTATTTATGATGAAAGAAAAGCTCCTACTTTCCTCAAGTTTTGACAACTGCAGACTACAGCACCAAAATCTACTCTTTAATTAGGCTTGAAATAAATTTTGTTTCTATTTGTTGAATAAATTCCACTCTGGGTATTAGTACTTCCCAAAGAAGCAAGAGAAACTGAGAGCTGGGTTCAGCAATATATACACACTTATAAAATACACACACATACACACACACACTACATATATTATTTGTATATATATTATGCATGTGCAGATGCATGTGTGTAAATGTACTGGAGTGCACACACACATCTAATTCCTAGAAGAAATGGTATAGCACAAAAATTGCTACAAAATAGTTCTTTACCTGCAACACCAAAGAATTGGCAGTAACTGATTCTTATGTCTTTTTTTTTTTTTTTAATATTTTATTTATTTGACAGAGATAGAGACGAGGAGAGAGGGAACACAAGCAGGGTGAGTGGGAGAGGGAGAAGCAGGCTTCCCACTGAGCAGGGAGCCCGATGTGGGGCTCGATCCCAGGACCCTGGGACCACGACCTGAGCCGAAGGCTGACGCTTAACGACTGAACCACCCAAGAGCCTAATTCTTATGTCTTTTAAGTTATGTCTCAATATACATGAATCTTTAGGATTACTAATGCTTTTGTACAAGTCTTCCTTTATCTCTGATTCATTTTAAAAAAGCATAGCTTATTTTTCAATATTAGAGTTATCATGACCCAACTTCCAAGGAAAAAAAAGTAAGTGGAATTACCTATCTCCCCCCAACAATTTTTCTTGAGGAAATCTAAATGTTTATATATAACTAAATACAAACCATTCAGATGTGGATAAACTAAAGCATGGTGAATCCTTAAAATTCTGCACTAAAAACTAAACTGCTGGAATATACTCTGACATTAAGAGTTCAGAACACAGAAAGCTGGTCAGCACATCTCACTCTAGCCGAAAGCTGGCACCTCAGCTGCTGCCCTTGTTGCACCAAGCTTTATCCCTCCCGTATCTTATTCCTCAACTGCTCCTTTAGCATACCCTTTTTTCCTCTACTTAGACTCCTGATCTAATAAATGCAAGCAGTTTTAACAATGACCTAAGTTCAAAGTAGCTTTCTTTTCTAATTTAGAATAAATTGGTAGGTAGAAAGGGAATGTCTATTAAATTAACATCAAAGATACACATAAGTTTTATGAAATTCTAAATATAATTCCATGTATGACTGATTTTGATTTCCTTACAAAATTTGGGGGACACTTTTATAATAACCAAAGGGAAAATATTATGATGACATTTCATATAGTAAGTGTAAAATGTTTAGTGAGTAAAAGAGAAATTGAAAGTCACTCTAAAACCTTTAAAAAACACCCATTCTCCAATACTTTCTAACAACTTCAATCATAAGAATACTGTCAGAAATGAACACAGAGGCCAGTTTCACCATTTCTGAGATTAACTACGATTATATTGAAAAGAGACTTTCTTTAAGCTTAAAACTGGGAAGGCTTTGCTGAATTTTCACTGAGTACAATGGCTGTAGACCAAGGAATTCTACCGGTCTAGAGCAGTGGTTCTCGAACGTTAGTGTGCAGAACCAGTTTCAGAGGCCTGACAGTATGTTCCCGGGAGCTGCTGATACTGCTAGTTTGAGGGTCATACTCTAAGAAATACTGTATGTAAGTTAAGACCAAGGGGAAAAGGCACTGAAGGAGCTAACAGGCATGGAACTGAAAATATACATTTGCAACTTTAAAAGCCACATAATTTAAACTCAAATAAATTAAACAATTGACCTTCTGTCCATTTATAAGTAAAGAAAGATTTCACATCACAACTCTTACTGAAAGAGCACCATCTTGTGGTCAAATAAAAAAACCACACATACTTGAAAAATAAGGCCACTCTTCAAACTTCTGGTGGCTAAGTAGCTCTAACTACATACCACAGATATGAAAAATAACCTTAATAAAGTAACTTAGAATACTGAATGCCATGATAAGAGAAATTTCCCATATAATCCAGGCTGAATTAAAAAAGGCTATTTAAATTTTTGAATAAATTTCAACATGTACATAGTCTGGTTCAAGAAAAACAAGCGAAGCAAAAAAACTTCAGGAACTTTGTACAAACAAGATTTGACCAGTGATTTTCACATTCATACAATAAAAAAGCACTAAATGGAAGAAGATAACAGAAATATAAAAGAAATAAATGCACTTAATGTAACAGGCAGGCAGGATAAGCTATGGTATTCTTTCTCTCTCCAAATGATATAGACTACAAATTTCAGAAGCCTAAGGAAGAAGAGATTAAAATTAGGCCTATTAAATCAAGACTGATTATAAAAGGAGGGCAAGTACAAGAACCTAAAAGATTTATTTTCTTCCACCAATCTTTACAATCAACAGCAATGTTGGCTACTATCAAGTAGGTTTTGAAGATGCAAATAAACATCTAGAAAATTTCTTTGTGCTTCAGGGATGTTCAAAAATAATTACTCAACCAAAGAAAATGGCTGAGCAAAAAAAAAAGTCCTCTCAGTTATCACTAAATTTTTGCTTATAGTCAACAAAAGTGAACTCTAGCAAATGTTTTATAGCATGTAAAATGACTCAATTCTGCATACAAGTTTCAAATGAGTAACTCAAGAACAGTATTAGTTTAGATAGATTATTAGCTTCCTCAGGTCTCCTAATATTTATATCATAATTCTTATTCAGACTGAAGTTCAGTCTTACCCTCAAGTCTCCTGTTCCAGGAAAGTATTCCCCATATTTATGGAATGATACAGTCATTACACGATCTGTCGTATAAAAAGCTTCTTCAACACCATCACCATGATGGATATCAATATCAATATATAGGACTCTCTGATGATACCTGAAAACGAAGCCATCAGTTAACTTTTTAAAAGGTTTTAAAAGATGGGAAGAACCACCATGGGTTCAGAAAACCTATTTTTGAGCTCTTGCATTTCAGAATGTTTAATCCCCTTTCTTACTTTATTTCCAGCCTAAGAGATCATTCAAATATCTAAAGTTACAGGTTTGAGCCTTAGATCTTTAAGTCCTCCCTTTAGCCCCAAACTAGGTAAGAAAATGTATTTACTCTCCCCGTGAAATCTGTCCAGTTCTACATGTTTTAAAAACATACTACATGTTTCTATATATTAACAACTGAAGATTATACAGTACTTACAGGATTACTTTAAAACATCTCTCTAGTAAATTTTCAGTATTATAAAAGTGGTTGGCAATTTATGGTGCATAGCCCAAATCTGAGCAACAGTCTTTTTGTGAAGCCTTGAGGTAAGAATAGTTTTTACATTTTTAAATCACTGAAAAGTAAAATTAAAACAAGCGTATTTCACATGTGACAAGGGAAATGCAAATTTCAACGTCCATAAATAGTTACCGAAACATAGCCATGCTTGTTTATAAAGTATCTATGGCTTGTTTTGTGCTTTCAGCTGCAAAGTAGAGTAGTTGTGACAGAAACCACAGCTGGTACTCTCATCGCTTCTCGTGCTGCCTGGAGCGCTACAAATTGCTGTGATGCAGTTATAGCTTGAATGCGTTTTAAGAGCCACGTATATCACCATACTGTGACATCTTATTACCATGTCAAAGCAAGAGAAAAGGAAATGAACTTTGAATGTCACACTTTTATGGCATGGTGAACTGAGGATTATTTTGTTATTAAATTAAATGGCAGAGCTTTCTATGTTTATTATGTAAAGATACCACCACTATGTTAAAAGAAAATAATATAAACTGACATTATCAAACTAAGAACTCATTAGAATATTCTCAACTCACAGGAAAGCACCATTCAGCAGTTACGGGGGAAAAAAAAAAAAAAAAGCAGAATGTCTCATCATAGTAGACTTTCTTCACAAAAATAATAAAAAAGCTGTTAGCCAAGTAAGTTTCTGAGTGTTTCATAAGTGGCTTATCAAGAGTCAATTAATTAAACCATGATTGATCACACCACTTAAAGAACTATGTCTAGACAAATTAAAACGTGTTTAAGGCTATAAGCATGTGGGCAAGAACCACTTCTCAGAGATGAAAATACAAGAACCAAAATCAACAGTGAATTAAAAACCAAGGCAAATAATTTCAAGTGGTTTTCCTTGGCTCTCACTGAGTTAACTGAAACATTTTAGCTGTTTATCTGAGGAGTCAAAACCAAATTTTAAATGATGGAAAAATAAGCCTCTATAAACAGTATGCATAGAATAACTACAGGCAAGAACATTTCTGATACCGAGAAAAAACTAAGTCACTACATTCTGAAGTGGAATCTGCTAAGACATGTTACAACTGATAATGGTTAAAAAAAAAAACAAAAAACTTGGTAAATTTCAATTCCTAAGTCCCTCTATAGATCTCTCTCAAAATGCAGTCAAGGAACCTTAAAACTAACTCCTTTAGTAATTTAGACATAATTATACCCATTAGTAGAGAACAAAGGCCATTCCATGTGGAAACTAGGCAATTGGCTAGACTCATTCAATGAACCAATTTCCTTTAACACAAGGTTTCAAATTTTGCCTTCAAAAGTTAAAACTTACAAAATGTTAGAACATAAACTTCCAGGACCCTGTCATCTCTCATTAGTTGAAACTGTAACTCAAATCTAAATCTCCAAACTACTCCTAGTCTTTTTAAAAAAAGTATTTAATGGGAGTTTTAAACATGTATATGCACTTCTCATTCTTATTAATCCAAGGAATGGGAAAATGTCCTGTATTTCTACAACCATTTGTAATAAATCCATAGAAGACTCACCACTGAACTACTTTTAACCTACTGTTTCTTTGATATTTTTTTAAAGGTTATAGATTTATATTGTTTTAATTAAAACTTTTTCATAAGAAAAATATCAACATAAACTAACTTACTTTAGTAATTCAAGGATGGCAAGTACAATATCATTAACGTAACAGAATCCTGATGCTTCTGATTTCTTAGCATGATGTAATCCTCCAGCCCAGTTAACAGCCATATCAGTTTGTTGTCGGTTTAACTTCACAGCCCCAGCTAAAAGACAAGACAGGGTAGTCTTCCAAAGTGTTTAAAATAAAAAAATTAATACAACTAGACAAAAGCCCTATAGGAAAGAGTATGCCATGTAGAAGTAAAAGAGTTTAAAATTACAAAAAGATAAGGATCATTGTCTGGGACACTGACAACAGTTTTTCCTTGGATAAATATTATCCTATAGATGTGATCTGATTAAATAAGAGTATTTATGGAAAGTGGTAACTAGAAGAGAGGAGAGAAATCTCTAAGTGAAAATACAACAGAAGTAAGAAACAAAAAGTCCAAGTCATTATGCTCATAAAGCATGGGGTTTATTTATTTTTAAAGAAAGAAGGTTACTACTTTTATTATTTTTTTAAAAGTAAGCTCTATGCCCAATGTGGGACCTGACCTCATGATTCCTAGATCGAGTCACATGCTCTACCAACTGAGCCAGTCAGGTGCCCCAAACATGTGAATTTTTAAAGACAATTGTACTACTATAAACATACAGACTACTTTTTGTTATCAAAATCCACTACCACTAAAAACTTTTGCTTTAAACAAATAACCCAAAAGTTACACACCAGGTTTAAATCAATTTTTAAATCTGAATCAGCACACTTACCAACTGAGCCACCAGTCGAAAGCTGACAAAACTCAAAGAGTCCATCAAACACTGGACAATCCTCTCCAACATTAACTGTGAAAGATGGATTTCAGTTAGAATCCATTCTACGAATTAATGGAAGGTTTTCTTTCAAAAACGATTTTTTTTTTTTAAAGATTTTATTTATTTATTTGAGACAGAGAGAATGAGAGAGACAGAGAGCACATGAGAGGGGGGAGGGTCAGAGGGAGAAGCAGGCTCTCTGCCAAGCAGGGAGCCCGATGCGGGACTCGATCCTGGGACTCCAGGATCATGACCTGAGCCGAAGGCAGTCGCTTAACCAACTGAGCCACCCAGGCGCCCATCAAAACGATTTCTTACAAATACTTTTTTATTTGATGCAATCATAGAACACACATCACAGAAGAAATCTAAACTTTGCTATTTAAAAATATAATTTATCATTTTATCCAAGGTAATTAAAATGTTCTATACGAAACACCACCCCCAAATCTTACCAGGATTATTTATAGAATAATCTCTGCTCTATTACTAAAAAAATAGCCATCAAAATATAAAAGGCATTTGATTTAATTAAAACATGCACTTAAATTTGAGGCATTTCTCCTTAAACATACAATAAATTAATCAGGATTCTAAAAAATGTAAGCAACTTTAATTCCTTTATGATTTACTTTCTCTAAAACTTTTTTTTTTTTTTCAAAGATTTTATTTATTTATTCATGAGAGACAGAGAGAGAGGCAGAGGGAGAAGCAGGCTCCCAAGGAGCAGGGAGCCCGATGCGGGACTCGATCCCAGGACGCCGGGATCATGACCTGAGCCGAAGGCAGATGCTTAACCATCTGAGCCACCCAGGCGCCCTTTCTCTAAAACTTCTTAAATGCACAGAACATCCATTAACTTTGAAATGTATTTTACTGAGCACTAAAAAGATAAAGCAGCTAGTTGCCTACCCAATCTTAAAGGATGGTAGGAATTAACTAGGTTCTTAACAGCCAAGACATACAAGGAAGGGGTATATAAAGCACAAGGAAACGACACATACAGATACATGACACATCGCAATGTATTTAGTTCCTTAGTACTGACAGGATAAAAGGGACGTATTATGTACATGATCCATTCTCAGCCTCTTCCCACCCCCCAAATATTACCTCTTAAAAAAACAGGGGTAATTATTTTACATAGCTTTGTATACCCATAATTTATTAGCACTATAATGAATGGATTTTAGTTTCTTACCGCTCAGATATAATCATAATCTTAATATAATTCAGTATTCTGTATTAAATCAATCCTGTTAATTCACTTGCCCTATCTACCCATAACTTTTAATCCAAGGCTGAATCTCCATCAAAAAAACAGGGATAAGTAATACATTCTATTTACATTATAGCATTTTATTGAGTAAATGAAATAATCTATAGTAGAAATGTATACAAAATTCTATAAATGTGTAAGATGTCTAGCAACTACACTAATTTAGTATTACTGAAATTGTTCTTTTTTAAAAAATCATCACTGAAGACTACAGAAGTCTACAGAACAGAAACACTGATGAGAATGAACTTCAGTATCAAGCTTTAAAAAAAAAACTGTTCCAAGCATTTTATGATGACATTTTGCATTCCTTTTTCAAGCCAACCAATTGCTAACAATAAAATACTTTTTATCTATATAAAAAAGAAAACTATAGAAGAAAATCAAAAGCTTCACTAACAAAGGAAAGAAACAGATTATATATTACAATCCACATTAACTAAAGCACACAAATAGAAGATAAGAAATATATATACCAGGCTAAGGCCAACCAGGTATAATTACTTTTCTTTAAAAAAAAAAAAAAGCAGGGGAGTAAGGTCTCCCCACCAATATCCATTATCCCAAAGTTAACAAGGGACCAAAACAAAGAATAGAGGAACATCCAAACAGCTCTTTGGCAGTCTGGCAGACCAACAGGCTTCAGGTAGTTTTTTTTTTAAAGATTTTATTTATTTAACAGAGAGACACAGCAAGAGAGGGAACAGAAGCAGGGAGAATGGGAGAGGGAGAAGCAGGCTTCCCGCCGAGCAGGTAGCCTGACGCGGAGCTAGCTAGATCCCAGGACCCTGGGACCATGACCCAAGCCGAAGGCAGACGCTTAACAACTGAGCCACCCAGGCACCCCTAGATTTTGTTTTTTAAAGATTTTATTTCTTTATTTATTTGAGACGGGGGATGGAGAGGGAGAGAGAAAATCTCAAGTTGACTCTGTGCTGAGTCCAGAGCCTAACTCAGGGCTTGATCTCAAGACCCTGAGATCAGGACTTAAGCTGAAATCAAGAGTCAGACGCTTTACCAACTGAGCCACCCAGGAGCCCGTTTTTATTTATTTATTTATTTTAATTTAAAATAGCTTTCCGAGTCGCCTGGGTGGCTCAGTTGGTTAAGTGTCTGCCTTCAGCTCAGGTCATGATCCTAGGACCCTGAGATCAAGCCCTGCATCAGGCTTCCTGCTCAGCGGGGAGTCTCCTTCTCCTTCTCCCTCTGCCTGCTGCTTCCCCTGCTTGTGCTCTCTCTCTTCTCCATCAAATAAATAAATAAAATCTTAAAAAAATTTTTAAAAATAAATAAAGTAGCTTTATTAGTATTTTTACATTGACTTTTCAAACCAATAATTACTTTAAAAAAGTATTTTAGATCAGGTAGTATACCTAGATTTGGGTAACTCTAATGATAAGCTTCTAAGAATACTCGTTTATACTTATCAATACTAATATATACTTTTAACATAGAAACGTACATCTTTGCATCTGCTTACTATACTCAGACATGTTATCTGGTCTTATTGAACGTAGAAATTTGATGTACTCATCACTGTGGTATTTTGTCATTTCTTCAGCAGTGGCTTTATGGGGCCTCTGTGAAGAAAAACAAATGTCAGAATTGTGTAACTACAACTGGTTATATCAGAGTCATCAAACACAAGGTATACAATTTCCCCTAATTGTCCTCTCAAAAGAACTAGGTCTGCCAGAACAAAATAAATTCCAAAGCTAATCCAAATTTATACATGTGTGTTTCAGAAAACAGTAATCAATTCCAAAGCTAATTCCTACTCCTTTAAAAGCATTAGACAGGTATGACCCCAACTATATATAATTATATTAATTACTCCTTTTATTTTAGTGGAAATGGGTCAACGCTTATAAAGTTGAATCTGTGTTCAGAAACTCTACTTTCTCTCATTTTCCATCATAAACCTTCTGTTCTATAACCAGTGAGAATGAGACTCATTCTCAATTATAAGTCTTTGTTCATGATCTCTCTTCCTTTCCTTTGCCTATCCTTTGCCTTGTTCCCAAGAGCTCAATTTCATTCACACACTTCTCCCAAAAGGCTTCCAGGAAGACCTATCCAACTCCTCTTCTGTAAATGTTTATATTTGAAAGAAAGTAACCCACAGACACCCAATATTGCTAACTGCTTCAAGTCTTTCTTTTCTCCTCAAACAGGCAAGAATTGTTGTGTCTTGCATTTGTTTATATATACTTCCATCAGTGCAAAAACATTTAAGGCGGTTGTATCCTAAATGTTAGCTGTACTGTGTGCATGCCCACTGACAGATTGTTCCATATGCCAATAAATATTTGTAGAATTTTCTACATAGTTCTTTTATAATAGTCCCAGGTCAACCCTTCAGCAGCACAGCCAGGTCAACCACTACTGTAACAAAGATATTTAGTATGCTACCTGAGTTGTTCTCCAGAATGTGAAAAGATAGGGTACGAGAAACTTAAGAAATGGTTGAGGAAGAGGGACAAGAGAGGTCATAACTCCCACACTCTATTTCTCTGAAGAATAAAACAAAAAGAGGATTTTCTGTTTTCTTCCAGGCCTTTTCATCTGCTAAATGCACTTCAAAGGGAATAATCATTTCAAAGCAGATTAAGGAAAAAAAAATATCACTGCTGAATATTTATCAAAACGTATACTCACATATATTTCCATTTTTCTATATAAGCCATAATTTAGCAGCAAGTTATGGGTCATGCGGATCCTATGAGGTTTCATGGGATGACCCTGTCCATAATAATAATTTCCAATATCACCTAAAATAGAAAAAAGACAAACTGAACAATATAGACAAGAAAGTCTTCACAATCTAAATTTATGTATGTTCATCATTAGAAGGCACTTACCACCTAAACAAGATTTAAAACCTTAAATAATGATTTTAGATTTTTCAACTTTCAAACTGTATTAGAAAACCAAGATACTGTGCACACGTTTACGTGTGATAACACCATTAATATATATGATGTTTATTTACAGATTAAAGCAAGCAAGCTTTTCTGATTTTCAGTTTACCAAAGTTTTGGATTAGCCCTAATAAAATACTCCATACTCACAAAAGTAGTTTTACTTACTTAAATTGATAATTATTTTTCATATTTACAGGCAAATTCAGATGCCTAAATTCTGAGTTTCACTGTTATTATTTAAAAATTTTACAGCAAATATTGCTTCTTGAATATTTACTGGCATCCCAGAAATTCTTTATAGTTGGAATTATGGGGGTTAAAACGTTCTACACATCCATCACAGTCTATAAGAGAAAATTTTTGGTGAATGAAACTTAGATCCTAAATAGAGTTTTGCTCTGGTAAGACATACTCATGACATTTTTTAAGATAGTAAGGATATTTGTCTCATTCTTCATGATTAGAAGTTGTAACTGCCAGCCTTTCTATGACATCTTATATTACCAGTGTCTTAAACCAAATTTTCATCTACCGAATTTCAATGAAATCAATACTTTCAGGTAAAGACCTATTGTTTTTATAATAAAGTAAAATTAAGGAAACCCCTAGAAATATACTGTTTTTTAAATGTAACAAGCACTTTTTGCAACAGCCTGTATTAAATTAGAAATTACTTTTAGTATTAATTCTAGTCTTTAAATAAGTAATTCCAAAATTTTATTAGGACAGTCAAGCTGACTTTAACGGCTTGAAGTTAATCTTTTCAACACAGGTTTATATAAAAGTGAGGGATAAAGAATTCCATCTCCCCACCTTCAGGATCAAAAAAAATCTTTCAAAATCCTGCCTAAATACACACTTTGTTTAATAGAAACTGAAAACTCAAAAACTTGTGTTTCTCTTTCATATATTTGATAATTGTCTAGGATGAACATTCCTACTTCATAACAGGCCTATTTTATAACCTCCCTATTTCTAAATACCACTACTGCTTGACTTTGTTGGTATACCACTAATTTACTTAATTCTTCATTTCCAACACAAACTCTCTTCTGAAAACAATTAATATATACACAGTCATTTTAAGGGAAAGCCACCTTTCTTAAAACAAGAGCCAACAAACAAATAAGACAATACAGACAAGTAGCTAAGCAGAGCTATGGGGATGTGCAACATTCCCCTACATTTATCACAATTCAGAGGCAATGCGTGAAATAAACTACCTTTATAAGGATCGGCTGTAAAGCCCATCTCTACATGGCTGGCACTACACAGAGCTCCTTGAAAGCAGCCTGGTCTCAAATTCTTTTTTTTTTTTTTAAGATTTTATTTATTTATTTGACAGAGAGGCACAGCAAGAGAGGGAACACAAGCAGGGGGAGTGGGAGAGGGAGAAGCAGGCTTCCCGCGGAGCAGGGAGCCCGATGCGGGCCCGATCTCAGGGCCCTGGGATCATGACCTGAGCCCAAGGCAGAGGCTTAACGACTGAGTCACCCAGGTGCCCCTGGTCTCAAATTCTTTAAGGTATGGAAAGCCCACTAGAATTACAAGGCATCGTGTACCCAAGTTAATGCAAGGGAGGTATTTCTAAGTTATTATCACTACCAGAAGAAATCACGAGAGTTGGAATAAAGAAACTACTCCTCACAGAACTTGCAAATGCTTCTGTGTAAGATTTACTAACATGAAATGTCTCTAACATCCATCACATTTTAAGATCAAATATTCTAGTTATAGACTTACTGAGAATCCAGTGGAAAGTCACAAATAATATAATAGGAAATATGTCAATAATCTACAGAAGGGAGACTACAGTTGCAATTTCTCAGCAAGCCTGTTTTTAAAAAGAAATGACGATAGCAGTAATTAACATTTTTTCCCTGAGGAAATAAATTAATGTGCATTTGCAATAAATTTACATATATTTTGCTGGATGTACAAATACTTATCAGCGATTCCCATGTATCTCTCAGATAGGTCTTTTTCTTTTTTATTATGTTATGTTAATCACCATACATTACACCATTAGTTTTTGATGTAGTGTTCCATGATTCATTGTTTGCGTATAACACCTAGCGCTCCATTCAGTACATGCCCTCTTTTAATACCCATCACCAGGCTAACCCATCCCCTCACCTCCCCCCCAGAACCCTCAGTTTGTTTCTCAGAGTCCATAGTCTCTCATGGTTCATCTCCCCCACCGATTTCCTCCCCCCTTCATTTCTCCCTTCCTACTATCTTTTTTTTAACATATAATGTATAGTAATTAACATTTATTGAGTGTTCACTAGGAGGTACTATTCTAAGCACTTCACATGTATTATCTGTTAATCTTCTCAATTAACCCTATGATGTAGGTACTATTACTACTGTTCCTATAGTAAAGAAAGGTGAGATGCAGCAGAATCGGGTAACACTGCCAAAGTAACCCAACTAGCATGCCCTAGAGGAGCTAGATTCAAACACATGCAGAGCAACGCAGATAATATTAAGCAGTAGCTACTAGGAAAGCAATGGCATTTTCAGTCGCTAGAAAGAAATGGTAGGGGAAAGCCTGGAAAGAAAAGGATATATGTAATACAAATATTTTAACAAAGGCTTAGGATCAGAAAATGAATATAAGAAACCACCTATCCAATTCATGAAAGTAACACTTTTCTTTTTTAAACCAATTGGGTCCTCAAATTTTGTATGAATACATACAGCTTTCAACAAGTTTCTCTGCTACAATTTAGGGGTCCCATCAAAAATATGTGCACTTCCTAAATGACACAAGGGGAGCTAAGCCAAAGATAAGTGCCATTTCGTTTACTAAGAATTCCTCCAAAATAACCCCCTTGGGTTATAAAAGAAACATCGCCCAACATTTTCTGGCTTAATCCCATATCTCAAAATTCTCTACAAGGTTGCTTTGTAGCCATCCACTTTTTATTAAACATAAAATGTCTTTTCTTAGTTTAAGAACCTACGAATTCCATTCATGATTTAAATGGTTAGTAACATAACTCAGGCATTTTAAATGTTATCTTGATTTTTATCAAAATACACAAAAATGCATTACCAATGAAGCAAACATCCAGAAAAATTAGTGCAAGGTGGTTCCTTGAATACAACAAACTTTGTCAATGTGAAGAAATTACCATAAAGAATTAGTTATCTGCAAAATTTTAGAAATTGCTCACTCTTCAAAAGAAGCTATCAGAATGAAATGGCTACTAAGGTCTACACTCTCTTACCCAAAGTACTTGGGACTGGATGTATTTCAGATTTTTTTTTTTTCAGGTTTTATAAATGTAGTATGTTACATCTGCTATATATTATGTGATACCCTGGGGTCTGCACAGCATTCTATAATCAAACAATATTTTTTGCAGCAAAAATGTGTGAATATTCACAGTAAGCAGAATAAAGATTATAAATATTAATTCAGATTAAGCTTTTGATTCCAAATGAGTTACAGATTTTTCTTCCCATTTTCAGATAACTTTGAATTTTAAGATTGTAAAATGTACCTTTACCCCTAAAGATAAGCACGTTATAAAAATTATCCAGAAAAACAAAGAGAAAAACCAAAGGAAGCAAGAAAAAGCCATAGTATTATTTTCAGCTTCCACACACTACTGACTTAGTCCACTACTAGCTTAAACACTCTGGCCACTGGCTTCCATAATACCACTGTCATGGACTGTATTCCCACCCGATAGCCACTCTGCACCAACCTTTAAGTATCAGGAGTTTCTCATGTTCATTCATTCATTTAACAAATTAAGAGCCTACCGTGCGCTATGCACTATTCTAGGTGCTTGGATAAGTCAGTGAACAAGAGTGATGCCCTAAAAATCCTCTTCTCTCAGCAATAAGTCACCTAACTGTTGGATCTAGAAAATTAGGAGTTGTCCATCCTTCATTCTGTACCACCATCAACCAGCTCCAGCTCCATTTCTAATCCATCAATAAGTTCTATTTGTTGTACTCCCAAAACCTCTCTTAAATGTGTCCATTTCTGTCAGCCACAACCAATATATTTTACGTGGACCAACATGCATTCAATTCTTGCTTTCAGTATTCATTCATCACTCTTCACCATCCTTTCTTCACCTGAGTTCTATTTAAAAATGCTTCAGTGGTTTTCTACTCCCTGAACCAAGTTCAAATCTCTTACTACAAAGTTTTTGTGGTCTGGCCCTTTACTACCTAGCCTGGCATCCCATTATTCCCCCATGTCTTCCGTTTTGTTTAGTGTGCCAAATCCTAACTACGTGGCCTTTGCAGCTTGCAGTATCTTACAGGAAAACTTTTTTTTTTTAAGATTTTATTTATTTATTTGACAAAGAGACAGAGAGAGAGCACAAGTAGGCAGAGAGGCAGGCAGAGGGAGAGGGAGAAGCAGGCTCTCGCTGAGCAGGAAGCCCGACGTGGGGCTCGATCCCAGGACCCCGGGCTCATGGCCTGAGCCGAAGACAGCAGCTTAACCAACTGAACCACCAAGGCGCCCCTACAAGAAAACTCTTTTAAGGCTGCCCCATTCTCTTTCTTCAGGCCTTCCTTGTCTTGAGTACGCTACAAACGTCCCCACTCTTACGATCTAGCATACAGTTTATTTCGTTCTTAGGACTTAAATATAATCTTTTGTCTACCTGGCACACAGTAGGGACTTTAAGCCCATTTGATATTTCTAAACCCAAAGTTGATTTCATGAACAAGTATAAACCAACTGTTATTAGAGAGGAATAAGACTTATTAACCAGTACAAACATCCTTATACTTTAACCTTTTTTTTAAAGATTTTATTTATTTGAGAGAGCGAGAAAGCATGAGCGGGGGGTAGGGGAGAGGGAGAAGCAGGCTCTCCGCTGAGCAGGAAGCCCGATGTGGGGCTTGATCCCAGGACCCATGACCTGAGCCGCAAGGCAGATACTTGAAGTCAGACAACCAGCTCTGAGCCACCCAGGCGCCCCTTTATACTTTTAACTTCTAAATCTGATCTGTTTCAATGCTATCATCATTCCCTAAGAGATTACCAGTTCCAACCATTTCCTTAAGTATGTCAACTGAATAATTTACATATTTTTGTTAGGAAAAAGAAAGAATTACTTAATACTCTTTTTTTTTGGTATCAATGCAAAGAGTTCCACTCTTGTGTCACCAAAAGAAGGAAGAAAAATCGTGTTAGGTGCAAGGTACTGACCTCTTCTTGGACCTTAAAACAAGTCAGTGTGGTAAAGGATAAGGAGTGTATCAAACAGGGATACTAATCTATTTTCATCTGTAAAACAGACAAAATGCCACTGATCCTACCTGTCCATAACTCAGAGTGGTTGTAAGCAGCAGAGAATGTTATATGAAAGTGCTCTATCCATAAAAATAAGGTACTAATCATTTATCACCAATAATTAAAAAAACCTTTAATTTTTATTTAGATGGTAGAGATATAGACATAAGCAAAACAGATTCTGTCCTCACGAAGCTTATATTCTAGTTAGGAGGACAAAATTTAGGTGCTAGAAATAGGATAATAGTACAAGTGATAAGGAGAAAAGCAGTAAGGAGGATTAAGGTAATAGGAAAAAAGTCTGATTAGGTGAAATCTGAAGGAAATGAATACTAAAGAATAGCTGGGGAAGAGTATAAGAAAAGCTGTTTTATTTGAGCATTACACCCTACTATGTTTAAACAATGATGTGCAATTAAGACTATTAGTATTTATGGTGGCACCTCGGTGACTCAGTTGGTTAAGGGTCAACTCTTGATTTTGGCTCAGGTCATGTCCCTCTCCCTCTGCTCCTTCCGCACCACTCGCTGGCTCTCTCTCTCAAATAAATAAAATTAAAAAAAAAAAAAAGACTACTGATATTTATGAACTGCTGCTGTAATTCATTCAGCACTTTGATTTGCTGATTACCTATTTTGGATGAAATGATACCTATTTTATGGATAATATTTATATTACAGCTAAGAACCCATGCAATTTATTACAGGCTATCTACCAAAAAGACTTTAGCACCGCTGTTGCAAATAAAGGTCTAAGAAAATCTGTCAATTAGTTGGCTGCCAAATAAATCCTTATAATCTCCTAAACTATGAGTATACTGGGAGGCATGATCTTGGTAACTTTTATATTCTATCTTTGTATAGTGTTAAGTGCTTTTTGCTGAACCACTTGTCTCCAACATTTTGATGCACCCTATCAAAAGAGGAAAAAATAGAGCATAGAGCAGTATCTATACAATTATGTAAATTATGTTTACACACAACCCTATTATATTGTATACATTGTAAAACCGGCACCAAATGTGATTGGCCTAAAGCTTAATTCAAAACAAAGTACACTTAATATTTCTAGATAAAGTATCATAAATTATTTTTTAAATAAATATTTTATTTATTTATTTACACAAGAGAGAGAGCGTGCGCACGCAGAGGCAAGGTAAGGGGCAGAGGGAGAGAGCATCTCCAGCAGACTCTGATAAGCACGAAGCCCAATGTAGGGCTCCATCTCAAGACCCTGAGATCATGACTTGGGCTGAAACCAAGAGTCTGACACTTAAATGACTGCTCCACCCAGGCGCCCCCTAGGTAAAGTATTACAATTTTGAGTATTGTAATACCGGACTAACACAGTTGGTTTGCTAATTACATTTAAGTACAGAAACCACATCATTTTAAAGTCAGAAGGGATCTCAGCCACTAAGTATATCATTTTACAGAGTACCGATAATCACGCAATACATACAAGATGACCAAGATTTAGAATTAAGTTTTTGAAAACTTTGGACTATGGGTCAGTATCTACAATAAGAAAAGTGAACTCTTACTTTTCTCAAAGATTTAAGGATACCTCATCCATCAATGCCTGAAGGTTTAGCTGGAACCAGCATTCCAGTCATCTAAAGGGTATAATACTGAACACTGTAAAGCATACAGAGAAAAATACATGTCTTTAGAAATTCCTTTCATTTGCTAGATACTCTCTGTTGTCAAGAGTATGCCTAATGGTCCCACTAAGCCTAAAGGTAGGTTTCCTAATCTTATAGAATCCACTACTTCATTCCTGTATTCATCTTTCTTCTACTTTCTTTATCAAGTTAAAACAAGATAATTTAGGGTAGCAGATTTTTAATTCTAATCCAATCCATATTGTATACCTTCAAATCTCCCAATTCTTTGGTGCAGAAGCTGCTTTACTTGCATCTTCTTTCCTCCCCAAAAAAGAAAAAAACACCACTACCCTTTTAAGCTGACAAAATAGGGTTTTTTAAATAATGAAAAAGTAAGCTTTTGGAATTGTTGAAAGTTTAGTATATATACTATCACATACTAATAATTAGCATAATGATACCTAACCCATTTAATAATTTCTACAAAACAATTTTATTAGCCCCCCAAACCCAAAGAATATTTCCAAATGAAAGCAAATAAAAATTCCATTCTGAAAATGAGGCATGAGCCCTAGACGAAAGGCATATAACCTAATGAAGAGATTTCCAAATATTCAGTTATACACTGGTGTTGGCCTTAAGTAAAGCAGCTAAATGGTCTATAGTAAAGTATTAAGCAACAATCATGGGACTTGAATATTTCCACTCTACCTATCAAGTCTGCATCCTGCCCTGAGCATCCCACTCCCTCAGCAAAGGCTCTTAAGGGCCCAGAAACAGCTGTTCATAAAACTGCTACTTAAGTGTACCTCCCAGCTCTACAATTCAAGTCTGGTGACAAGAAGTTACAAGCAGTTTACTTCTTCAGAGCCTTTCACTGTCAGTAGCAACTAAGAGCTGCAGGAAGAGCCTTAGCACCAGTTTCCCCAACTTTTTAAACCTTCTACCCCAACTCCTGACAAGAACAAATCTCTAAACTTTAGGTACAATATCATTTTAAAAATTAACTCACACACACAGTTATTTATTTTCCAATTTGATCAGGGAATGCAGGGCTTGGGTTTTACCACTGTCTCAAAATATGCATGAAAACTTAAAGAATGATTTTAACAAATATAATCCATAAATGTACTATCTTTACTCCTCCAGGATGCCGTAATTTCGATTTGTATTACACATATATGTAGTGCTCTCAAAAAATGTTTTTAAAATACAGCTGTTAACTATTTAGTACTAGCCATCAAATAGCAAACAATTTAGATTTCTTCTTTATGATTTTAAGTTTTTCCACAAATGACACAGGTGGTCATTTTATATACTCAGGCATTAAAAGATTCATCTTTGCTAAATGAAGTAATATGGTATGGTCATTTTCAAATTAAAATCAGATTTATTCTGACCTAGACCTCTTAGGTCCACCACCTTAAGATTTTGTAATATACACATAATACACCATATACAGGACACAACTTCCAAGATTTGTATTGCTTTAGACAGATCAAGGACTTGCAGGTCATTGAGCCTAGCTTTTTTGTAAAATTTTCGAAATCCTTTTCTGGAGAGTAACCCAGTAGAAATATTTACCAAATGAATGTCTTTGTGAAATCTGCAAAACAGGTTACTACTCCATTTCCACAGGAAACAGGATTCAAGAGATTTAATGTTACTGCTCAAATTTCAAATCAGAGAACCCCTAAAATTATCTGACTTTCATAATTTACTTCACCGCAAGCTCAAGCTTACCTGATTATTTAGTACTTCTGCATTACTCCTCCAAGTTTTCCTACACCAAAACTCCCAACACCTAGAAACAGCTTTCGCAAGCAAGATGCAAATGCTCTCCTAAACCTCCCAAGCAGGGTGTATTTCCTGATCGAACAAAGAGCAACAAAGAAGTGGGTGGTAACCGCCTCTCACAGAGACAAGCCAGAACCCATCGAGTCTGATCTACAACACAAGCAGTACAGCTCCACGTTTCCCTAACACCGTCACATTTCCCGCGAAGACTACCTCAAACTCGAAAACCCCAATTTTTATCGAGGAAGTGAAGCCTTTTCATTTGAATCCTGAGAAAGTGGCGCTCAAAGAACCCAGCGAACAAAGGAGAGGGATGGAGCCCAAGGCGAAACGGCAGAGTCAGTGTGTCCCAAGGAGGACGTGGGTCCCCACCCTTGGTAACTTCTTGCCAGCCCCGACCCGGTCGAGGGGTCCGGGCTGAAGCTTGGAGGCGGAGAAAGGAGCAGACGCAGCGGGCCAGCTCGAGACAGAGAGGAAGGGAGGGGCGGGAGCGAGCGGTGACGGGGAGAAGGGCGGGGAGAGACGGGGGCTGAGGGCGGGGCTCCAGCGGGCGCGGGGCTTTGTGTGAAGTCCGGGCCGGGGTAGATATTTTGGCCTGGGGGGAGGGGTCGGGGCCGGAGCAGAGCACCCCCACACCTCCGCCCCCGCAAGTGGCGAGCAGGAGAAGAGAGAGGGGAAGCCATCCCTTTGGCCGCCTCCACTTAGACGGGGTAGGCCGGCACCGTCCCACAGGCGGCTGCCTTCGGGACGGCGGACCCTACTGCCGGAGAGAGAGCGACAGAAGAGAAAAGGGGGTGTCCACCTGGCTCCCGCTGCAGAGCCCGCGGGGGCCGCTCGCCGCGGAGGGGCTCTCCCTGACGGCGTCGGGTCGGGAATGGGTTAAGATGCGCCCAGACGTCGGTCCCTCCTCCTTCCCACCTCTCAGCACCCGCGCCCGCTCGCGTCGGCGGCTGCGGAACCCGGCGCGGCTCAGGGCCTGGCTCCCCAGCCCTGCCCACCCACCCTCCTGCCAGCCGGGCCTCTCACCATCGTAATAGTAGCAGACTTTCTTCTTGCCGCCTCCTTGACTGTACGCCATGGGCTCTCCGGCCACCGCCGCCTCCGGGCTCCGGCTCCTCCTCCTGCTGAAGCTGCTGCTGGTGCCGCCGCGGCTCGGCGGGGAGAGAAAAGGACTGGGGCGAAGATGGGGGTGGCAGTCCCGCAAGGAACGGCTGGCCGGAGGGAGGAGATGAAGGGACGCCGGGAGGACTCGGTACCGCCCGGCCGAGGGGCCGAGAGCGCGGAGCGGGGGGTGGCAGCGGCGCCAACTCGCGACACTGGGGAGGGGGGAGGGGGCAGCCAAACCACCTCCGGAGGCCGAGGGGAGGTGGGACGTGTCCACTGTGGCCTTCACGGGGGAGAAAGGGGTCCAACTAGAAAAAGAGGTCTCTTCAGTCTTGAAATAAGAGGCCTCTGCTGATGACCAACTTGCAGACGGCGACGCCAAATGCAGTCGTGAAACAAAAAAAAAAAGTCAGGCTATCGCTCCGCAAGCAGATGAAAGGAGTGCGGAGCCGGGTGAACGCTCCCCCCTTTCGATCTTCGCACAGTGGTTGCGCCTATCCGGAGTCTGCGCAGTCGCATCTTCCCAACCGTAGCCTTGGCCGCCTAGACCCCCTCCGCGTCGTCCCACGCCGCTCCCCTCCCCCACTGTCGCGAAGCTCCCGCCCGAGCGGACCACGTGCTGCGAACCGGGCGGGGAGAGACCACTCTTGCACCCCTTCCGGCCTCCTCGAACACGCCACGCTGCAGCTCAGGGTTCCTGGGCTGGGTCGCTGCAGGTTTCTAGTTTGTTCGTTTGTTCTTTCATTTTTTTGCTGATAATTGCCCCGAGGTTCTGACCTGTTAAGGGGACCTATTACAGACAATAAATTGTAGAGTCCACTGCCTGGGTTTCAATGAGTATTTGTAGAACGTATTTGCGTTGGGACGTAAAGCACAGTTCTAAGCATTTGCATTTATAGTATTTTCATTGATACCTATATATCATAGATACTTGTTAACTCATTTAAAACTCTCCCAAACTCTGGGAGGTATATCTATTCCTTCTTTATAAATGGGGGCAGATTAAGGAACTTGGTTCTCTCAACTGTTGAGGACCTGGGGTTTGAATTCATTCAGTCTTTCCCCGAAATCCACACACCTTTACTCCATTATACTGCCGCTGCTGGCTGGACCCTGGAAGATAGAAGCAGAAAGCGCTTTCAGAACTCATGGAAGTTAAATATATATCTATGTCTGATCAACAAGTCAACAAACATTTATCAAGCACCTGCTCTAAGCCAACCACACTGCACGTGAAGGGTGGAGGGACTGACAGTTTGCAATATAGTACTCTTGTCCCCAAATAGCCGAATACACACTCTTCCATACTCCATCCAAAAGAAAGAAAAAAGGTCTTACTGAAGCAGGAGCCATTTGGAGCCACTACCAAAAATATCTTCTTTATTTTGCTCTTTGACTTCAAAATCCCCAAGGTGTTTATACTTACAGCAGCAGTTTTCCTGGATCTCACCCAAGAAGTTTAAGAAAGTCCAAAGTAACCCCTTTCCCCTCTCCCGCCAAGTCTTTATTTTTTTAACAAGCACCCCATGTAACTGATGCAGTTGGTACAGGAGCAGCAGTGTGAGAAACATTGGCTTAAAGTTAATAACGAGGCATTGACTTTCACAGTTTTACTCTATCAAGTCCCAAATCAACTTGGTAGATTCTGAGAAGAAACTAATATTCTTCTCAGAACCAACATAGTGAAGTCTGAAATGAGACTTTATTTACTTCGGGAAAATTTCCCTGCCTCTGCCTACCTCCCTGCCCCCAGGTCTGTTTCCTTGTCCTTCCCGTGGTCTGTCCTTGGGACTAGTAGCGCTCTAGCTCAACACCATGTTAAGGTTGCTCACAAGTCCTCCAAACTTCTCATTACAATAGAGTTTAACAAGAGGAGGGACTATGTCTTGGATATAATTGTATCTCTATGCCTATGACACGGGGCAAGTCACTTAAACTTTTTTTGGTCTGAATTGCTTTATCTGTAAAATGAGGCAGTATTACTTGAAGAATAATTCCTCGTATGAATATTGAGTGGCTCAAATAAAATATGGAATCATTTATAAACAATGAAGAACTATGTAAACTTAAGGATTTATTATGATTATTATTACAATACTAGTAATAATAATTATTGTTTGCATCCATGGTACCTAACTTTGAACATGTGAGAAGAGCCTGGGCATATATTTTGGTTATTGTTGAACTTGTTATTTATTATTTAATAATTTTAAACTAATAGAAGCAATTATTTTACCTTTAGAAACTGGCGTTAGAGAAGGATATCTTATTGGTGATAGGAGGAGACCAAGAGAATTATGTGCCTAAACATCTATAATGAACTTTAGATTATCAGAGCTAACATACAATCAGTTATTAAAACCTATTGACAAGCTCTAATTTCATTCGCCATATTCAAACTCATTTCTATCAAACCTTTTTACCATTAGAAAAAAAGAAAGTTTTAGACAATATACAGGAGAAAGAAAGTTGAGAACATGGTTAATTCATAGAATGCATAATTGAGGATTGTCTTTATTCTTAAACTATTTTTCTTTAGTTTCTTCTCCGTCTATATGAGTTTATAATCTCGAAGATGTTCAGTGCTTTGGGATTATTCAATGAAAGGATCTGTTAAACAAATGGATTATTTAGACCATATAGAACTGATTGAGTATTTAGAAACTATTTAGAAACCGATTGCCTCAGCTTATGCTAAAAATGAAACCCTGATACCAACTGCAGCAGATAGTCTAATTTTTAGTTACTATAAAGGAATTGTTCATATAAGCTTGTTTCTACTCTAAGGAAATTTAGATTTCTTGGTGTTAAATTCTATGTAGCAATTCCATAAGGTAATACAGAAGGTAGAGAAGTACAGTAACTAACACTAGGGTATTGTCACAAACTAAACCAGCCTCAAGCTGAATTCTGATTTCCTCAGAAGCATGATTCCTATTTTTACCCAATACTATAAGCCATTACTCATTCCTCTGAACAGTAGCACCAAACAAGAAAGGTTACAGTGCTATTTGAACTGTGCATTTGTGTAATAAAATTTAAAACTTCCAATTTTTATTAAAAACACATTTTTGGGTTTTTGTGGGGTTTTTTTAATGATTTATTTATTTGAGAGAGTGTGTGTGCACCTGTCAGGGTGGGGGGCAGGGGGTAGGGGCAGAGGGAGAGGGAATCTCAAGCAGACTCTTCTGACCTGAGCTGAAATCAAGAGTCAGACACTTAACTGACTGAGCCACCCAGGCACCCCCAAAACACATTTTTGAATCATAGCTTATTTACTAAATTATTCAGTTAAATTAAATCTTTCAAGTCACCCCTGTTAGCTTGTTTAATGCTTTGTTCCTGTCCCTTAAAACAAAGTATTACTTTGATCCACACCATCTACTTAAACAAATTTTCTAGTAAAATTCTGTACCATTCTGTGTCTGGGAAAATCTACTTGCTACTGTCTCCCAGCCACCCTACATATGTATCTTAATTCTTCGTCTTTCCTCTCTCAAATTTTTTAACTTTCCTTCAAATGTGATAATTACTTCTCTCAACTGAGCACCAGCACTATACCAATGGAGGGGGAATTTGCATGTTGGGACCATCAGGTGAAAAGCCAAATGATGAAGATGGTGGAACAGGAAGATAGGGACCTGGGTCCTTGAACACCTCATTTATATTCGCACCCGACCTGGACTGTCCACCTCTTGGACTTCTGGTTACCTGCAGAGGGAAAAAAACCAATTCAAAACAAACATTGGTTAAACCACTGTAATCAGAATTTTGTTAAATGCAGTTGAGTACAACCCTACCTCATGTGAAATAGGAACTAGAGGTTAGTGGCTTCTGGTAATTTCCACTAAGAAATTACAGATTTCTGTTGAGAGATAGCTCTCTATGGGTTTCTGAATATCTTGAGAGTGGAGGTATGGAATGCCCTTTTTTCCCAAACAGTCTATCCAAAAATGTTTGTATAGTGGACAGCTTTGGAAGATAGAGAAAATGGCTTCCTCTGTAGCAAAGGTGGGGCATGCTTACTGCCCATTACAAAAGATTCAGTTGTTCTAAATTCAGGGTTCATCTCTTATAATGCAATGTACTACAGTGTAGGTGTCATCTGGCCCTCTTCCTCATGACCTGTAGGAACTGGGGCTTGGCAGCCCAAAAAATAATACTCCGGTCACTGCTATTGCTGTGAATAATAAATTATCTTTGTCTTTAGCATAGGAGTCTTGTGTCTTATACTAGCGTCTATGAAACTGTGGTTGACTAGCTTGTTAGCTTGCAAATAGGGTAAAATCTCAGACCCTTCACATTTCTTCGGTTTTTGGTGGTGAGGTTAGGATGCTGAGAAAGACATAGCTTTCTAAAACAAAGGAAAGGTAAGAGCCATGTCAACCAATGGAAGTTGAGGGAAGTCCATGGGAATTAGTGGCAAACCTGACCAGGTTGTATAATCAACTGGGAATTAAGTGGCCCTACACCGTATTGCCTGTTAATGAGGAGGAATTGAGGGGTTTCAGGCTAAATACCAGGAAATAGGTTGTTGTTGGTTTTTTTTAAGATTTATTTATTTTTAAGTGGGGGAGAGGGGCAGCGGGAGAGGGAGAGAGAATCTCAAGCAGATTCTGGGAGACGTGGGGCTCGATCTCACAACCCTGAGATCATGACCAGAGACAAAACCAAGAGTCTTACGCTTAACCGACTGCACCACCCAGGCACCCCAACCAGGAAGTAGGTTTAAAGACAGATGGCTGGGCAGTATCCTGCTTGTGTAACTTTCCTCCCGGCGGGGGGTACTTCTTCACCATGTTGGAGACACTGTCAACCTGACCTGTGCTTTGAGACTTAGGTTAGTCCCACTAGGGATCCCCAACAATTGTAATCAACACTTTCTTTCTGGGGATACTCTGTTCACTCCCAGGACTGTACTTCTTGTATGGAAGCCAGGCATTAATTTTACTGCTTCCAAGATCACAGTAACTTGCACCCTAGCTGTAGTCATAAGAGATTTTGAAATATTTAAGGACCCACCAATAGATCGCATAGGCTCCAGATGACAGTGAAGATCTCTCTGAAACAGAGCCCACCCTTAGTTACTTGGAGGAACTCCCCAGAGGGATATCTGATTCATTTATGTGCACTCTGGTTGATTATCCTGATGATGTGAGTCAGTCAGTTAGAAAAGATGGTAAGAAGTTTGTCCCTGAGTTTAGCTACAGTGATCAGTGATGACAGCTGAGCCTTTGAAGGCTTTGAAGCCTCAACTCACTGGCCAGAGTTGTTATAGATAATAGAATTGCCCTAGATGGCAGATTTTGAACCATCTTTAATACATCAGCCGAACCTGGAATAATGCCTCAGAGCAGATATGAAGGTCAAATCAGAGCCATAAGGAGAAAGCCACTGACTTTCTAAGGTAGATCCTGACGGTTTATGAGATTTCAGGAACCTGGGGGCATGACTGAGGTCAATACAACAGATTGGTCTCATCCTGCCATTTGGCTATTAAATGCCGTATGAGACAAATTGAATAAAGCCTCTGTCAGTCAGATTAATCAGAGTGGTCAACAGGGTTATATATCCATGTGAAAATTTCAGTTCTGTCAAGAACGTGTAGGGTGGATTGTTAGAAGAGGCTGGTCCCTGCACATTCTTACTGAGTGTCCTGCACATTCTTGCTGAGTATGCTAGATTGCAAGGCTTCTCCTTCTCCTGAGACTGAGCAGTTTCTAAAGCTAGTCACATGGATGCCTAACTAGGAAGGTGACCATATCATGACTAATATGTAACTACTAACTATTCACTCTCAGGGTAGGAGAGATTGGCTTCTTGCTGCTTGCTAAGAAATCTGGGCCCTTGGTCCTGGGTTTCTCTTTTGCAGTACAACCCACTCTGTGTGCACATTGTCGTCTGGGTCCATTATGTATTCTATCTGGGACTTAAAGGGGCAAGAGCAACCGACACAAATAGGTTGATGCTCATGCAGCTTGCTGTGCTGTGAGCAGTAAAGTCCTTTTTGTCTGATCCAGGAATCTCCTGACTTTAGCCAGAGTCCATGAAACTAACAGGTTAACTTAATTAGCTTGCAAGAGGGAATAAAATCGCCATGGCTTGACAGTTCATGACCATATAATGCCAAAGTGTTGTTAGCAACAAGAAATTTTTCCTTATACTGTGAACCCACAGATATATCCAGCTTAGGGTGAATTCTAGATTCTTCTTTCCGATCTTGAGGGAGAAATGTAAAAATTCCTAGAAAACTGCACATTAGCTTCAGATGGATTTAATTGGAAAACTGCATCAGATTGGTAATTAGCAAAGGAAAATTGATGTGCTTTTATCCCATTTGTGCTAATGTGAATACAAAGAAGTTGAGGTAATAAACAGGAGCACTTAAATAGAATCACAAATTATTGACGATTCAGTATCTTTTTCATATGAACATGGACAGGGAATGCTAACAATCTAGAACAGTATTACATAGCAGCAGTGAAGGTTAGATTATGCCAGCTGACTTTTTCTTCACCTTCTCTTGCTCTTTTCTAACTGAACTTTTCTCTTTTTTCTAGTTTTATTGAGATATAATGGACCTTTTTCATCCAAATTTTGCATTACCATGCCCCAAGAGATTACCACACTTTCCTTAATATAACAGTGACCTCCACCTGAGTGTGCATAATGGCAGAGATTACTTTGTTTAGTGCTGTTCTTTTTCCTACAATGAAGTCTCATTTTCTAAAGCATTAAACTATCACTATAGACTCTGGTCTTAGTTGAGCTAGTGGCAAATTTGCTTCACAGTTGATGGCCTGGTATCAAATTTTGCCACCTTGCTTTACAGGAATAATTTGATACTAGTTTTATAGTTTATCTGTTGATATAATAAATATTTACATTTGTTGGTATATTAATATGTTAAAAAAACATTCATCAGGCAAAATTTTTAAAACAGGGTTTTTTTTTTTTCCTTCTTTTCCCTCCATTGGTTGCTTTATAATTTGCTTTTATTGCATTTCATTTGTGATGGTATGTTAATTAGCCAAACACATTTTCATTTTTTCTTAAGCTTAAGCAACCAGTATTTATATGAAGTTTGGCTCAAGAAGAGATCTTGCTTAAAAATAAGACAAATAATATCTAAATTCAGATAGCATTTTCCTAACCCTTCTTCCCTAACTCTCCACCTTTATCTTCCACCATCCTATGTGCAGTTTATAACTTAGCATCTATATTTTTTCTTATTTATATTTATCTCTCTTTACAAAATTATAAGATCCTTCATAGCATGTATATTAGTTTACTAGAGCTGCCATAACAAAATACCATGGACTAGGTGGCTTAAACAATAGAAATTTATTTTCTCACAGTTTTGGAGGCTAGAAGTCCAAGATTAAGGTGTTGGTAGGTTTGGTTTCTTCTGAAGCCTCTCTCTTTCACTTGCAGATGGCCACCTTGTCACCGTGTCCTCACATGGTCATCCCTTTGTTTTGTCTGTGTCCTAACGTCTTCTTTTGTAAGAACACTAGTCATACTGGATTAGGACCAACCCTAATAGCCCCATTTTAACTCAATCACCTCTCTAAAGGCCCTAGCTCCAAATACGGTTGCATTTAGAATTTCTAGGAGTTAGGGCTTCAACATATGAATTTTGAGGGAACACAAGTCAGTTCATAACAGGAGGGAATCTTACATGTCTTCAGGTTTTGGATGACTGATGTAAATGTACACATCATTATGTTCTAAAATTAATCCAGGCTTTGTAGTGCATCGGAATAGCCCCACTTATGCTATAACTACTCTATAAAATATATCAAAACAATTTCCTTTGAAACTTCCTAGACAAGAGGATTACACTGGTCAGTGTTCTTGGTTGCCAGTCCTGGTTACAATAAACAAAAAGAAATGCACTAGAAGGGTAGAGGTAGTTCACAAAGTGGATGGGAAAGCCAGAGGACATGCTTGAAAAATTGACAGGAATCAACCAGTAAGACAGATGATAAAACATAGCTAAATACCTTCATGTGAGGGGTCTGGTTATGATGTTGCTTCCTCAGTGGGCATTGGAAACTGTCATTGCTAGCATCACCAACCCCAGCTCAAGACCCTGGAGTCGGCTGCCACCATCATGCCAGAGTCATGCATTGTCTCTGCCTTCTCTATGTGTTTACTTCAATACAAAAGTCGTGAGGAGGAGCGTCCAATAAATGGTTCTTAGGTTATATGCTCTAGCTGTCAGGAATCAATGGGAGCCACGTGTGTCATTTTTGGTGGAAGATGGGAGCTTGGCTTCTATTAAAATGCACCAATGGCCAACTGCCCAAACATAAGAAGAGGGTCAAAATGCTGCTCAGCCCAAAAGTGTCCACCTCAGATGTTAGCCTCTTGATAAGAAATGACATATAATTAAATCCGATGGTTTTCTCTGTCTTATACTGTAGGGCTCATCTTTCTTTTCATAAAATAACTTGGAAAACCTAATTTTTCTTATATTCAATGAGAAAATGAGCCATTTGTTTAGAAACTAAAGAAAAATTACTGTTTATCTCAGACATCAGATCTAACTTAGGTCATTGTGATGGTTAATTCTGTGTGTCACCTTGGCTGGACCACAGTGCTCAGAAATGTGACCAAACAATATTCTGGTTGTTTCTGAATGATAGTTAGTTTTACATGCCAACTTAATTGGGCCACAGGGTGCCCAGATATTTGCTTAAACATTATTCTGGTCTTTCTGTGAGGGTGTTTCTAGATGGGATTAACATTTGAATCAGTCGATTGAGGAAAGCAGATTGCCCTCCATAATGTGGGTGGGCCTCATCCAATTAGTTGAAGTTTCTAAATGGCAGTAAAGACTGACTTCCTCCTGAGCAAGAGGGAATTCTGCCAGCAAATGGCCTTTGGACTTGAACTGCAATATTGACTCCTCCTGGTCTCTAGCCTGATGGCCTTTGGACTTGAAATACAGCATCAACTCTTCCCTGGGTCTCCAGGCTGCTGACCCACCCTGCAGATTTTGGGCATGCCAGCCTCCATGATTGCAGGAGCTAATTTCTTAAAATAAGTCTCTTTTTATAGATACACACATCTTATTGGTTCTGTTTCTCTGGAGAACCCTGACTGATAAAATCATAACCATAGAATGAGTACTATGTCACTGAAGAATAAGCTGTGTATTGCATGACTGAAATCTAGACGACCATAGCTCTCTTATGTTGATGCTTTCTTTTTTTTTTTTAAAGATTTTATTTATTTATTTGATAGAGAGAGACACAGCGAGAGAGGGAACACAAGCAAGGGGAGTGGGAGAGGGAGAAGCAGGCTTCCCACCGAACAGGGAGCCCCATGCAGGGCTTGATCCCAGGACCCCGGGATCACAATCTGAGCCGAAGGCAATGCTTAACGACTGAGCCACCCAGGTGCCCCTGTTGATGCTTTCTTTAAGCTATTAGGACACTACTAGAGACTGAAGAAGAAAATAACTGAATAGATAATTCAATTTTTATATTTTGCTTAGTTTCCCTCTACACTATATTTCCAAGTACTTTAAAAGTACTTATAACAGGCAATAAAGTTGATGCACAAAATTTTGAATTATACAGAATATGAGCTTTGTTTTACATGTAGTTCTATAGAAAAATAAGAAAATGTAAACAGGCCAAAAAAAAAAAATCATCTATCATTCATCTCTTTCTAGCCTGAAATAACTAACCCTTTGTAACATTTTGTTGCATATACTGTCCTACTTTATAAATGCACATAAAGCTATGTAAGCAGGTAAGAAAATACATTACAAAACAAAAATAGTTTTATCAAATAAAACTGTTGATATACTGTTTTATACATATATACCGTTTTAAACTTACCTTTCCCTCTCAATAATACAACTTGTATATAAATAAATGCAAAGTAAGATTTGTTTAACCAAACATCCATTAGATTTTTAAAAATCTTTGGCTCATAAAACTGTGCCTTCTTTAAATCTATTATAATGGATCTTTGTGCATTTGTTCAATATTTACCTTAAAGAGCTTTTGATATATGTTTATCTATGTTTAGGTCCATTAGAATTACATTCTAAAACTCTGCCTTTATCAAACATGGGGGAGATTTTAGCTCTGGTTTTTGTATGTACCACATTTTTCCTTTTTTCTTCTGGTTCTTTAAATGAACTACACCTTGTAACATCCTACTCTGTTCCGCATCTTGGGCCATGATTCTGGAAGGGTTGTAAGTCACATGGCTTCTCTCCTCCCCTCCCAGGCATGTGCTTGTGATCCAAATTGGACCAGACTATTCCCCCAGACATTGCTGATAGAGCAAATTGAAGGACTTACTCTATCTGCTCTTGGCTGTCTTCCCTGACATTAAGGAGAAGGCTGTTTGTACAAAGAGTGACTGAGAGAAATAAAGAGGGAAACAGAAAAGTGATAGATGATAGATAGGAAGGAAGGGAGGAAGGAGAGAAGGAAGGAAGCAAGGGAGGGAGGGAGGAAGGGAGGGAAGGAAGGAAGGAAATAGTTGAGCCTCTGAATCTAGCCATGCCCGAGAGTTAGAACTACCCCTTGGATTCCCCAGTTGTATAAGCCAATAAATTCCTTTTTTTGTTTCGTTTCTTCTTAAACTAGTTGATTTGGGTCTCTTTCACTTTATAACCAAAACAGTCTTGACAATACATGAAGCATTATAAAAAATAAAAGTTATAAAGATATATCAGTCTTACCAATAAATTATCTTAATAGCTATACACACATTTATTTTCTATCATGTGGTTCACTATTTTAAAACACAGAATTTCTGCTCTCAAGCTTACATGACTTACCACTAGTCTCTATCTATTTAAACATCCAACTTTGCGGGAATATTGCACTTTACAGAAACGTGATTTTTTTTCCAAGACTGAAAATTTAGCTTACAAAACTAAAAAGTTTGTATGTTTTTACATTTCAAAATGTTATTCTATAATATTCTTCTAAATGCTTCTCAGTGCTGTGAAAATATGATTTCAATTATAAAAATTCAGTTTACTCGTAACTTTTCAAGACCACAAAATTATGCAAAGGGACTATTACATAACTTTGTAATTGTTACAATGCAGTTGCGTTGTTCCCATTCATGAGAACTTACCCAGCTGTGTTTTCACCTTTTCTTGGCATGTGCTTAGTTTCTGACACAGCGGTTGCCCAGGAGCAGGTAAAGCGAAGGATTGGCATCACCTTATAAACTCAGGATACAAACACTGTTACATCTCTTTTTTCCCCCATTTTCTAGTTTGAAAACTCACCTACCACATTTAATAGGAAACGTAACGTCTCCTTAAGATCTTTTCTCCCAAATTGTTCAAGAACTGTGGGAGAGAACTGAGTTCAAAGCTTAATCCTGGCAAATAGAGATGGCACTGAAGTCTGCAATAGCTCCTTATTGCCACAAGGTGTGACAAAAGCAAGAGCTTGCACACAATGATGGCTTTGCTTTGGGAGTCCCTTGCTGGCCCAGACCCCTGTCCAGAATCCATGACATCCTCTGTAGTTTATCCCCATCCCCTGACGATCACCCATTGTTTCCTAAAGCACAACCAGCCTATAAGGGTTGTCGGATTCAGAGAAGCATCTAGAAGCAAGTATTGCCTGTGCCCGAACCAGCCCCATCCCCTAAACATTTATGTCCTTTTCTTCTTCTGGGGGGTTTTCCCAGGAAGAGCTTTGTATTTTGACATAATTTTAAACTTTCAGAATAGTTTCAAGGATGTAATGAGAAACTTCTGTATACCGTTCTTCCGAATTTGCCTATTATTCCCACATACATTTTTCTTTTTCTGAACCATTTAAAAGTAGGTTGGAAACATTCCCATCTGTGTTTCCTAAGGACTAAGAATTCCCCTACATAACTAAAGTAGAATTATTAAAATTAGGAGATACAAGAGTTATGTAATGCTATTATTTAGTCCAGAGTCTACGTAAAATTTCTACAACTATCCCAATAATATTTTTATAGTTATTCCCCATCCCTCCCTGCCCCAGTGTAAGATGCAATCCAGGATCATATATAGCATTTAGTTGAAATGCCTGTTTCATTTCCTTTAATTCAAAACAGTTCTTCAGCCTTTTTTTGTCTTTCTTCATCTTGCCATTGTTGAGTACAGACCAGTTATTTTATAGAATGGCTTTCTGTTTGTGTTTATCTGTTATTTCTTGTTATTAAATTATTAAATTAATTTTTTTTTTTGCAGAAATACCACTGAAGTGACGTATCTTTGTCAGTGCATTATATCTGGAGTCACATAATACCTATTTTCCTAATTACTGGTCATGTTAACTGGTTGGTTAACTTGGTTAAGGTAATGTCCACCAGGTTTCTTCACTATATAGTTTTTATTTTTCCCCTTGTAAATAAGTTATTTGTGAGGAGATAGTTTGAGATTCTCCCTGTGGCTGCTTGGTGTTTCTCAGAGCATAGTGGCTGAGTTCTATGAATGAACATACCAAGAGAACAAAGTAAAAAAATTATGACATTTTTACAATCTTGCCTCAGAAGTCCTCTCTCTTCACTTCTACAGCAACTTCTTGGATGAGACAACCACAAAGGTGCACCCCAGTTCAAGGCTAGGGGATGGAGAGCCCACTACACAATGGGTAGAATGTGAAGGTCACCTTTAAGACAAAAATGGATCACAAGTGTTGGCAGCCATTTTTGAAAGATGCCTTCTGGCACACTAGGCAGCTCCAGGCCTACTGACTCCAGCCCTTTTCTCCAAGCAGTGCCGGCCCTCCCATTGTGTGGTCAGTCCGTTTAATTGTAGGCCTCTGAGAACCCTGGCCTTAACCTCCATGGATTTGTTGGGGACCCAGTCATCTTGTGTGTCCCTTGCTGCCACCCAGCACAGCCATCCAGATGAGAGATGGCACACTCCTGTGAGCCATGTTGGCAAAGAAGAGAACACGGACAAAAAAGGACCGTCCTCTTGCCTTCTATCCCAGAGCCACATACAAAGAATGGTTGATTTTTAATCTCTCTGCTCTTCAGTTCCTACTGGTTGCCACTTCTATGCTCTGGTGCTGGGATCTGTGCATATCTAACAGTTGACTTCTTCCACCTTCCTGCCCGAAGCCCTTCTCAGTGCCATACTGTGAGATTCCTAAATCAGTGGAAGTTTTTAGAGGAAATTTGAAAAGTCTCATCCCATTCAAGGCATAGAACATAGGTCAAAACTTATCAAATTGTATACTTTGAATATATGCAGTTTGTTCTGCATCGATTAATATCTCCGTTAAGTGGAAAGTAAGGAGTACTATGTACTCTACTGCATATATCCATGACACATGCTTATACTATGAATAGGTTTTAATTCACTGGTTAGGGGATAAAAATGATTTTGCGTTTCTTTTTAAGGGATTCCCATTCCCTCTATCCTTTGATCTCTTTAGAATCCTCATTGTGATAAATGCAAGAATACTGAGGGTACTTTGTCCATGAGGGCCATAGCTACCGTCGTGAGGAAGTCTAATGGTCCATTAGATGCGGCCCCTTTGTTGCCGTTGCTGTCCCCACCAGTGGGTCCTCAGGGTGTTGGGTAAGGAAGGCTCCGGCATCAGCCACACATTATGCCCAGAATGAGCCTTCTCCCCTCAGTTTACTCCCAAGTGTGCACATAAGCTATTTCCTTTAACTCTATACAGATTATTTGCTCCATATAAACAACCGAGGACACGAATGGCCTAGAAAAGCATTGCTGTTAATTGATAATATAATTCAATATTAAATAACCCTAAAAGCCACCTAAATTTCCTTTTACTGAAAACTTTTCCTCCTCTTTTTTTTTTTGAGGGAAGGTTCTGACTAATTCTACACTCAATCGATGTTCATTGTTCTCTATAATCCTTAAAATCCTAGGCTGTAGCATCTGTCACAGATTTAAGGTGACCTCAAACTAATCTCTGAGGGCAATGGATGGTTACTAGCTAGCTTTATCTTTGTGTAAATTGTTCCCTGAAGTTTTCCAAAATGAATGGAAGCAAACCCAAATGTAATGTTGTCTTCACCTAAAACCGCCATTAGCTGCACAAAAGGCCATTCCCTGGCTGAAAAGTCAATATTTTAACAAGTTTTCCTTGAAGAAGCATCACACACTACAGGGACAGAAATTTGGAACTGGCCTTGGGATTGGCAGAGGATCATGCTGTCTGTACCTTCAAGGGATGGAATTCAGAGGTCCTCGTGAAGTTTCCCAGAACCTGTCCCATGCGGGTCACCCTTCCCCAGGGGCAGGGGCTATGTGGATGCTAAATTCCAGGTGCTACATCAGGAGTGGAGCAGAACCTAGTTAATAGGTTAAGGGGAGCCCAGTGGTCAGCAGCCGAAGCTCCGAAGCCCTTAAATGTTTCTAATACAAAAATAAAAAACAAAGGCAGTAGGGAGAATTTGTAAGAATGAACTAGCCGCTGCAGGGAGTCCCTCTCATGCCTTAGATGGCTGCTTCCAGATAAATTCAGTTGGCGGAGAAGAGGAAGGAGTTCCTCTTAAGTGATTGCAGGGCTGGAAACGTGTGTGTGCCGCCATTTGTCACCCAGAGTTGCCTCAAAATAAAGGGACAGTGTGAATTCTGCTTCAAAACTGCTTTGTTATGGTTCCAGCCACTCTTCAGTGCTGTGTGTAAACTCAATGCACTGCTCTCCTGGCACACATTCACCTGCTGGGGCCCATGCTGGGGCCGTCGCCTGTCCTCTGTCGCTTATGAGAGGCTTTGAAATGGTGGTGATAAAGGGGGTTCTCGGGAATTCCCGGGCTGTGCGTTCCATGGATTCAGCTTCCATTCCTGCCCATACTTTTGGAGGATGATGCCAGGCAGCAGGCTGAAGAAGAGCTGGGAGAGCCGTGGGCAGCTTATGAGGATGCTCCTATGTGCCTGCCCGTGCTTCCTCCTGTCGGCCTCCACCATGCGCTTGCGACACCTTCGAGAAGGTCACCCATCAGAGGAAGTACAGTCGGTCATGGGCCACCTAGAGGGCAGGGAGTCAGATGTCCTCACAGTTACTGAGTTCCATGAACTTAATCTTCTCGCAGCAGGTATGGCATTTCCACAAGGGGGCTTCCCGTAGGCTACCCAAGGAAGCAATTACCCAGACAGCGGCACTGTGGCTTCCAGCATTTTATGCTCTGAAGTTATCCAGACCCAGGGAAGTACACTGAATCCACCAAAAAGAAAACAAAAATCTAAATGAGGTAAAGGTGGACCAGTCTTTAGTTAGAAATCTTTGCCACAGGAGAGTTAATGAGGATCTGAGAAGAACCTGAAAACCCAAGTGTAAACCCTTGTAATTATCTGAGTTCTGTGGCCCATATAACACTGACTACTTAAGTCACGTGTGATATTTTGCATTTCCCAGTACAGTATTCATGAATTATAGTGTTCAAAAATCTATAAAATAGAACAAGACACTGAATCCGTTAGGATGCTTTGTGTTGAATGTAACTGAAATCCTAACTCAAAAGATGGTTCAAACAATAAACACATTTATTATCCCTCCCCAAACAGGGAATCCAGAATAGGGTACACTTCAGGGTTGGTTGATTCAGCAGCTCGGCCATTTTGTGAGAGACCAGGTTCCTTAGAGCACTTTCTCCGACATCCATAGTGCCAGCCCCATCCTAAGGCTGGCGTCAAATTGGGCAGTGGGCTTCCTCTCATCTGGTGGGAGAGAGAAAGACACAATGGGGTGTCAGTCTTTCTCATCAGTTTTCTTGGCCAGACTTGATCACAGGCCCACCCTGAATTGGTAATGTAGCCATGGAAAAGACATATACCTCTTGGTTTAGAGTCCAGAGCTTCTCACTTTGTGCTGAGAATGGGTTGAGTGTAGAGCTCTTGATCCCTTCAGGCCCAGGGGCTGCCATTTGGGCCTGTCCAGAGGCCACTGTCACATCCTGCCAGTCACCTCCAGCCAGAGTGGACTGTTCCCTTTATACCACAGTGGCAAACACTATCCTTTTCCATATTTGTCATGTCATGAAAAAAAGGAAATAATCTGATGAGTTTGTCCATTTCCATGTTACATAAAATAAGCCTATATGTGGATATCTCTCACGTACTTCCATGCTTTTAATTTTTTTGATAAAGTATTTAGATTTTCATTGTTTAAGACTAGTTAAGGGGTGCCTGGGTGGCTCAGTCGTTAAGCGTCTGTCTTCAGCTCAGGTCATGATCCCAGGGTCCTGGGATCGAGCCCTGCATTGGGCTCCCTGCTCTGCGGGAAGCCTGCTTCTCCCTCTCCCACTCCCCCTGCTTGTGTTACCTCTCTTGCTGTGTCTCTCTCGGTCAAGTAAATAAATAAAATCTTTAAAAAAAAAAAAAGAGTAGTTAATGCTTAAAAAGCACTCATCCATGTCAGGCAATAACAATCATTTAATCTTCACAATGGGCCCATGAGGAGTGATTATTATTTTAGATTTTATTTATTTATTAGAGAGAGAGAGAGAGAGCACAAGCAGCAGGGAGGGGTAGAGGGAGAGGCAGACTCCCCACTGAGCAGGGAGCCCGATGGAGGATTTGATCCCATGACCCTGGGATCATGACCTGAGCCGAAAGCAGAAGCTTAACCAACCAAGCCACCCAGGCACCCAGGAATTATTATTTTTATACCCATTTTACAGATGAAAAAAAAATTGAGAAGTAGAGAGGTAATTTGTCCAAGAAAACACACTAGTCAGCACAGGAGATTTTGATTGAACCCAGGTAATTCCTAAATCTTTCCTCTTAAAGTTTGATTTGGGATTCTCTGGAAGAGATAGTGACCTAATCCAGTCGGTATTCAACATTTGTCTTGATATATCTATCAACTCATAATAAAAAAAAATTAAATTTTTATTGTGACCCAATGCACATACACTAAATAAAAAAATCCTAAAACAATACTTGCTCTTACTAGGGAGGCAAGCATTCTGCTATTTCTACTCCATTCTATGCACCTCTATTCTTTTTGTTTGCTTGTTTTTTTAAGAGAGGAAGGGCAGAGAGAGAGGGAGAGAGAATATCAAGCAGGCTCCACACCCAGCATGGAGCCCAACACAGGACTCTATCTCACAACCGTGAGATCATGACCTGAGCTGAAATCAAGAATCAGACGCTTAACTGACTGAGCCACACAGGCACCCTTATGTTCTTCTATGCTTGAAAAAGCCAATTGTGACTCTCAAAGTTAATTCTAGTCCTAATAATAGGTCGTGATCCACAGTTTTTAATACTTCGGTAATATAATGGGATTGATTACAGTGATGCCTTTAGATGCCCAGTAATCATTTCTGAGCCAGGGCTCCAGTTCTTCAGGAAAAGCAGGGGAGCACAGGAAGAAGGGTAAAGGGATAACTGTAGTTCAATGCAAATTAAGCTCAAGCTTCTACTGGAGCCTTGAAGGTTTTGAGTTGGGACTGAATAGCTAAAGAGGCACATCTGAGAGTCAGCAGCAAATAGCTGAAAGCAAGTCAAAGCCACAAGGATGAGGTCACAGGGAAAGAACATGCAAAGTGAGAAGACACGAGGCCCAGGACAGAACTGCAAGCAGCACCAATATTTATAAGAGGAGCAAAGAGGTGCCTGCAGGAGCAGTCGGACAAGCAGGAAGCTATAGGACAGGGTGGTCTCGGAGGAGCTGAGGAAGCCAGGAGGGGCTAGAGAGGTTGCCGTTGTAGGATGTAGCAATCACATGTGAAAGGCACCAGCCAGTGTCCTGTGGATCTGTATTTATGATTCAGCAGCTGGTGGGAACTGCCATGCTGCTCCTGACTTCAGTTTTCTCTTTGAGTTTCTAACACTTGCTGTTTTAGACCACATACCTGCCTAGCAGCCTTGATTCTCTTCTTGATCTCTGATTCTTCTACTAGGTAGGTTCTGCCAGGAATCCAGCCTAGATTGATACATGCGTGCCACCACGCCCTGGCCTGTGCTGGAGATGAATATATATTCAGTGTCAGCCATGGGCCAGGTGTACATGTGCCCCTTCAGGTAATCTCACCACAATTCTGTGAAAAGCAGGAATATTTCCCCTCCTTTTACAGATAACAAAACGGAGGCCCACAGCCGCAAAATCACTTGGGCCACGTCTCACAGGAGGTGAATGGCGGAGCCAAGACAAGAACCCGGTTTTCCGGTTCCAGAGCTAGTGCTTCTACCTTACTCCTCTGCTTGCTGAGCCCCCAAAGCCCACCATGCCTTTACTAGCCACTCTCAGGTGGTCAGGCCTAGGAGCTCCTTCCCCAAACCCTGTTGGCTGCTGGCTAGGTTTTTCTTCAACTTTAATGGGCCCTTGGACTACAAAGTGGTTAGCTAAGTGACTGCAGCTACGGGAGCTATCCAGAATAACCTGCTGTAGTTTTCCTCTCACTAGGCCCGTTCGATGTTCATACCCCTGCATTGACTCCAAGTTTCCTGTGCTCTGTTCCTGTGTCCCCTGCCGTTTGGTTCCCCCTTCTACTTTCTCACCAGCCTGCTGATGACGTCCAGCATGTTCTGGGCTAAAATCCTCAAGGATTATGACACTTAAGGTCTAAATTGACCACAACACTCAATGTGAGATGGAGATATGAAGCAGCTACCAGAAAAGTGAATGCATTTATAGACTGCATTAATAAAGAAGTGTGTCTGGTGAAGGTTTTGGAGTATTGAACTTCTGATCCATTCATAAATAATTCCAAAACAGTGCAGACTGGGTGCTCAAGGAGTCACAAAGTAAAAGTGGGAGGAGAAGGTAGAGAGAGACTGCTGACTCCGAAAGGCTGGGAGGAGATGACCTTTGAAATGGGCCCTAAAATATTGGTAGAACTGATAGGTGGAGACGGAGGTCAGACATTCCAGGCTGAGTTATTGGTAGGAGCAAAGAAATAGAGGAAAAATTCATGGCATATGTGTGCAACAGAAAGTGGAATACATGGGAGGAAATCAAGGCTTAATAAAAAAGAAAATGAGGTCAGGTCATTACAGACCTTCAATACCGCCATTATTTACTAAGTAGGCAATTAAGAAGTTGGCATTCTGGCTTTTCTTACTTAGCAATCAGTCATTTGCGAGTTTGGAAGATTGTCTCAACCCTCAGAGGCTGCTTCAGGTCTGGCTGAACTGAAAGAATGAACATTCCCATATGTGAGGCCAAGGGTCAGATCAGGATTTGTGGCGACCTCAGGGACATGCTGTGAGCCTGCCTCAGGTGTCCTCCCTGGGGAGGGTCAGCTGTGAGTCCGTCAAACGGAGCGTCTAGCTAGCCAGCCAACCCCCTCCAAGCCTGCCTCATTCATCTCTCTCTGAAGACTGGCCTCTTCTGCCTCTCCCATCCCCCTGCAGGAGACATGGTCAGCCGCAGCTCTTGAATCCACCCACAGAGAGACTGATACTCTGTCACTTGCCTAGCATCTACGAAAGGACTCTGACTGGCTTATTTTGGTACAGCGCTCACCCCAGGTTTAATCAACCATGGCCAGTAAGGAGGAAAAACCACTTGAACCTGGTTGTGCTGAGCCACCTGAGTAAGCTCGTGGCGGTAGAAAGGCGAGGCCAGCGGAGATAACATGGGGGCTGCCCATCGCCCCCCCTCTAGAGCCAGGCTGTGCAGGACGTGGACACTGGCCACATGCGGTTCATTGTAAATGTACATTTCTCAGATTTAAAATTAAAAATTCAGGTCCGCTGTCACATTGGCCTCACGTCAAGTGCTCACGAGCCTCACGGGGCCAGTGGCTACTGTATTTGGCAGCACAGGTGGAACATTTCCATCATCGCAGCCATTGCTCTTAGATACCTCTCGTCTAGTACGTAGCCATTTCTGGTTCCACCAGCAAAAGCCTTGAGCATTCCAGCTACTGCAAACAGCCAATTTTTTCAGGACATGGACAATTCAAAAGCAGTTAGTTCTCTCTAATAACCTGGAAAGAAGTTCTTTGGAGACCCCGGAACTAGTTCTTGATTACATTCTACTTGAACACCCAGCAGTGAATGTCTCCTAAACCTCATCATACCTGAATCTGTAGTCAGTCTTGCCCCCAAACATCAATGATAATTAATTTAATCATACATCTCATCTTTGTTATAAAAAGCCACCAGGGAAATGGCAGTCCATGCAGTTAACTGTCTTGCCCCGTTCCCAGAATATTCGCTGCTTCTTTGGTTGCTAGTTTCCTGCTCAGTCCTGTCTATTGTGCCCTCTCAAACCTTTGTTGGTAGAGAGGGCCAACTGCTCCCCAACACTCAGCTCCCTTTCGTCGGGTAGAGAGGTCACTGGGAGGTGGCTGTCCAGCCGGGAACTGTACCCCCCAGCCCTTCCTGCATCCAGATGTGGCCATGTGACTAGGTCTCACCAGAGGAATAAGAGACTTAGGTCACCTCCCAGGTGGTATTTGAAAAGCAATCTGCACCTTCCCTGCTCTCTTACTCCCACCCGAATGGGAAGGATTCTGTAGTTTTAGGGATTGGCAGAGCCACAAGATACACGGAGCTTGGATCTCTGAACTACTGCACGAAGTGAAGTTGCCGCCAATGATGATAATCTGCAATGGACTGGTTGTGAGAAAACAAGCCACTGACATTTTGGAGCTTATTTGTTACAGCGTTTGTCTAGCATTACTCTAATGGATACCTAATTAACTTCCTTACATCCTCAACCTCCTTGCCTTAAATTCAATCTCCTGCTACTCCCTGACGGGTCCAATTCTGTAGCGTCTGGAAGAGGCTGCTCATTCGCCCGCCCTCCAGAGACCATGGGGCCAAGAGATGGCATTGGCATTGGCATTTTCTTAACTCCTCATTGTATCTTTCAGACCACTTCACCTTTGAAATTAATGCCATCCAACTTTTCCTAGTCAGTGCTTAGCACATAGGTTCGACACTGACCTTGTTACATAGTCTGTGTGTGCTCAGGGAGAGAGAATTTGAGGATGAAAGGGAATATCAGCACTGGGTCCAGTGCCTACGGCAACCATAAGAAATGTATGAAGTGGGGTGCGCATCAAATTCTCTGATTACCAAGAGGAAAAACACTAATTCCCTCCCAGACTAATCTCTCTTGTTAGTCTCACTGCTTTTCTCTCCACTCACCATTTGCCTCAGCTATAGCATTGCTGAGGGAGCCAAGGGAGATGCAGCATAAGACATCAAGGTTGAAAAGCCTGTTCCCAAAAGACCAAAGACCCAATGTAGCAGAAATCTTTAATGTTTACATATATCCAAGGCATAATGTTTGTATTTAAACCTCCCAATTATGTGGTAATTTACTGATGATCCACTTTAGAGCTTTGAAAAAAAGATACTTTCATATTTTTGTATCTGTGTTTCTGAAAAGTCCTAAAATTCAATAGTTTTCTTGCATATCTCGAATATTACCCTGTAATTGCTGATTTCAGGTCAGCACATTTTTTGCAGGCTATCTAAAAAAAACCTTACTTTTCTATAAAACTGTCTAAGTTTCTTTGCCACTTATTAAATTTATAGCTGATTCTTTCAGAGCTGACTTTCACTCTGACCTGCAGACAATAGCAGAATATGAAATTTTTGGATGCCAGTAGCACTGTCGTTCCTGGACAAAGTCTACCTCTTCCACCAGGAACAACCTAAGAAATGTTGCAAATCTGAGGCATATGGTTAAAGTAACTCCCCTACAACCTTTTCTCCCCTTTCTTTTGATTTGTTTCTCTTGCCTCTAGCAGTTATTAAATCTTGTGCCACTCATATCCTCCATCTGATCACAAAAAATGTGTATCGCAAGATGGTGGTCTTGTGGTGAAACCCATCTTCATCGATTGATTGATGGATTTTTAAAGATTTTATTTATTTATTTGGCGCAGAGAGAGAGATAGTGAGAGAGATCACAAGCTGGGGGGAGTGGCAGGCAAGCAGAGAGAGAAGCAGGTTGCCTGCCGAGCAAGGAGTCCGGTGTGGGGCTCGATCCTGGGACCCTGGGACCATGACCTGAGCTGAAGGCAGACACTTAACCAACTGAGCCACCCAGGTGCCCTGGGTATCTCTCTTCATGTGAATTTTACTTTTCCAGAAGGGAACAGCAACAAAGATAAGTAACTGCTCTAACAACAGAGAGCATGGTTTCTTCTAAAATGAGGATCATAGAGGCGCCTGAGTGGCTCAGTCGGTTATGCATCTGCCTTCGGCTCAGGTCATGATCTCAGGGTCCTGGGATTGAGCCCCACATCGGTGGGGGCGGGGAGGTTTGCTTCTCCCTCTGACCTTCCCCCCTCTCGTGCTCTCTCTCACTCTCTCGCTCTCAAATAAATAAAATCTTTAAAAGAAAATAAAACGAGGGTCCTATTTAGAGCATCTCAACTCAAAACACACAGTCTGACAAAAAGTCAGAATTCCAGAAAATGGAAGTGTCTTAATTAAGTAGCCCCTAAATAATCTAAGTTCATGGGTAAGCAATATTTTTTTAAAGGGTTCAAAGGAAGCCGGATCCCTATGTAGAACTATGTAGTCCTGTCGCTTGCATAGTTGTCACCATCTTTGTGCTCTATAGTCCTAGATGCTGCGCCCCAGCCACGGATGTTTAAAGTGTGGCTCCTGGCACAGCTGCATCAGAATCACTTGTGTTATGATATACAACGAAGATTCCCAGGCCCCAAGAGTCTGGAGGTGTGGGGCTGGAGATCTGAATTTTTAAGCAGTTGACCCGAGTCTTCTGCTCGCTCATGTCTGAGAACACCTGCCCTCTGCTCTTTATGGAAAGGCAACAGTCATTTTAAGAGCACTACACCACTGCTCTCGGCTGGAGAGACTTCTCATTTCTCCCAGCGGAGGTCACCCTCCACCTGCTGCATTTAACTGCTGGCTCCCAGCCGGCTGGCTCTCGGCCTGCTCTCTGCACGCAGCTCTGCTCTCTACTCACACAGTGGAGACTAGCCGGGGGCACCTGTGGGCTCTAGCTCCCCCACTCCGGGGCCAGGCTTTGGTCCTGCATTTACGTTTTGGCAAGCATACCCTCTTTTTCTTAGCAAGGGCAACCATTTCAAATCTCACCCTAAAACAAAAAATCACCGCCACTGAACTCTACCAAAGCAGGTTCTAAGCAGCTTTTTTAGCCACTGATTCAGACAACAAAAAGGTCAGCAGCAGCTGGATGCTGTGCCAGTGGGGCTTTCTTGTGCTTTCATGCTTAAAGAGACACACCATTGAGCTAACATGCCGATGGTACTTTTTTTATTAAAAAAAAAAAAAATAGGGGCGCCTGGATGGCTCAGTCGTTAAGCATCTGCCTTCGGCTTGGGTCATGATCCCGGGGTCCTGGGATCGAGCCCCACATCGGGCTTCCTGCTCAGCGGGAAGCCTGCTTCTCCCTCTCCCGCTCCCCCTGCTTGTGTTCCCTCTCCCACTGTGTCTCTCTCTGTCAAATAAATAAATAAAATCTCTAAAAAAAATAAAATAAAACATAAAAAAAAATGAAAGCTCTATCTTACTAACAAAACTAAACTACTTTCGTTCTTGGAGTTTCATTCTTATGGCATTTACAGAAATCTATTGAGAACTTACTGAATTATAAGGTTTATCAATTGGTTAGCATCGTGGAACAATTTATTTTGTAATAAATGTATAATTGAGAAACCTGATATGATTTCAGCTCCAAAAAAAAAAAAAAAATTAATAAGGGCACTTGGAGTTTGAATCTCCACCTGTATTTAGTGTGATTCACTAAAAATCGACCACAATCTTGTAGGAGTTAGGATTTCTGGACCAGCTTCCACTGATTACCTTTGTCTTGATATTTATGGAACTAGTCATTTCCCAAATATTTCAGCTCTGCTCTTCTAGTCTTTAGAAGAAAAAAGAAAATAACAATAACAATGATAGAATCTCATCCCCTCCAGAGAATTAGTGGGGAAATGAGAGATGGAAGAAAGCAAATGGAAATGTTCGAATTGGAGAAAATGTAATGAAAAGCCAAATGGGAATAGGAATAGCAGTTGGCAAGAGGGGAAAGGTGGTGTAGAGGACAAGTGTATCCCTGGGGAACACGGAAACTGAGCAGCACGCTGACTCTTAAGAAATGTTTTAAGCAGGTTTCGATAGTGGCTAAGACAAGAATATTGACACATTACAGAAAGGGACATGCCAAAGCTCTGAATAAGTTTTAATGAAAATAGAAAGGAACACCTTCTATTATCACATCGGGGGCCACAGAACCCCAGGAAGCAGGTTCTTCACTAGAAGGAGATTCTTCACAGCCTCTTTCAAGATGACATACACATACTTCGTTCTATATTGAATTTCAAACACAAAAATAAATTAGAATGGAATTTGTTTCTATACTCATAACCTGACACCCTTAAGAATCTGAATCTTATGCCAATGTAGGGCAAAAAGCAAAACTGGAAAATTGTAGAGTAAGAGAAGGCTATGAGGAAAGAAGACCAAAGAGAGTCCACAGAAGGACAGGGAGACTCCTGATATATACAAGCCAGCACAGTTTAATCCGTAGTCTATGTTAACCACCACCTGTAAGTGGAGACCCCAGTCTCGGTGACGTGCTCTTGGTTCTTTTCGCCGGCAGCAGCTTTCTTTCCTCAGCTAGAAATTTCATCTCTTTCCTTTCTAGTTAGAGAGTGAAATGGAAGCCTGCTAGCAGAACACATCTTTCCACCTGACCCTGACATAAGAGTCTGCATTTCTCAGCTTACACCACCGTCCTGGACGAGAGGTATTTTTCATTGTATTCCTGAGACAAAAGAGCCTCGGGGATGATCAGTAAAGATCCTAACATGGCGGCAGGCAGTCTTCTTTGGAACTTGCAGTTCCAACTCCAATGGCCCACCGGGGAGTTCAAACAAAACCCTTGGCCAGCATTTGGGAGAGACCCTGGGGGCACAGCTTTCTCTTTTCCTTTGCATTTCATTGCCTGTTGTCACTCACGGAAGGAGTGCGGCGGGATGAAGACACCATCGTGTGGTGTCGCTGCCAGCAGGGAAAACGTCGGGTCTCGAGCCTAGCTCCCCAACTTATAGCACTGCACACCCCTCTACTGTTACCTCAGTTCTGCTGCCTAGGGGGGAAAGCAGTGTTTGCTACGCAGGAAGGGCTGTGGCAACCATTTGGATGTAACCTGGGGCCGTGAGGGATACCTCCATCTGTCCAGCCTGCGGAGGCAGGAATAGGAGCGGAGGTAGCCGCTCTGACCGGCTTGGCACAGGTGTTTGAATTGCCGAGGCTTCTCGGTGCTGTGACCTAGACCTGGGCGCTGTTGGGATCGAGTGAGAGAGGGAGCGAGACAGCGGGGCTTTTCTGTTGTGGCTCATTGCCACAGTGGTCCGAAGAGCGTGGATTTTTATCTTTTTTT
>NC_138376.1:86836751-86929141 GCF_054177405.1 Leptonychotes weddellii
GAGCAGGGAGCCCGATGCGGGACTCGATCCCGGGACTCCAGGATCATGACCTGAGCCGAAGGCAGTCGCTTAACCAACTGAGCCACCCAGGCGCCCGATTTTTATCTTTTTTAAAAGGGAATTTAGCAATTTGTGGAATTTCTCCGGTATCGAGCACCTTGATAATAGCTCATCTGCGGAAGGAAAGTTCCACTGTGAGTGGTTTCATTTTGTAAGAAAGCAGAACAGCATCGATTTATTATTTTGCTCTATTTTAGGGATACGCCCTCTCTAGAGATTCATTTTTAGGTGTCACGCTTTCTCTCTCTCTCCCTCTCCGTCGGGTGTGAGGGAAGCTTTGCAATATGTTTCTGTGAGACTTCTCAAAAGTGATAAATGAGATTTTCAATCTTCTCATTCAAACGGTAACTGCCTGAAAAGCCAAGAAGCGGAGTGAGGGGGTGGAGCTGAAGGCAACAGATTGATGAAGATAAGGAGAAATGCATTTGGAAGGGGAGGGAGGAGCAAACCGAGCAAGAGTTGTAAAAACTAGAAAAGCAGTGCTAAATTGGATTTAGAAATGGCAGAATGACAAAGTGAAGTTTTCTATAGGGAGAAAGTTGCTAGGCTGCCGCATTTGAGACAGCCTGGAAATTCTGAAAAGTGAGAATTCCAAAAAGCCAGAGAAGGGTGGTTATTTCATAAGAGGCAGGCATTGATCAGAGTATCTGAGGAGGCAAGGCTGGGCCGGCGCATCTGGAGACGTTTACTGCATTCCTTGTTGTGATTTGATCAACATAGCTTGTTTGTTTAGAGAGGATTAATTACGTGAGTCATCAATTATGTGAGTCATATTTAGTCGTAGAGAGCTGACCACAGGAGCTCTGGCATGAATCTGGGATTTCTAACGACCCCTTATTCTTTTCTTCCTCAGGGTGCCTTCCTTCCAGCCCTGTGGCTTATATTATCGCAATCTCCGCTGGCTCCTGAAAATTGCTTAGAAAGGAATGATCCACATGATCCACCCCCTTCAAATCTCACTGCCTCACAAATACATCCTTCTCTGCACCCCAACCCATGTGGGGTTAAAGGAAAATCAATTGGTAATCTCCAGTTGGGACCTAAAGGAGAACACTGGTGTCCAGGTTCACTGGCTCTCTGGGCTTCCATGGCGTCTCTCCTTTTGTCTCCAGCAGGAAGCTATCCACGCACCTCCTTCCTCACTGCCAGCGCTGTTGTCCTCTGGATAGTCTGAGTGCCTTCGAGTCTTACAGGACTCAGAGCAAGAGAGCTGGACACACCTCATCTCTCCACCTACCTCCAAAGTTTCCAGGGAGAACCAAACGAAATACTGTATCCAAAATGCTTTGTAAAACAATATAAGCACAGCCCATATATAGGTGTGATTATAGTACTATTCTTAAAAAAGCCTCATTCCGGAGCTCCTTTTCTTTCTTTTGCATGTTTCTATCTCATGCGTGTATATTTAACTACATGAGGGGAGCTGAGTGGCTCAGTCGGTTAATCATTTGCCTTCGGCTCAGGTCACGATCCCAGGGTCCTGGGATCGAGCCCCACGTGGGGCTCCCTGCTCAGCGGGGAGCCTTCTTCTCCCTCTCCCTCTGCCCCTCCCCCATTTGTGCTCTCCCCCATCTCTCAAATAAATAAAAAAAACTTAAAAAAAAACATAACTGCATGAGCCCATGAGTGCATCTAGCCAAGCATATTTGCAAAGTTTCTGATGCCTTATTTTTTTTTTAAAGATTTTATTTATTTATTTGACAGAGAGAGATCGAGAGAGCACAAGCAGGGGGAGCGGCAGGCAGAGGGAGAGGGACAAGCAAGGCTCCACTGAGCAGGGAGCCTGACATGGGGCTCGATCCCAGGACCCCAGGATCATGACCTGAGCCAAAGGCAGCTGCTTAATCAACTGAGCCACCCAGGTGCCCCCTGATGCCTTATTTTTAAAACAGTTCTTTCTATGTACCATAAAAGTGCTACAGGGTTTGGATTCCAGTTAATACCATTGTGCATTTACAGATGATGGTCAACTCTTCACTATCAACAAAAGTTAAGAGCAACAGTATTGAACAGAACAGGACCTGGAGAAAGGGCTTTTATAATGAGCATCCTTTTTCATCAGCCTTAGCATCCTCAGAACAAATTGAATTCAGTAATCCCCATAAGGCCTAAAGATGAACTATCTTATTTTTTAAGACAAAGATGAATTCAGTGTCAGGGTTGTGCAAGAATATTACTGCTATTTCTTTTGTTATCATATATAGTAACTTTCCGTTGAAAAGCCAAAAGGCATTTTGCAAAATCTGACAGTGATCCTCACAATGCCCCTCTGGGCTGAGTAGGCTTCATTACAAACAATAAATAGTAACAGCCCTTTATTTTGAAATGTCTCCTACAGAATTTATTAATAATGGAATGGCTAGTCATGATTCATGGATTCTAAAGGGAGTTTATTTCCTGGGAGTTAGAGAAGATAGTAGATTTCCATGGGTCTCTAACTGTTAGAGTTGTTTTGATTCCAAAAGCTGGTTGCATCAGAGCAACTCCAGTGCACTGGAAAAGTATCTCTCATAATTACTGGCATTTACTTTCAGATTGAAAGAAGTATAGACTATGATTATATTACATAAAGTAAATATGGGATAGTTACCCAATTTGCTGACTCACTGAAGATCTGCCAACGAGATAAGAGATACCTACGGGCATGTCTTCCGACTGAGTTCTCCTGATTTAGTGGGGGGGTTTTGTTGTTGTTGTTTTTTTTTTAACTAGAGATGCCAGTCGCCCTGCCTGGCTACCTTTCAGATACTCCTGAGGGAAGCGCCTCATCCTCGGGCCCTAGTGAGGAAAGAGCGCTGGGCAGTTATATTCGATCCTATGTACCCTTCTCTCTCCTGTACATAAATGGTTACATGGTAGGATGGGCACTTGACCCCAAGGCAGTCACTATATGTGTTAGTTAGTGACCCGGGCACAGAAAGATAATATAAGTCAATTAGATGGTCTCTCTTGGGCATTTCATGTGGGATGTGCCAAGAGAAGAAGGGGGTTAGCAATGGGGCAAGAAGGTGAAACGCGTTGACCTAGAGTTAGGTCACGAGTGATAAAAACTATACATGAGTTATAGTTATGAATGAGCAGACGCCTCAAGATGGAGAAAAGAATCAGAGATCAGAGAGTGAAGAAGCGAATTCATAGGAAGAGAAAACAGAAGGCCAGTGGAGAAGAGTTGGTGCTCTGTAGACTGTGGACTACTGCGGCCAAGGCGTACCACTGCCGAGGACTCCAGAGAAATCTTGGGTTAAGACCTACCCCTCAGTTTATTCTCCAAGGCTTGAGCTTGAACCCTACTCTGACTTCTGTTTCTGTATACCTGTGGCATTCCTTTTCCTTTATCCATTTGTATGTCCCTAATACCTGGACCAGAAATTTCCTTAGGACAGTGGCCTTTCCAGTCTGAGATGGAGGATCAGATATGTTCATTGCTGTGTCCACTTCACCAATGTGTGAATACAAGCCGTAGTCATTCACTTAAAAAAAACAAAAAAGGAAAGAGAGAAACAAACCCTTCTTTCCAGGATATCATTCAACAATCTTTGAGATCAGTGTCTGCTCTGTGGATAACTCCTGAACAGGCTACTTGCAAGCTGCCAAGCAAGTTTAGGTGCTAGCTTAAAGGTATGAGGATGTGTGTGCAATCTCTGTGCATTCTCTTCCTAACCAATTGTTTTTTGTCCCAGTTACATTAGCATCAGAACTCATACTCAAAACACGTGACAAGTGTTGTTACACTTTAGTCTTCTACCCAAACACCACTTCCAGAATTAGCTATTTTCTTTGGCCATATAATCTTCAAGAGTCATGCAACGATCTCTCATTATCATTCTCTGGCTTTGATTAATGCTCTTTTTTAAACTGCTGAGTGTAATTGTCGCTTTTGAGAAGTAAAACTAGAAGGACTCATATAGAGTGTGCACCATTTCATTAATGTTTATTCTCCTTGGTATAATTTATTAAACAATTAAATTACTATTAGCAAATGGTAATTGCAGGGTATACAGTGTGAATGTCTGTGATATCAAGTATATTTTGCTGATAGAGTTTACTTTAAATGCTTATTGTTGATTGGTCCTTTTCCCTTAGGAAAAAAGATAATAAGGGTGCCTGTTACATTCCATTTAGATTAATTAATGCATTTATTCAGGAAATTCTGGTGGTGTCAAGAGTTAATGATATGGAAAGATAGTGATTTTGAGCATATGGTCAGTGTGAAAGGTAACTGCCCAGGCACAGAACAGGCAAACATTGAATGGTTTAACGTCTGTGAACCATTACTTCTTGTCTCTTTAGAGAGGACAGCACTCTTGAGTCATGACTAGCTGAAATCCTTTACATTTCCTTGAGGAAAAGAGTCGTTTGGGCATCAATGATCTCTCATGTTTTTCTCAACAAGAACCTTTAAAAATTATTTTTCCTTCATGGATTCCTTATTTTAAAAGTGTCCATTTTTCGAATCTGTTTTAGTTACTAATTTATTGAAAACTTTTATTAAATAGTACTAAACAAGCAATAGGAGCTCCTGAATAGCATGATAGAACAATCCTTAGCACACAGACTTTATAGAATTTCAGTTAGTTTCAGAATAATTTTAACATTTTAGCCATTTTGTACAAATTTTTCTCCTGGGGTGTTTGAGATATTGGAAATAGCTCAAAAATTCTGTCAACACCTTCTGATATTTCTAGGGAATACCAGGGTGGGAACAATTGTAGGTCCCATCTCTGAGCCTGATTGGCTCAGTCCATAAAGTGTCTGCCTCTGGCTCAGGTCATGATCCCAGGATTCTGGGATTGAACCCCGCGTTGGGCTCCCTGCTCAGCAAGGGGCCTGCATCTCCTTCTCTCACTGTCCCTACCCACCCCACCCTCCGCTTGTGTTCTTTCTCTCACACTGTCTCAAATAAATAAATAAAATCTTTAAAAAAATATGCAGTTCTACGGTCAGCTGTAACGTGGGATTGTAGTAATGTGGTTGTTACATCTTAGATCTTCTTATCCTTTCTTGCTAACGGATTCTTGATTTGGTCAATTCTTCTCCAGGGGACATTTGTTTCACCAGAGACTCATATTTGGTTTAGGTTTCTTTCCCCTTTGCTTTCTTTTTCTTTCTTTCCTTCTTTTTAAAATTTTTTTAAAGTTTATTTATTTATTTTTAGTAATCTCTCGACCCAACATAGGGCTTGAACCCACAACCATGAGATCAAGAGTCTCACACTCTTCCAACTGAGCCAACCGGGTGCCCCCCGCTCCCTGCCACTTTGCTTTTAAATGATTTGGTATGTGTGCTACCTTGCTCTACCAATGAGAAATGAGGGGAAGTCTGCCAATTTAAACCCATCATGGTAGGTATGTGACAAAAGTCTGCCTAGCAAGAAGCCTAATGGGGAAACTATGGAATTCTTTCTTCATTCTTAAACTAAAATGGAAGGGGGATGCCTGGGTGGCTCAGTCAGTTAAGCGTCTGCCTTCAGCTCAGGTTGTGATCCCAGGGTACTGGGATGGAGCCCCACATCGGGTTCCCTGCTCAGTGGGGATCTGCTTCTCCCTCTCCCTGCCGCTCCCCCTGCTTGTGCTCTCTCTCTCTCTGACAAATAAATAAATAAAATCTTAAAAAAATAAAATGGAAGGAAGGGAAGATCTTTTCCTTTCCCTTTGTCTTGCTTGTGATATATAGTGATGTGATACCTGGAGCTTCTGCAGTCATTTTGTGACCATGGGGAGGGGGACTGCTAACACATTGACAATGGAAGGCTGGAAGGATGGAAGGAATCTTGGCCCTGCCTCATAATTTGTTAAGCAACTTTATTAACTAATTCTGGAACTTCTCTGCCTCTGGATTTCTTTTTATGTGATGTGGTTAAAGTTCCTTCTAGCTGCATTTTTCTAGATATTTCTGTTCCTTGAAGCTGAAAGTACTTCAACTGATACATAACTGTGATTATAACTTTTAAAATATTAGCAATAAACAAATGTACTCATGGAATCTCAGAGTTGGGAGGACCTTGAAAAGTAATTTATCCAATTATACAAATTAAAATTTTGATGGGCAACTTATAATTGCCATTAGATGTTGTGACACAGCCTACTGCACTGACCCCCTGAAATTGTCACGATGACCTTAGAGGTGGTATATTATCTGTAAGAGGAGACCTGTTATGAACTGAATTGTGTCCCCCCCTCTCCCCCTCATTTATATGTTGAAGCTCTAACCCCAAATGTGATTACATTTGGAGACAGGACTTCTAAAGAGGTAATTACAGTTAAATAAGGTCATAAAGATGGGGTCTTGATCCGATATGACTGATGTCCTTTTAAGAAAAGGAAGAGACACCAGGGATGCACATGCAGAGGAATGCCCATGTGAGGACACAGAAGAAGGTGGCCATCTACAAGCTAAGGAGAGAGGTCTCATTGAATCTTCCAACATCTTGATGTTGGGATTCTAGCCTCCAGAACTGTGGGAAAAAAAGATTTCAGTTGTTTGAGCCACCTAATCTGTGGTATATTATTATGACAGCCCTAGCAAACGAATATGAGATCCAAACAAAATTGTTTTAAATATAAGCAAATTTATCATCCCATATAACACAGAGAATTCTAGTTAGGACATCCCCAAGGCTGACTAATTAACAGCTCAATAATGTGAGCAAGGACACAAGCTCTTTCCATTTTCCAGTTCTTTCATCCTCAGCATATTGACTTTTGACCCCTAGGCTTGTCCACGCATGGATGCAAGAGAGCTGTATCAGCTCCCAAGTATTACTTCCACTCACAGCTATTTAAGAAGCAGAAAAGCCAGCTTCTCCTCATGCAAATCTGTTTGAGTGAAAAAACTTCTCCAGAAGCCCCCCCCCCAACCCCCCCCCCATAGTCCTTTGGTCATGTCCTGTTAGTCAGAATTGTGTCATGTGCTTTTGCTTAAGTAATTCCTTCAGGGAGAACGGGGATTACTGTGATTGCTTTAGATCAAGTGTGATTCACTCCCAGGGGGCTGGGAGGGGGCTCAGCCTCCCCTGAAGCAGGTAGCCCCTCGGTATCTGCTAGCTAGGAACTGTGGGATGCGGAGAGGGGATGAGTCTTGAAGAGGCAACCAACAAGGTCCCTGTTGTGTGTTTATTCCATTTCCTGCTTTGATCTAAAGTACTTGCCTGACACATCTTCTGATACGTAAAATCGCCAGGACAGGGAAGACAGTAACATCCCCTAGGATTCCCCGGCTTTCTTTGACCTTACTCCATGCTGATTAAGCAGTTTTGTCTTGAGTAATTTGGCTACCTACCTGCCTTGGTATCTAGTAGGAAGTGTCCTGGATAGCCGACTGACATAATTAGTACATTAGAGAGGTGGACCCCAGTTATCCGTTGATAACTTCATGTTCTGACCTCACATCTCAGTCCCGGTGTGTCATTAGAGTAAATAATTTGTCCATCATTCATTCGGCACTTGCTGTGTGCTGGGTGCTCCTGGAGGTGCAAGCCATTCCGAAGTGAATAGGAAGAGCTCTCTCTGTGGGGAGCCCACAGCCCCAGAGGTGGCCGTTACAGTGACCATTGAGGGAGCATGGGCCAGGCAGGGGGTCAAATGCTTTCCAGGTTGCACAGTCGTGCTCACTGTTACCTTCTGTTATTTTCAAGGATTCTTTCCCTCCCTCGTTCTGCTCCTGTCACTCGGCCCATGAACTCCTGAAGCAACACTTTCGGAAATAATTCCTAACCTGAATACCTTTCCCCCAAGGATCCTTGTAGCAAATCCTCTCATCCCCTTCCAAAATTGGCTCCCATGTTATATTCACAAAGAGGCTTTTCTCTGTCATTCTATGGAAGCTTCCACCTTCCCAACACTTCCCATTGCCCTTCCCTGCCTAGGCTTTTACCATAGCATTTTAGACCATAGAGCATGCTGTGTATTTCATACATTGCTTTTTTTTATTGCCAATCTTCCCTTACCAGAATATAAGCTCCTCGAGGGCAGGGCTTTTTGTCTGTATCCCTATTGTCTACAATAGTACCTGACACATAGTAGGATCTCCGTAAACACATTTATTGAATAAATGAATCATCTCCTATAAGTAGAATTGTTATTTATATGAGTTGCTCTTGATTACAAAGCTAGAAAGTGGTGAACTAAGATTTGAATCCAAGTCTTTCCAGTGACAAAGTACACCTGAAGTTCTCCATATTCTTTTGAGTTTATAAAACTGCAAAGACAAGTACCAGACCCTGGATCATGGTAACCCTTGGAGACCCTATTTCCATGGCGACCTCATGGAGGTAGAAATTACACCAGCAATTTTTTCTTTAAGATTTTATTTATTTATTTGTCAGAGAGAGAGAGAGAGAAAGGGCACAAGCAGGGAGAGTGACAGGCAGAGGGAGAAGCAGGCTCCCCGCAGAGCAAGGAGCCCGATGCGGGACTCGATCCTTGGACCCAAGGATCATGACCTGAGCCGAAGGCAGATGCTTAACCGACTGAACCACCCAGGCGTCCCTACACCAGCAATTTGAAGAGGGAAAATTTAATATAAAGAAGTGTTAGCTTGCAAAAAGTTATTAACAACTACAACGGGTAAAAAGGGACTCCAAGAGGTAAGGAAGTAGTAAGTACAGAAAGCAGCACCTACCGCTGGGCTGAGAGAGGGTGCACAGGAAGGAACTTAGACACTAAGAAGAAGCTCCTCCTTCTCTCCTGGGGCTGAAATTCAGAACCCCTGAGGAGAGGATACACGTGGCCCACTGGTGCTGGCGAATCTTGCTGGAGGCGTGGGTTGAGGCTGAGCACTATATACCACACAGGCCAAATCCCGCTTCTGGCCTAGTGGAACCCTCACACCAGGGGAAAAAAGGAACATCCCTGCCTCCTGTTCTGGCCCTTGCAGAGTCTCTCTAGTACCCTCTGTTGGCAAAGCCTATATGATCTAGCCAGCAAAGGAGATGTGTTTACAGGGACCTGCTTCAGCATCACCAAACAGGGCAAAGAAGGGCGGATTTGGAACCGTGAGACGATCAATTAATACCTAGCCCCCCGACGTAAGAATGGCCCGTGAGGCCGTGGGTAGGCAGATAATGGTGATTGTGCCTGTCTTTCCTCTCCACAGCACTGGAAAGTTCAAAGTTCACTGTCTTAGAACCTGCCTTAGCTGTTCTTGTACATTTTCTTCCCACATATAATTGGAGAACACTTGCTCTTGTCTTTTTGTCGGTCTGCTCAGGATTTCCATGTAACCAGATGGGGCAGCAGATGATTCAGCTGAGGAAAGCAATATTTTGGTTAATATAGTCTACGCCTATTTTCTTCCACACTTAATTTCTTCCCAGTCTTAGCCTGTCCTTGAAGGAAGGATTGTAGCTACTATCTCTGCTGCTCACACACACCGTCCCCTCAGATTGATTGTCTGGGTCCTGGGATGGGTGGGAGGTCCCAGGATATCCACGCATCTCCTGTCGGAAAATAGAAACTCTTTCCCTCTGTGTGTGGACATATAGGGGTTTGCGCTTTCCTCCTGAATAGGGCTATAAAACATACCTGAAACTCCTCATTATTATTTTAATAAATATCAACATGTTAAAGTTTCTCTTTCCTCACTTCTTCAGCTCTTTTGCCTGAAAATAGGGTGCCCCGCTTCTTCCGTGTCTGTGGTTTCATCTCGCTATGGGTAAGGATTCAGGGTATCACTTTGATGTCTGCCCCTTTCAGGCAGGCCGTTTCTAGTTTTGCTGCCTTGGCATAATTGCAACCTTTTCGAAAGCAGCAGAGCTTGTTTCAGGGGAGAGGTGAAGTACTTTAAAGACAATAGCCTCTCTCCTAGTCTGAATTAAACTACAGTTTGGGTCAGACAGTTTTCTAATTGGTTTGGACTTTCAGTCCATTAAAGGAAAGCTCTGATTACATTTTACAGCCGGCCACGAGGAAAAATCTGCTTTATCTGCACAATGACTGTGGTTCCATTTCATTTGACTGTGCCATTGAAAGACACTTACTGTGGCGCTAGGGAGCGGATGTGTCCTCTGGGTGTCCCATGCTGCCACCTGCATCAGAGCACTTGATACAACACAGAACCCTGAGGGAGGACACTCAGGTGCTCCGTCTGATGTTAGCCATTTCGATACCTTCAACATCAGCCTTGGATCTTGCAAACACCAGGGTGGTCTCTGCATTAAGAAAGAAAAACTTAGAGACCCCAGATCCCAAAGTGAGGTGACCCCCCCCCAAAACCCTGGCTTATGCAGGCGAAGCCAGGTATTTCAGCATTAATAGCTAATTGAGGAATAAGAAGGGAAACCATAGTCCAGGAACATTGCAGTGCCCATTGGAAGGAAAGCATGCAGGACACCTGGGTGGCTCAGTTGGTTAAGCGTCTGCTTTTGGCTCAGGTCATGATCCCGGAGTCCTGGGATCAAGCCCCAGGTTGAGCTGCCTGCTCAGCAGGGAGTCTGCTTCTCCCTCTCCCTTTGCCCCCTCCCTGCTCCTTCTCTCTCTCTCTCTCAAATAAATAAATAAAATCGTAAAAAAAAAAAAAGAAGGAAAGCACGCTTGCTAGTGTCTGTGATTTGTTATCTGAAATAGTCTTAGCATGACAAAAAAAAATGGAGGGGAGAGGAGGTGAATAACTAGGATTTTAAAAACCATATACCTATGAGCCTGGGGTTTTAGGATGGCACGCTGAAATGTTTCCTGCATGCTTCAGTATCACTAAAAATAATTATATTGAAAAATCACTTCCAGCCTTGGGAAAACATCATCCTAAAGTAAAGCAGACTTTCTTTGCCTTTCAATCCCTTGTGAGAGGGATTTATCTACTAGAAGACCAGTCCAAGAAAACATTTGTTTTTAAGATGCCAGTCTATCAGTGTTTTAAGACTTCAAAAAATATTGATAGTTTCCTGGTCAAACTGAAGAGTCCACATGCTTTGTGGGCAAAAAATTATAAAAGGCATGTCTTTTCCTTGATTAAAATGTAAGTGCCTTACTAAACTCTGATCTCCTTGAGGGTGAGCACCATAAACTTGTTGGTATTCCTGATGCCAGCTTGGTACGACCGACAGTCACCGATCAGCAAAGGACAAGAAGGAAAGGAAGAGAAAAGAAAGAAAATGAAAGGAGGGAAGTAGAGGCAGGGAGGGGAAAGGGAGGGAGACTTCAGACAGGTACAGAGGATGAGTGTAGCAGACAGGAAGCCCTTCAACAAGAGTAAGAGACCATGGCAGAGAGTGATGATGGGTCAAAGGCGAGAGCTAGTTTGCCCTTTCTTCCTCCAGTGCGTTTTTTTCTTCTTTGGGGTTATTTTTCTTGTTCTCCAACACATTATAGGGGGTTCCATCTGCTTTTCATAGCTTCGTAGAATAAATTTTTCTGTAGTAAAGGGAGCAACATGGGCTATGGAGAAGTGTTGCCTGACGTGTCCCTTCCCGCTCTGTGCCACCTAGTCTATCTCTCACGGGGTGACTAGAGGGAAAGGCAGGCATCCTTTTGTCATTTAATCTTTCAGAGAATGAGGTACCTAGGAGCTGGATAAATATCTGTAAAGAAATGAAAGCTTTTTGGATTAAAAAAAGAGCCAAGTAAAGGTGAAGTCTTTAATTAGAGACGATACATTTGATGCACGTTACCGAGAATGGGGTCTTTTGTGGGCAATGCAAATGACTTTTGTCCTAATAACATTTTCGTGATGCTAATTTTAAAACATTCTTAAAGCCTCAATTAAAAACAAATGCATTTCTTTGACTTTTATGTTTTAAAAGAAGCCTAATTTTAAGACTATAATTGAGGATTAATTACACTGCCCTTTTCCATAGACCTCATAATAAAATACTGTGCACTGTTTTCCACACTTACAGAAAGAATTTCAGCACTTGATTTTAGGGTAATTTTTCCTAGACTTTCTCTCAAAAGCAAATGATACTTAGAGTATAACCGTAAGTGTGTAACATTAATTAGTCAGGATTTCCTCTTAGGAGTGACACTTCTTTGGGTACCTTCTGAAAATAATAGATTAATTATTTTTTGGTGCTGCCTATATAAGACGGGGGTTATGATTGGGGATTGAAATAAAAATAGTACACCTATCATATTCTAAATGTACCTTCTCCACACCCGTTGTCATCCTGGGTTTCCTGTCTCGGAACTGGGCTTATCAACCTCTGAGAGCCCATGCCAAAACCCACACCTCAACCTGGGAGCCCCTAGGGACTCTTCTTCTCTTTACAGGTCCCACAATCCTGCCTGTTATCGGTCCTTTAGATCCTGTCTCCTTGTAATTTCTTCTCTCCATTCCCTCCCTTCGTCCCCAGTGCACTGGGAGTTCATACTCTTATCGACCTTTGCCTGCGTGCTCTGGTGAGATTCTTTCTGCCATATCCCCATCAGTAAACGGAGGCATTCCATCTCCCCAGCGTATTATTTTTTAGACTTGATGAAATGAAATCCATGCACTATTTGTCTAACATTTTATACATTTGTAAAGATAAATTTTAGATACAGAGGAATAATGCAATAATTTTAGATACAGAGGAATGACGCTGAATTTATTAACAGCACAAAAGCAATTTTCCTACAAATTATAGAAATATGTTTACTTTTATTAAACATCTTACATTTAAAAAATTTTGCACGTAAACTCTTTATTTAGTTTTATTTAACATATATGGAGAAGAGAGGACAAATCATTAAGTTTCTAGCTCAGTGAAGTTTTGCAAAGTGAATATAGGCGTGTGACCATGTAATTTAAATTAGGTCCAGGAAATAGAACATTACCGGAACCCAGAAGCTCCCCTGTGCCCTCCCTTAGTCCGTACACCCCCCATCCCCCCCCACACTGCCAAGGATAACCAGTAGCCTGACTTCTCTGACCTCTGCCACCACAGACATTTACTTGTTTTGAACTTTATGTAGTAGTCAAATAGCGCATCCTCCCGACGTCTGGCCTCTTTTGCTCAATGTGAAGTTTCTGAGATTTATTCATGTTGTAACAATGTATTTTTTCATTCTCATCCCTGAGACATCTTACTAGTTTTGATGACTTCATCCTACCAATAGCTAACCTGTCAAAGCACAGCATACAATTTAGGTAAGGCTTTCTTTATTGATATAAAGTAATATTTCAAGTATTATGGACAATTTAAACTATTGTGGCCAGCGTCTCATCAGATCTATGCCTCCACAGTGGTTGAGGGAGAGTTTGGGCTAGGAGAAGAAGCAGCTTTAGCTGTGCCATTTCCTCGTGCTTGAATTGTTCACATCCTCTACAATCTGATGTCTCTTTGCAGGAATCTTTTAAAAACTGTGTGTTCACTTTGCCAGGGCTAGTTTCGCTGAAATTAGATAACATAAGCCATAAATCCACTTGACCGGGCAAATGTGAGGTGGCAATACACAGTCTAACGTGTGTGAGATGAGGAGTGCCCCGCCAGCGCATCATGGAACTCTCTCTACTGTTCTATCAGAGTAAGTAACGCGTGGCCCTCTGGCATGTGGGAAAAGGGAAGGTCTTCACATTCTCCCCTACCAGAGTGGATCAGTGTGCAGCCCTCCCAGGGTACATCCTTCCTTCTTTGGAAACCACTGCTGAAATAAATGGTTGTAAGAGCATCCTCCCAACTCTTTGCTAGCCTCTTATCCCACTGAAGTCTACCCTCCAACAACCTGCCACGTCCTGTTTCTTAAATGCATATCCAATTAAGGTATTTCCATGCTTGAAACTTCACTCCCCCCTCCCCCTTCATTAGCTCTACAAATCGCCTCCGGCCTACGTGGCCAAGCTCTTCATTCCTGCCCTTCAGACTGAGCTGTCCTCTCTGCAGAACTTGCCGGGCTGTCCTCTAGTCAGGCTAAACTGCTTATTGTTATCTTAACATAAGCCAGGGCTTGACACAGGTCTCTTTAACTTTTGCTGCTTTGGCTCCCTTGCCCAAAAGGCACTCCCGCAACTTGCACGTGGGACGAATGCTTTCGCATTTTTGCAACTCATCTTAAGAATCATCTTTTCCATGGAGTTTCTCTTTTTCGGCAGCGGGATTTATGCAGCCATCTCATGCACTAGGGCTCTGCCCTCCACTCTTGGCCCAGTTTCTGGTGCCAGGACCTTCTCAAAAGGTACACTCTCAGCAGACAGTGATGGTTTACAAATGACCACATTCATTAGACATTAAAAAAAAACCTGACTGGCTCTCAAACTTTAGAGTGTAACACAATCATCTGGAAAGATTTTCAAAGCACAGATAGTTGGGCCTTACTCCCAGAGTTTCTAATTCAGTCTTGTGCGCTACACAGAAAACATATTCTAGAAACTTCCATCAAGGCTCCCTTACTCTAATGTTGGCAGTAGTGGAGCAACCTGGTTGAGGTGTGGAGAGAGTGGTGCTGTGGAAAGATTATACACCATATTTCAAAGAGTAGACGCGAAATAAGGTTTCTCGGCAGCAGCTCTATTGATATTTGGGGCCAGGTAATTCTTTGTTGGGGGGGTGCTGTTCTCTGTCCTGTGCATTCTAGGATGTTTAGCACCATCTCTGGCTTCTATCCACTAGTTGCAAGTAGCGATCAATTCCACCCTCATCGTCTCTGATCTCTCCCCACAAGCCCCCACCCCAGGCTGTAATAACCCAAAATTTTTTCAGACATTGCCGAATGTTCTGCGGGGGGGCAAAATCACCCCCAGTTGAGAAACACTGTGCTAGGTTCATCGCTTCTTAGCTGTGTGATTTGGGGCTAATTAGGAAATCTCTCTGTATTTTGGTATTATCTGTCCAATGGGTATAATGCCCCATCTTGAAAGGCTGCCGTGTATGAAGTGCTCGCCGGGCTCAGCTGGGCTCCCCCTGAAACTCAGCATTCTCCTGGCTGCCAAACCCTAGACAATTACATTGCTTCATTTGCCTTTTTCTCTCTTTCATTGACTCTTCCGTTGCTTTCAGCCTGCTAATCCTTATGTTCTCCAAGGCTTATTTTTAATGACTCCAGTGGTTTCTTTTGTGTAAATGACTATAAAATCTAAATCTCTAGGCCCCATCTCTTTCAACCTCCAATTGTGTGTCAGCGATGGCCCATTGGCTATTTGGACGTTGATTTTTCTTGCAAATACCTCAAATTCAACACGTATAAAATGATTCATTCTATTCCTTTTTTCTTTCTGATTTTCCTACTTAAATGAAATGCATCATTCCTCTTTTTTTAAAAAAAAAAGATTATTTATTTATTTATCTGAGAGAGACAGAGCACCTGCACGAGCGGGGGGAGGGGCAGAGGGAGAGGGACAAGCAGACTCCCCGCTGAGTGCGGAGCCTGCCTTGGGGCTCCATCCCAGAACCCTGAGATCATGACCTGAGCAGAAGTCAGATGCTTAACTGACTTGAGCCACCCAGGTGCCCAAAGGTTTTGACTTTAAAAACAAAACTGCAAATTAAAATTAGTAAGTATTTCAATTAAATGTCTGCAAAACCTAACATGTTATCAACTAATCAAATGTAAATCAACTTTTAGACAATTAGGTATAGATTAGACTTAATGTGGGATTTGGGTTCACTTGGGTATGTTTGACAGAAGATGGGGTTGAGTTGCCAAATTCAGTGCCTCGGCCCTAGGGACTATGATAGTCTTGAACAGTTCTTCTGGAGAAGTTGGAAATTCAGGTTTTAGTGGGAAATATTCTCATTTTAGATGTTGGCAACTTATTTATTTGAATTTTTTAAAGAAGTATGTAAGCATTTGTGACAATATGGATAGGCCTTGAAGGCATTATGCTAAGGGAAATAAGTTAGAAAGGGAAAGATAAATACTGCATGATATCAGTTATATGTGGAATCTAAAAAAACTGAACTCAAAAAACAGAATAGAATGGTGATTGCCAGGGGCTAGGGGTGGGGGAATTGGGGAGATTTTGGTCAAAGGGTACAAACTTGCAACTAGAAGATGAGTAAGTTCTGGAGAATTAATGCACAGTGTAGTGATTATCGTCAACAGTACTCTATTATATACCTCAAAGTTGCTAAGAGACTAAGTCATAAATGTTCTCACCACAAAAAAGAAATGATAATTATGGGACATGATAGAGGTGTTAACTAACACTATTGTGGTAATCATACTGCAATAGATAAATGTACAAAATCAAACTTTGTAAATCTTAAACCTACACAATGTTATATGTCAATTATATCTCAATTTAAAAAAATAGTATGTAGTCTAAATAAAATCTGTTGTGGGCCAGACTGGGCCCTTGGGCTACCAGTGTATGAATTTGATTTGATTGGCTTGGATTATTGCAACAGTCTTACTGATTTTTCCACCTTCATTCTTTCGAACCATCTCGTTCACAGATCTCCCTTCAAACTCTCCAAATCTTCAATTCATTTATCCACAGATTAAGTACAAATTGCTAAACCTGACTTTCAAAAAACAACATCATTTTGCTTTTAATTACCTTTCCAACTTTTTTTTCATTACACCTGCTACAGGAGTTCTACACTGTATTCAGATTGGACAAGCCAGGTGAATTACAACCTTCAGATTTTGGCTGACACAGTTTCCTTCCCCTGGATGCCTGTATTTCTCTTCTCCATTTATTTAATTCTTCCAGGACTTTCAAACTCGCTTCATGTCTGCATTCTCTGTAAACTCTTTCTTGACTTTTCCAAACCAATGTTACCTCTTTCTGTGGTATTTGTTGTCCTTAGCATTCATTTGGTAGATAGTTTATGCCACTTTGTTGTTTTAATTCATGTTCACGTGCATTTTGGTTTTGTCTCCTCAATAGATGTTTGATGATGGTGACGAATCTAGAGTAGTATATGCTGCTTCCAAGTCTAGAAAATTAAAAAGTTAATGCATCCAAAGTCTAGAAAATTAAAAAATGTCCTTGAATAATAATACCATGACACCAAAATGGAGAGTCAATATGTAAAAAAGGTCATTACTCCAGCTGCCTGGGAATATTCCTAAGACTGATGGAATGTTGGACCGAATTTGGCCAGATGTTCTGCTCAGAGTAAAAAATATATATATATATATATTTTTAGAGCGAAAGTCTGTGACAAGAAATATAAGGCATTTATTTTTGCTCCGAAGCTTCCGCGTATGTACTTTTGTCTGCTTATGGCTTCTCCAGAAAGCAGTACAGATGAAATATAACCCCAACTTACCAAGTTTTGTATTGGATGGAATTTTCATTACTCAGCCACGGTTCTTAGTATCATATTGTCTCTCACATTGTTACATGGTTCTTAGCATTGTATTGTCTGTCACATCGTAACATGCTTTAAGGCAAGTTGTAATCTATTATTTATATTTAATAAAAACTGATCCTCCGTACATAACAAGTTCACATGTAGGGTACTGTCACCCAAACCTTGCAAGAGTCGGAGGTTGCAGCATCTTTTCATCTTGCATCTGAGAGTTAACACTGAGTGCTGGCAGGGTTATTACTAGCCGTTCGCTGACTTTGACCTTTGTACCTTTCCTCTGAGTGTGAGATGCTCTCTTACTCTTTGTGGTAATCTAATTATGATGTTGGCTTTTCCTTTTTGTCTTCCTCAGCTCTGCTATCTTCAAACGACAGCTCGTATTACCTCTGTTAGTGCGAGTGGCCATATTTTCCTGCAACCAGGTTGGTTCCCCTTAACGAAGGGAAGCTTTGTCCATTACTATTCCCAACTGGTTTCTAAAAATAAAGCCTAATACTTTCTTTAGGACAGAGGTTAAACCAGCCAGTCTATGATTTTCTGAACCTAGAGCATCCCTGGATCTTTATTATTGTTACCTAGTTTCAATTCCTTAAGAATTTCTCCTGAATTCCTGACCGATAGGACTCCCAATTAAATCACCTTGGTGTTTAAGTGCTGTGCTGTAAAATTGGCCAATCAGGACTTTTTAAAATGAGTTAACACTAATTTTGACATGTGACCAGTAAGTGTTGATGCTGCAGTCTTGTTCATTCTCTTGTTTTATGAGCAAATGAGCCTTGTGAGGAGCACAAAGACGGTTTCCACTGCCTGCTCGCAGAAGCTGATGTACTTCTGATCCCTTAAAGAGCAGTTTGAAGTAAAATCAGGCAGAATACATTGAAAGTAGCTAGCTGGTTTATTTCTTTCATTTTGAGTTAAACATTTTTTTTTTTTCTTTTTCTTTCTCATCCTTAGCCTAATGGTCCATTTCCAAACTGGAGTTAAGTAGCTATGTGTTCACTATCATCTTCCACCCATCTGCTCTTTGCTTGGGGCAAGTTTTCTAAAACAATTCCATTTTGTCAGTTTCCACCTCATTTAAATACATTCAGAAAGCTGTGAGTTACTGTCCTGAACAGTATTCCAAACTTTCAAATTAATCTGCCATTTGAAAACCCGTTTTTCTTCATTTTAACTTTTGCAACTTTTCTTTATCCAAGGACCCTTGAAGTTATTATAAATAAGTCCAGCGGAGTGCGGCTCTCTACTTCTCTTACACCTGCCTTCCCTTTGGTCTTGTGCATTATTAAAAGAAAAATATCCAATTTCTTGTTTCTTGCCTAAGCTGTGAGTTTTTCTAATGTTACATTAACTGGTTTGCTTAAAGTGGTAAATTTTTTCTAATATTCTATTTTTTATAGCATATAAAAATAAGGTAAAAACAATATGAGTTTGAGGCAGCAAATATCTTGATTAATAGATAACTCTCACCAAATTTTTTTAACAGAATGGATGCATCTTCAGGCATATAAATATTTTTCATGCCGAAGATGTTCGAGTCTAAGAACAAAGTGCATTTCTGATAAAAAGAATAGCCTCTGCATAAGCCACGGAATACATTAATGGAAACGGCATTGGGGGGGTGTGTGTCTGGCTGGCTCAGTTGGTGGAGTGTGTGACTCGATCTGAGGGTTGTGAGTTTGAGCCCCACATTACTTAAAAAAAAAAAAGTATTGAGGATAACTATGTTCTTAGAACTGTGCTAGGCACTGTGGAAGTATGATTCATAGCACGTTAGCATTCTCATTGGAGGATAGACTGTGATATGGACATTTAAATGACAACATAAGGCAATATGTCGAGAGAAGTTACAAGATACTATTGGCAAGAGTCGGTTGTGAGTGTCATTGGGTGAGAATGGTCAGAGATGTCTCCGTGGAAGAGCGGACACTAGAGCGGAGTTTTGCATGATGGGAGGATCCAGATAGGCAGAGGGCAAGGAAGAGGGCATCTTGGATGGGGACAGTGGTGGGACTAAGGCTTACAGGCAAGAAGCAGAAGATGTGGCAGGTCCTAATGAGTATAATCGTCAGTTGGGAGTGAGATCTAATTTTGAAAAGGCATTTGGGGCCAGATTATGGAGGGCCTTGATTGAAAACCAAAGGAATTTGGAGATTATCTTTAGACCAAAAAGATGCTATTGAATAAATTATTAATCTGTTTGTATTTGTTTACTATGAAGTTAGGATAATAATAGTTCCTATTACAAAGGATGGTTGTGAGAAATAATTGAATTCATGTTTTACAATTATTTTGTTCCTAGGGTCTCCTATTGTAACTTTACAGTGATGTTGCTTATTACAAAGTAAACACCATCATATTTTGTTTTAAGAAGAAAAAATAACGCTGAATCACAAAAACCACAACCATAGCAAATGTGCATTAGTTGAAAACAGTGGTTGAAATGTTATTGGATACTCACTTTTCAGTTCATTGTGTAAGACATTGACTTGATTAAAAAGGAATAAAATTAGTTTTGTGAGCTGGAAGGAATTTAGGGAAAAGAAACGAAGAGGCAGCAAGGGAGATCCCCTTGAGAGGAGAGCCTGAGGTGATTCCCACTGTTTCTGGAAAGACTTCTTGCCGGCGCTCTATCATTCTCCTGCAAATTACGACACAGGTCACGCTCTGCCTAACGCGGTCATCGTATCCAGTGTAATGACACTTTCTGAAACCAAACTGACTCAGTGCCATTGACTGTACACACATATCCGTGTTTACAAACTAGCTGAATTCGGTGGACTTCAGCATCCATGGAACACAATCTACTCTCTTAAAGAATAAAACACTTTAATGGGGCGCCTGGGTGGCTCAGATGGTTAAGCGTCTGCCATCAGCTCAGATCATGGTCCCAGGGTCCTGGGATGGAGCCCCGCATTGGGCTCCCTGCTCTGCGGGAAGCCTACTTCTCCCTCTCCCTCTGCTTCTCCCCCTATGTGTGCTCTCTCTCTGTATCTCTGTGTCTCAAATGAATAAACAAAATCTTAAAAAAAAAAGAATAAAACACCTCAAAATCCAACATTTGCAATCTGAGTGACAGTGTGGTGTAATAGAATACAGGGATTTGGAAGGTGAAGTTCACATAACTATTGTTTAGCTGTGCGCTTCCAAGCAAGTTACTCAACCTTTCTGAGATCCTTTTCTTCATCAGGAAAATAGTAACTATTTCAGAAGATCACAGTGAGGATTCATGAACCAATGTATCTTAAATGACAATTGTGGCACCTGGCAGACAAGAAATAATACTCAGTGGTGTGTTGCAGGGGGCCCACACCAGCTCGCTAGAACTGATTGATAAATTATCAGAAATGTTGAGAGCTGGTTGTTAAACACAAGCATTTAGTTACAACTAAATAAGTTATATTAAAATCAACTGTAATATATACTCAAAACATATCACTTTCTAATCATTTAATTATATTTTATTATTATCTGTCTATGCTTTGAAGCTATTCACATCTATTGTATCTGTAGGATGGAAATATTATGTAATGGTATTCCACTGCACATTTCTTCCCAACTCTGCATTCAATGACTACTTGGTGGTAACCTGAAATCTTGGTGGAAGTATTTGTACCACAGATATTGGAAAATGCTACAAATCGGGGCTTCCCCCCCACCCCGCCCCGCTCGTCTACCCTCCTGAAGAGAGCTGGTTGTTAAACATTTCCCAACACACCACTGGTAACAAAAAACTAGTTTTCTTCCCTTTAATGTATGTAAAGTGTCCAGCAGAGTGCATGCATGGTACACAGAATAGGCTGGTGAAACGTAAGTCCTCATTGGTTTTTTAAAATATTTATTTAGTTATTTAAGAGACAGAGAGAGCACGCATGCACACCACACACACACACACACACACACACACACACACGTGCGCGAGTGGGGGGAGGGATAGAGGGAGAGAATATTCAAGCAGAATTTCTGCCCAGTGTGAAGCCCAAGTTGGGGCTTAATCCCACCTCCCATGAGATCGCAGCCTGAGCCGAAACCAAAAGTCTGATGCTCAACCGACTGAGCCACTCAGGCGCCCTAAGTCTTCATTATTCTTGTTGGATTAATTAATTAGACTCTTAGACGTGGAAGGAATCTGAGACATAATCTCATTCAAGTCCTGAGGACGTTGGGCAGGAGGGACTTAAGAGCCCTAGCCTGACATTTGGGGTTCAGCCTGAATCCCACTGAGTCCCTGTCAGCTCTGTCCAGAGCTCCGGGTTTGGTAACTCATCTTGGGCCTCACTGTCCTCCTCAGATACCTGGCGGCACTGCCAAGGGGACGTCCCTTGCTGCCTCTGCTGGGGCCCCTGTCTCGGGACCCTGAGCCCCTACTGTTCGGCCTCTGCCCTGTCCTTGCCAGGCCAACCTTCTGCTGCAGGGACAGCAACCTGCTGGGAGCAGATCCTTGCTACCTGTTGCCCACCCAGCACGAGTGAGTCTCAGGATTTCGCTTGCACCTGGACTCACCGCCCTCGGAGCCTGACATCTCAGTTAGACTCAGCCTCCTAGACCAGACATGCCAGGACCCGTGGTCATATTATTGCCATACACAAGCTACCAAGTCCCACAGCTGGCCTGCTGGGCTGAGCCACTTCGTCCCAGCCCCTGTCCCTGGGGGCAAGTTGGCCTCTGGGTCACGTATCCTGCTAGCCTTCTCTGTCTTTCTGTGGTTGGTTGACGCAGGGAAGACCCTGTGACGAAATATGAAAGAAGTAGAACTACAAAGGGCAACTAGCTCTATCACACATTAAAATATACTGTAAAGCCTCTATGACGAAGGGAGTTGGGTCCTGGCTCCTTGGAGAAGTGGGTCATTCCAGAACCGGGGCAGGGAGAGTACGAGGTAAACATGCGATGTCCTCTGATCTTATTTCCTGGGGAAACACCACAGTCTTTTCCACTGAGATCAGGTGCAGGCGCATTTCTACCCAACTTTCAAAGACCATATGGTTCACATGCTCTATAAATTATTCCTGAACAGGTGTCAACAAGCCCAGGCCCACAGATCAAATCTGGCTCACTGTCACCTGTTTTTATAGATCAAGTTTAATTGGACAGTCACACTCGGTCACGGCTGCTTGTTTCCTTATTGTCTATGGCTGCTTTGGGCAAAAGTTGAATAGTTGCAACAGAGACCACCATGTGGACCACAAAGCCTAAAATATTTACTGTCACTTACTATCGATCCGTTATGGCAAAAATGTACTGATACCTGTTCTAATATAGTGAAGAGGAAGGGAAATTTTCTGACTCCTTTTAGGAAACCAGTTTGACGCTGATCTGTAAGCCAGATAAAGACAGTACAAGAGTAAGAACTGAAGATCAGTATCACTCCTGCACACTGAACCATACATACTAACGAAAATATAGCAAAGGAAATGTTTTTCTGAAACCTCACTGACGTTGTTTTGGGCAGAAATTTAGTAATTTTGTTCAGCCACACACATCTGTGTCATCACTGGTGGTGGTCACTGTGCTTAGTGTTGGGGATATGAACACAAATAAATTATAAATGAAATCATAAATACACTTACTGTCCATGGGGGGAAGTAGACACTGAAAATATTTTGCTTGAAAGTGATGCTGTTTATCAGGGTATAAATGGGAGGTGTAGAAGCCATTACCAGGTCAGAGGGTTCAAGGAAGGCAGTGCCTTGAGGGTAAGTATATTGCCTTGTACATTGCCTTGTTCATTTTTTTTTAAAGATTTTATTTATTTATTTGACAGAGAGAGAGAGAGAGCGCACAAGTAGGCAGAGCAGCAGGCAGAGAGAGAGGGAGAGCAGACTCCCTGCCGAACAGAGACATGGGACTTGATCCCAGGGTCCCGGGATCATGACCTGAGCTGAAGGCAGGTGCTTAACTGACTGAGCCACCCAGGCGCCCCTGCCTTGTTCATTTTGCCCATGTTGAACCTGGCACACATCTGTGAGTAGGAAGCTTGGGTTGCGTACTGCGGTGATCCTTGTGTCTAGCCCTGAGCCTGACTCCAGTTTCCTCCAGGTGAGAACATTTCATTCTGCTCTGTTGTGCTTCATGTGTCCAGCACGGAGCCTGGTGCTTAGCTTCTTGTGGACAGGCACCTGCATCATGCACTGTTGAGTCCCTCATGCTCAGTACTCAGCCTGCTCTCAGCTCCTCATGGGGTAGATGCCTTGTGCACTGCTGTTTTCCATGTGCGCAGCACTGAGTCTGGTGCTCAGATCCTTGTGCGCAGGCATCTTGTATTGTGCACTGTTGCATTCTTTGTGCCAAGCGATAAGCTTAGAACAATCGCTTTCTTTGTACATTGTTCGTGGGGCCCGCTTGTGAGGCTAGCACACAGCTCTCTGAAGGTCAGCATTTTGCATTGTGCACTTTCAGGTTCCTTGTGCCTGGTACTGGGTCTGGCACATAGTAGGAATTGGAATGACTCTCAGTTGAATCTCACAGGGTCAGCAGAGGTTCCCTAGGGAAAGGTAGGACGCCAGGGTTCTGGGTAAAAGAAGTAATCCGAAAGAGGCAGGATTATAAGTGTTGAGTTGTGTATTGACCCCGCTCCTACTTTTATTCCTTTCTCCTAGTATTTTCCCTTTGGATTTTTTTGCCATCCCTGGCCAATGGGACACGGAGACACATTTCTGGGGACCCGCTGAGACCTCTGCTTACCGTTGGGGGCCACATGTTGGGGGCCTTGGTTCCACTGTCCACAGAATGTATGTCTTTGAAGTGAGATAAGCAAGGCTCAGGGAGCTTTCTCGATGACTGTTAGGCTCAAGAAGCAGCACACACACACACCCCAGAATAAACAGAGTAAGAGGCAACTTACTTCAACTGACTTTCACATTCCCCCTGCTCTACCTAGAAACAGCTTTTTGTTATTTCATGGTTTTCTGATGAAAGATGTCACGGGTGGGAAAATCTTCAGCAACTCTGCAAGTGTCAGAAACGTTCAAAGAGGAGGGAAAACATGCTCTGAAAGCTGAGTTAAAACCCCTCTCTCTTCTGAATGCCCTTCACAGCCCTGGGTCTGGTCTTTTCAATTTGGCTTTTGAAGTTCTGTTATCTTTCAAGCTTAATTCCTCTTGGAGTGTGACCAATTTACTAGAGAAGTTACGTTTTTTCGAAAGGAATACTGAAACCTGAGCATTTCCATAGGAATATGGATTAGCATTCCTGCACTTCTTCTCCCGTAGCCTTTGCTCTGTTCAAAAGTGCATTCTTGTGCAGACCTGTGAGTCCCACCCTCTTGTTTCCCAAACAAATTGACAAGGTCAAGCAACGTGAGTATGCTAAAGGGATCCCCCTCCATCCTGCCCATCCTGTTGTGAATGAGTTTAGGTCCGGATGTATGAAACTGGTGCTTCTCAGAGGTCACAGGGCCTGCCACCATTTTCTGAGGTGTGGGTGTATTAAAAAATGAGATATGTCAAAATATGTGATATGTGTCAGAGTTTTTCAGGGACTGCAGTCTCATTTGGAGGTCATGCCACTGGTCTGACTTTGACCTCTCATATGGAGGTCTCATTTGGAGGTCATGCCACTGGTCTGACTTTGACCTTTCACTTGGAGGTCTCATTTGGAGGTCATGCCACTGGTCTAACTTTGGCCTCTTTGCCAATGTGAGTCAGTGGTCCTTCTTGTACCTCCTGCTGCAAGTGAGGAGCCCTACGCTAAATGCGTGCATCTAAGAGCATCCATATTTGGTGGTCCCTGAGCGGCATCGGGCATCAGAAGCTACTTTTCAGCAAACAATGATCTTTTGCTATTCTTGATATTATTTAAATAGTTAAATTTTTTCATTAACGATTTAAAAAAAATCATTTACTGTGGTGTAGAGTGGGAGTCTCAGGCCTGCATGGGATGGGGAGATGTAGATGTCATAATCCTTGTCCTAAAATTGCTTATTGATATAGAAGAAATGTCAAAGACATCATTCTCTTAATTATGCTGCACTTATTAAGACAACTTAAGTCAACATGTACATTTTAGAATAGAAAATAGTGGCTCTCTATGTGGGCTGCCTGCCTATCTGTACTACGAGGGGTAGGAACTGACATACACGTTTCTTTTAGGTCTCTTCCAGACTGCTTGTGAGATACTGAAATAAGCAGCCCAGTGGGTCGACGTTAGCCATATTACCCATCGTGCCCTGACAGGAGTGGTTCTGTTTGACTTGGGTAGATATTCAGGTCAAGATTTTTCTTCTATTCACAGCTGCGGCCTCTTCAGTTAGTGAGTTTTCCAAAATCACTCATTCGCCAAAGTATATTCCCAAAAGATGTGCCCGTGTCTGTATGATATAACCAATCAACTGAGATGCAAGAATCAGCTAGACTCATAGAATGACAGTTTCAATTTGCAAGTATTTTCACCATAAGCAGAAATAAGTAGATCATCTATCATTTGGTTGTTTTCCTTGTACATACAGGGCCTTCAATTAATTCAATTAATATAATTCTTTCATTAATATCTACTAATGATTTTCTAAACATGTCAAAGCAAATAAAAGTAGGTGTTTCTCCTACTCGATGACGGAGTTATTGTGTATATGTAGATCCCTGTTATTCTCCAGTACTCTGGGGGCTTGTGAACTGGCTACGTCTCATCCATCATATTGTCCATCATATTGTGTTTGCACCTTCTCAGACTAAGATGCATTCACATGCAAAAAGGTAGAAGTCAAGTGTAATTAAAAACACCGAAGAGCTCTATTTCTATACCACCAGTGAACTGAACTGCTCACCTTTCATATTATAATCCCCTAAACGATGATACTCAGAGCATGGTTTACTATGATGAACGTGGCAATTAGTTTATTGTTTCTGAAATTCACAGTTTTAATTCATGCTTCATTAAGTGTAAAACCTAGCAGTTTAATAGAGGACATTTAGAGGTCCACATTTATGGAGGGGCAAGGTCTCTTAGATAAATAAAAGTTGATATCTACTGCTTCACCATTTGTATGTTAGGAGGGCATGAAGAAGTGAAGTGACTTCAACTGTCTCACTGGTGCCTGGCATGAGAAGGTAGAGAACAGAGTTTGAAGGTAGCCCTTGGTCCTTCACATTTCTATCCTGCAGTACATTAAACATATAATGGGCATTTGGGAGCCCAGCAAAGGCTTGCACTATGTCCACTGCTGTTGGTGGGTTGGCCACCAGAGGTCTATTTGCACAGAGGACTTAGACTCTCCTGGCAGAGAACCCACTCTTAGGGAAGAATAAGATAGGCAAACAAACGTAGTCCAGCAGTGAAGCCCCCATCACTGTAATGAAAGAGGATTTATTCATTCAATCCACAAATATTTATTGATCATTTATCATGAGATTCTAAGTTTGATAGAGTGTCTATTGCCCAAATTTGTCTTCTGCTCTAGCCTGGCCATATGGAGAGGGTGGATTTTGAACATAGGGATGGAAAGAGCTGCTTTGTTGATAACCCCATAGGAACGTTTTGGTACTTTTTAAAAGGTGGTATAACAGAAGAATAGAAGGATACCCCCTCACATACATTCATACACTGGGGATGTGGAGGCTGTGGTAATGCCCACCGGGGATGCCACACTGCCCAGCAAAGTTGGCCGTGGTGCTGAGACCTCCATACCAGACAGGTGCGCTGTGGTGCTGGTTGGCTTGTTTGTCAGCAGGGCTAAGAAGCTCTTGAGGACTTCTGGGAATGCTCTGAGAGCACGCTGCAGAGGCTGGGACCCATGGGGGGCACGAGCCAGCCAAAGAGATTGAAAAATAATTAATTTCACATAAATAATTAAGAACATTTTTTTAAAGATTTTATTTACTTATTTGTCAGAGAGGGGTGGGGGAGAGAGAGAGCACAAGCAGGGGGAGCGGCTTGTGCAGGCAGAGGGAGAAGCAGGCTCTGCACTGAGCAGGGAGCCAGATGCGGGGCTCAATCCCAGGACTCTGGGATCATGACCTGAGCCGAAGGCAGACACTTAACTGACAGCCACCCGGGGGGCCCCATATAATGAATTTTTAAGTTATTTCTCTAAATATTTCAAAGACATTGTTTGAAGGAGAACTTGAAAAGATTAAAGTGACTTTTTTGAAGATGATCCCCTAGTCACCAATAATTTGGCCAATTTAACACACTGTTCAAAATAAGGGTTTGTGTGGCTGAATTCAGCTGGTTAGTCTGTGTGTATAAATACAGATAACACTCGGTGGGTGTCTACTCCCTTTGTAGTCTTTCCCATGATGGGGCTGCAGTTGAAAAGCACTGGCGCCCATTCTGTCCTTGTGATTCTGACCACTCACCTCAAATACCGTTTGTTTTTAGTGCTGTCTGAACCTTTAGCATAGAGTTCCCAAAGACATTTCAGGAGCCCAGAGGGAATTATCAATTCCATGTTCTCAGAGCTTGAGGCATGGGTCTGTGTCCCTACGAATTTCACACTATTTTTACATTAGTGCCTCAAACACAACAGCTACAGATAATAATGCCAAGTAAACATGTTGTTCTTAAATTTATCTTTAAATTTAATTGTGCTTTCAGAGAAACTTGATACAGTTCAGGAGGAAGACTCAGGGTGGTGATCAAGCCAAAGTAATGCGATAATCACATGGGGATGAGACACTGTTCCAGAATCGCTGAGAATCGCACCCATGCACACATGTGTCCATGCACATGCACAGAGTGGTGGCATGAATAATACTTCCTGTGTGAGCACCCGCCTCGAATCAGCAAGACATATGTCTTTCTACCATTAAAACTTCTTACATTCGAGGTATCGACACTTTAATTAGGCAAGTTGTATTCTTTTATCAAAGTATTTGTTTCCAGATCAGTTGATGTGAAATATTAATTTATTGAGTTTTTCTTTTCTTTACGTATATTCACTTTGTTTGGCTGGACTGTGACACTTTTGGAATGGAATTCTTAAAAGGCAGCTGTGCAAATTTGATAGGTAATCGCTAACAAAAGAATGGTTTTGATTAGTCCCATAATGAACCATTATCACTAGCTTCTTTCAACAGGCTTACAAATACAAATATGCCCATACATATTACATGTGTACTAAATGTGTGTACATTTTAATTTTAATGCTAATTCATATTTTTATACAGACTCAATACACGTTACTATTCAAGGTTGATTAAGTACAAGAGGGTTGAAATGCAGCCAATAAAACAAGATTAGAAAGAGATTAGAAACAAATTTTAATTAGAAAATCACCACCTCAAATCCTTTTAGGAAGTAGGCAGACATAAATAATAAAGAGAACCATTTAGAGACTTCTTGACAAGCAGCCCTGGGCTGGAATTCTGGAGGGCTGCATTCTGGTCACACCTCTAACGCTGGCTTTTTCTAGTGACCTTTAGTAATGGTTTGCTAGATCTTTCAGAACCTGGGAACATCCTAGGTGATCAATAAGTGCCTCTGAATCTCATTAATCCCAGGAGAAAGAATCTCAGGTCTCTGTTTTCCTTACAGAACAATTTTTGAGGCCATTTGGACCTCAAAATGGCCTGGGACCAATTTGAAAAAGACCAACTCTCCTGGCTCTGATCTTTGGAGACTTCAGATATTCTGGATCAAGGCTAGATTCTATGGACTTGTAAAAAGACCGGAAATATTTTCTCTTTTTAGCGTACAAACCTTAATGTTAAAGATATTAAAAAACGTTACATGATCTATACCTTGTCATAAACTTCTCTACAAGTTACCATTAAACTGTTTTGTTTTTTGTTTTTTGGGTTTTTTTTACCCCTTGAAGTGTCCCAGAAGAAATGAGACTTGCTCTGGTTTTTATCACCAGGGAAGTGTCACCTCGAGGGTCACTCTGCCTGCATTCGCCTTCGGGAACCTACCCCTGTCCTTCAGGTCTGCCGCTTGCTTTGTTTGGAAAGGCCCTTTGCGACCGATGCCTGCTGCCCCATCACCCTGTGAAGATGATCAGCATCAGCTGATTAAACACGCCAGCACTTGGCGAGCACTCTGTTTCTCCGTATTTCTTGGAGTTGTTTTCCACGGCCGCTGTACCAAATTACCGCAGGTCCGTGGTTGAAAACGATACAAACTTGTTCTCACATTTCTGTAGGTTTAGCAATCCAGCACAAGTTCCGTTGGGCTAAAGTTCAGGTGTTGACAGGTGTTCCCTTCTGGAGGGTCTAGGGGAAATCCATTTCCTTGCCTTTTGGAGCTTCTACAGGCTGCCCGCCTTCCTCGGCTCATGGCTCCCGCCGTCGGTCGTCAAAGCCAGCAACGCCGCATCCCTCTGAAAAGGACGTGTGAAGCCGAATTCTGTGCATTCAGAAACGGTGGAGGCTCTTTGTAGAGTTAGCAATCTACGGGGAACCCCTGACCCTCGTGCTGGACTGCTTTTAAAGGGGGGGGCGGCATGTATGTTTGGAAACAATAGCCCTTTCACCAACAGCTCCCAAGCCCTGGTAGACAGACGCGGTTCACAGACTCCGAAGGGAGAGAAGTTGGCCCATCAGGCACCAAGCCTGCTGCTGCCTACGTGCTGTGCCTGATGGAGTATTTCTTCTCAACCGAGCTGCCTTTGGAGAAGAGACACTTGTTCTTGGGCTCCCAGTCAGGGGCTTTCTATGGGAACGCCTATTGCTGTCCGTTCAGTTCTGCCTCTTCAACTCCCCACCCCATTCTGAATCATTATGAAATAGCACTCTTATTCCTCAAAAGTACAAACAATGTAATTGGAAAGAAATCTTTGAAAGTGCATTTGCATTTGTATTTGTAACATGTGTAATAAGGCACCTGCATTAGAACCTTACCGAATGATCCTGTTTGGGCCTAAATTTCATCCTTGGCCTCGCTCTAAAGGAAAGGCTTCCTATGAAAATTGATAAACAGATGCTAGGGGGCCTGAGGAACCTGCTTAAGAGAACAGACTGTTTTGAAATACTTGAGTAACACCAATTTGGAAAAAAAAATTATGCCAATTAAGAGGCTTTTATTTCATAAAGCAGATGCAGTTAGGTATTTTTCAGTATATTGTTAGTACAGTTTTGCACCTTATCCACTTGGGAATAATTGCAATGAGTTTGCTTGAAGACATTCTATATTTTCACCTTGTTAGCCCAAATTGCTAAGATTTTGCCATATTTAGTCATTTTTAGGGGGAATGTTTTTGGTGAAGTTTTCTTTTTTTGCTTACACTGTAGACTGTTCTCCTGAGTGGAGAATGGCTGCTGAGTGTGCCAAAAAGTACAAAAGACTTCAGCAGGAAGACACTATTTACGATCATTTGAAATTCTCCATCCCTAGAAAATTCTCAAATTAGGCTTATGAAGGCAATCCAATTTAGCTAACTGCTAATTGGAGAAAGCAAAAGCATATTGGCGGGGCTGGTATTTGGACTTTCCTTGTCCTGGGTTCCTACTTCCCCTTAGCAGCAACATGCCTCCCGTGTCCCACGTATTGCTCCTCACAGGGCGCTTCTACCAGGCGCGGCACCCAAACAGTGCTCTTGTAAGGCCGTCAGCCTTAGTGGCAATTAGTGATGGTTCTTGCTGGTCCCTCCACATAAAAGGTGCCAAATCTAAGATCAGATGTGATTATGATGGTTCACATGCCTTTGCTTTCTCATACGTGAGTAAGGACCCTAATGTCTTAGATGTTTCCTATACGGCAGTGAAGTTAGTAGGAAAAGTGAGGCTTTCATCAACTGAGGTCTTCTGTGAGGTGATTTCAGGTTGAGTAGGGGATGGACTTGGAACTGGGGATGTGTGTCTCTGGGTTTGTAGGTCTCTTTTTTCTCTGACCCCTCAGGACTCTTGTTCCTGTTTGTGTACATTATAATCAGCATTCCTTGGCTTCCAAAATCACCGGTGTCATTTCAGCTTTTTTGGTTCAGCAGCAACTTCACCACTGCTTAAATTTTTTTTTCTCTTTGCAGTTAGAACTGTTTCACAAAGCCGTATGGTGCCACCAAGCCTCCGGGAAGAATGCAGAGATTTCATAATGTAAAAGGAATAACTTATTCACGAGAGCCCTGGTAGAGCTAACGTAATGAGCTGAGGATTTCTCTAGAGATCTGTTGCCTGTTTGATGACAACAGGACACGTTTTTCTAAACAAGGAGGTTTAAAACCTCCAGTGGAGGTACGCTATTAAGTTATAGGATTTTTACTTCTCTCTACATTGCTCAATCAACAGCGGCCATGGCTTTTTTTTTTTTTTTTTTGTCAGTGCGGTGAAACCTGCCTCCAAAGCATCCTCCCAGGCCAGGCCTTCTGCTTTAGGTCCCTGTGGGGAGGCTCCAAGGTTTAAAGCAATTCTCAAACTTATTCAGGAAGCAGAACTATTGGAAATCACAGAGCTTTTTTTCCGAGCGTGATGAAAAAATACTGGCTTCCTGAGCCCCAAATAACCAATTAGAAAAGTCAGTATAAGTCAAACAGAATCTTTGAATAAACTCTGAGATCTATATTGTTGGTAGCAGCAGCAAAATTTAAGAAAAATTTAGAATATAAAAGATGATCACTGATAAATTTCTATTCATTGTTTTAGAAAAACTTCTCTAGTTGTCTAGCAAAAGACTGTCATTTTTCAGTTTTATTGGTGGAATACCCAGGCTGACTTTCGGAAACATCCGTATTCCAGTGGGGCATAATTTCACAGTCACTGGTATAAAACTGTATCAGCCGCATAGTGCTCTAGAGTTGATGACAGCATGTGATTATGACCTTGGACGCAGTATTCAGAGTTTAGTGGCTGGCTGACAGTTGAGGCACAAGGAAATCTAATGCTACATTCATTATGTTTGATTTCATTCATGGCTTACGGGAGAAGGGACTGGCATCTAGACCCGAGACACTCTCTCCAGGGTCACTGCACGATAGGTGAGGAGCTGGCCTGTCACCGTGTGCTGCCATCATGCCTATCCCATGCTTAGAGAACGGCATCGCTGCTAACTGAACGGGAGAGATGATCACTAAGGCTGTGTCACTTGAGAAGGGATATATACCGAACCAGAGGGGAAAGGGCTATTTATTTAGAGAAGTTCACCATCAAATCACTGGACAGGAGAAACAACTCATGGGGAAAGTCAACACTTACTACAATCAAAAGGGAACCCACTGTAATTTGCTGATTTCTCTAGGCACTCTCAGTGTGATGTTGAGCAAAACTCCCTCAAACATTTTCTACTGGATAGGCAGCCATGACTGCGAAAAATCCCTCTTTTTGTTGCTGCTGTTGACACCTCTTTCCACGGTTTTCTGAATTATATTAAGCCTGATACAGTGTATCTGATGTTAGCACTCACCCAATTTAGCATTAATTTCTCTGGATGGAAATATGAGCCATATGTTTAGGTTAGTAATAGCAGCACTACGCATTTGATCATTTCTGAGCAGACTGATTTTTTTTTTTTTTTCATCTCAAAGAAGCAGTTCTGGGAGTTTGTATTCATTTTTGAAGCATCAGCCGCTTTCAGTACAGAGGCCACACACGTTTCCTAATCTTATTTTATTTAATTTCTCGACTGGTCTGACTCTGATTAGAGGTTCAAATAAAACTGATTCTTCTATGCCTTGATTATGTTAAAGTATTTCTGTCTCTCTCCTGACACAGCAGAAACTGCATGTAAATTAATTGTTACAAAGTTGTAGCAGAAAAACTAGTATTCTTTGAGGTGGCTCTATTACTAGATTTCCAGATGGCTGAGATTTTTTTTTTTTTTAATATACTCAACCTCACTTCATAAAAACATTTTCACAAGGGTACAGAAATCCAACCGGGAAGCGCCTCTTTCCAAGCGCGCTCATATGCACATAAACAGCTTCGATTTGGGGAGCCAGCAGGGGGTGTGTAAAACAAAATGAGTAAAAAAAAAAAAAAAAAAAGGTTGCACAGAGAGTAATTTTAATCCATTCCACTTTTAAATACCACAATAAATTTAATTTTCACAATAAATTAAATAGCCATATTCAGTTTACAAAATAGAATTACTTAGTGTGAAACCAGTATTTACAACAATATACATTATGTACATGACATTTCTCTTTGTTGACACAGAACATGGAAGTAAAAGGATTTTAACTTTCCAATGTGTGATTGACATGCTACAAGTAACACCATGGTCTATATGAGAAAACAATAGTGCAAAATCACCACAGGAACTTCGGGACAATGTCAATTTTATGAGATACGACATTCTTTCGAATAATAAGAAAATAGTATTTTCTGTTTCCACGGCACCAATTCAGGAGCTGAATTAAAGAGCCAGCTTTCCCTTAGAAAAGAATGCATAACTGCATCTTCTACTTCCTGAAGCTTCACAGCCATTGGTACGTTTTCACACATCATCTTTTGGCTTAACTCTATGAAAATGGCGGGCGACAAATTCTGACTCAAAGGAAGACTAAACTCTTTGAGAATAGCTGAAGTCACTTTCCCCTAATACCACCACCTTTTCTTTTTGTAAATATCTTAAAAGATGCAACTACTTGGACAGCAAATTATTTTTTTGTAACTTTTCAATAGAAAAAGAATTGATCTTATATTTGGTCACACACTGTGTATGTACAAGTACACACGGAAAAATGACTTGGATAGTTGTGTCTAAGAAAAGTGCATATTTTAATCTAGAGGAGACATTGTGTGTCTCCAGCCACAACACATAGTGTTATATGACTTATTATTTTAGGGCCAGTTCAATGTCCTCCCAGTGATCTGGTAAAATTTTTGATTGAAAGGGTGAAAAAATTTGCGCAATTTGGTAATGACAGAGGGGTCCACCTCTGGATGAATGCGCCCCTTGCTGCCCGCCAGGCACTTATTAAAGATAATGTTAAATCGCAAGCAGTAAAACCCTCTGGTAGCATTGAAATATAAATTGTACTGACTTATCCTAGGGGGAAGATTTAGGAACTTCTCCACAAGCTGAAGTTCTGGCAGAGGTTCCGTGATGAGGCGATCTCCATCGACAATGTGAAATTGCTCAATCGGAAAGTATTTTAACCACCTTTCCAGATGTTTGGTGTAGATGCTGGTTCTTACTGCCTTGTATTTTGTGTTCACTTCGCAGGTATTAGGGTCTATTGCCAGCTTCTCAAACTTGTAGTAAGTTTTATTCTTCCTCTCCTTCCCCTCTAGCACCTGAGTGTAATCAGAAATAGCTCTTGTGGTTGGCTCCCTGACAATGATCAACAACTTGATGGATGAGTTCATCTTGTAAATCCTTTCCGGAACCTCCTCCGTGATAAAATATGCTGGGCTCTTTTCAATTGTGATTTGCTGTGGGTAGGAAAAAGGCATCTTTTTCCTGTACCACTCAATGCCCTTGGCATAATTCTCATCATTGTCAAAAAAGTGGATTTCTTGAGAGGCTTTGACCACAGCTGGATGGAGGTTCAGCATCTCAAGCAGGGCCCTGGTGCCCCCTTTCCTCACCCCAATGATAATGGCCTTGGGGAGCTGCTGGACCAGGTCATGAAGGCGAACCTGATCCTTGGAAACGTTGCCCTTCCGGAACTCGTGCAGCAGGCCACGTTTAAACTGCAGGGCGCGGAGAGGGAATTCGGCCTGGCCACGGGCTCCAAATCGGCCTTCGATGGGGCAAATGGGCTGTAGCCTGAAAGCAACAGAAAGCGGCTTTTAGAAGCTCCTGGCGACTAACTTGTCATTTTTCTGCTTCCCTAGTTGGAGTAAGACTTTAGATGCATAAATAAAACCACTGGTTCCCAGCCTGCTGCAATCCATAATGAACATATGTTTGGGAAATTTTATTTTAAGCAACCCTGTATTAAATGGAGCACACATAATTGATGGGATTATTTTTATTAGGGCTCCTTAAAATTTTTATTCGCCAAGCACTTAATTGACTACAGCGTGCATTGATGTTCGCAGTACAGGACAGACAAGTGACACCAGCCATACTAATAGCCTTTTAACAGCTCACCAGTTAACATCATTTAGAAAACTCGAAAGGCAGAAGATAACCATCTTCAGCTGGGAGGCCAAAGGCTGGCTAGGAGGCCACGTTTTTTGGGTTTCGTGGGGTAGTGTTTCTTTTTTTTTTTTTTTTTAAAGATTTTATTTATTTATTTGACAGAGACAGAGACAGCGAGAGCAGGAACACAAGCAGGGGGAGTGGGAGAGGGAGAAGCAGGCCTCCCGCCGAGCAGGGAGCCCGATGTGGGACTCGATCCCAGGACTCTGGGATCATGACCTGAGCCGAAGGCAGTCGCTTCACCAACTGAGCCACCCAGGCGCCCTCGTGGGGTAGTATTTCTTGCAGCTCAGTAGCACTCATGTGGCGCTTAGAAATCTCTGAGATCTAATCTGAGTAGAGGTCCCAGTCTCTGCCCGTGACTAGTTGTATCATCAACCTGCAAAAATCCAATCTTGGCACTTGCTGAGCTTTTCGTTCTATGAGAATTTCTGCCATTGGCCTTGGGGACAGCTAGGCAAATACTCTATTTCTTCTGCCTCTCTCTCTCTCTTTCTGTCTAAAGAGGTCGAGATTATGTTTTTACTTTGCTGAATGTAGGAACAAATCCAACGCCATCAGCAAGTGCTGTCTATCACCTCCCACGCCTGGGACCAGAAATCAACCAGACCTTGGCAGAGCCAGAAGCTTTGGGTTCTCACTGCCAAGCCCAGGGATATCAGGGACTCAAGCATAGGAAGGAAGACGTGCAATGGATGGAGCCAGAAAGGAGGATTTCCACTTCAGCATTGCCCTAAATAATGAACCACCACCACTGTTTTTTTTCAGAGAGAAAGGCGTGGTAATAATCATAATGATATTAGACTAGAGCTACTGCTTGATTTGGCACGACCAATGTCTATGGGTGGCATATGGAGTTTCCTTTTGGGTAACAGTCTGGAACCTAACTGAAATTCATTCAAACTTCCCTAAGTTTATCTGAAAAGGCATTTTAGCCTTCTTGCTAAAGGGTGTAAGATTAGTCAAAATGGCTGTTAAGCCAATCCTCCAACTGAAGCTTCTAGCTATCCTAATTATTTCGTGTCTATGTTCCCCTCTCTGTGGCAATGAGGCTGTCTCTTGCTTTTCCCAAGAGACCCTATTGTACCATTCTCATCCTCTGTAATGTTTATAATTAAAGGAAGAGGGAAACTTTGTCATGCCACGGCATTCTACAGAACTGAGGGGAAAGAGTTTGCCTGTCTGTTTAAACGTCTATCAGAATGCTTATGGAAAACTATACTCATATATTATTTGTTTGTGGTGTTTGTTTTTTATGATTTTAGAAACAACTCATGCTCATTGTGGAAAACATGAAAATATGGAATAGTATAAAAAATAACGGGGTTCACATTTAATATTTTAGGGAAACATGAATTTTGTTTTTATAAATTTGTTAACAAGATTAATATGCTAGAGCTCTACGTGGAAGATATAAAAGTAGTAACACATACGTAGTCAAAGATATTTTTAATTGTGACATTGATGGGGATATCACAAATTCATCTTTCAGCTCTTCTTGGGTTCTGGTTGAAAATTAAGCCCTAATTCACTACAGCATCTGTTGAATGTAATGGATGGACTTCTCTCCAATGCATCTAGAACGATCCTTTTCTGTAAGGACTTAATTCTCTTGCAGAACTCTGGCCAAGAGAGCCTGAAACAGACCATCTCTGCCCTGTTAGAGCAGGAAAGAATTTCCCTACTTCTAGAAAGGCTGTTCTTTCTTTCCTTCCTTCCTCTTTCTACCTTCCACCTTGGCAGCTCATACCTTGCAGAACAATTGCTTTTTGACTTCCTAACTCATGGTAGGAGAAAACATATTATTTCTATTTCCTGAAGAGTAGATGCTGAGCATGGGCCTCAGACAAGGAAAAAAAAACCCATGGAATCTTAGGACCGGAAGGGACAGCTCAGCCCCCCACCCAGAGAGCAGGGTCTTCAGTTACTAAAGGATAGGCCTAAGTAAGTGTGTGTCAATTTCAGACATAATTTTGTTCAAACTCTCAAATTAGAGGTTTTGGGAAAGCCCAAAAGCTGTCCCATCAGAGACCAGACACTAAGTTAAAAATGAAAAGAATCATTGACTAAATAACTACTGTGTTAATGATCACTGGATCAATCACTCAATAAAAAGGAAATGATTGGAAGCTAACTGAAGGTATTGGGAAGAACTTGACATAAAAGTTCCATCAGGGACAGGACAATGGTGCCCACCTCAAGGCTTTTCATTAATAACTAAGTACCACTTTAGAGAACTACTTGAAGTCAGTGACAAACTCTGGATTATACCATTTCCCATAGTTAGCAACCAGTGAGTGGGAAGTTCACTTAGGAATTTTGAATTGAAAAGCATCAGACGGGTTCACTTTACTAGTTGAAACTGACACTGGCTGAAGGAAAATAAAAACCACTGCAATATTATTTGTTAAATAACCTAGTGATAAGACCTATAGATTAGAAAAGGGAAATTTTAAGGAAGATATTTTCATTTTAAGTGTGGCTGCATTTTCATGGAAAATGGGAAGTGAATTCATAGAGAACATATTTCCATCTTTCCGGTGCAAGAATTAATTTTAAAGGGCAAAGAAGGGAGCTTCTCATTTCAGAAATTAACGTCTTTGTCTTTTCCAATCATACCAAATGTGGGACAGTCCAGAGGTACTCAATGTGAAGCCAGCTGATATTTGGGGGGACTTCTTGCAAGTCTAGTTAGTACCTCTCAACAGTTTGCTTATTTAGAGCCAAGTGCTAGTTCTATAAATTTCCTCTCCCTGGATTTTTCCATTGTTTTCTGGGCAATTACTCTGAGCGACAGCCTCCTCATCTGGTCCTTTCAGCTCCTGGAAACCAGACTTAATTAACATGGTTAAAACTCCCCAAGCCTGCAGCCATCTTTCCAAAGCAATGGATTCCAACTTGATGAGCTCCTTTCCAGGCTCATACATAATTTTAACTCTCCCAGTAGCACATTCATTGCTCACTCATAAATTTCAAAATGAAGATAAATAGATATAGCATCACTATTTTGTGATGGCTAGAGGTCGACAACCAGATGCACACAGACCACACTGAGCTCTTGTAAAGGACATTTTTAACATATACGGCTTTATCCCTTCTCTGAAAACAAATGTCAACGCACACAGAATACAAATGGATCTTGACGAACACCTTGGTTTGAGCAACTTGGAGCTCTTTCTTTTAAAGACTCAATAAATCAAAACCAATATTGCAGAAAAGCACATTTCTTGGGAATTTTGAGAGAGGAAAACAAATGGATAGGTTTAGGATTATGTCCTAAGGAAGTTTAAATCAAGAGACACTTGAAGTCACACAGGCATAAGTATGTGTTGAATTACCTACCTATCCAAGCTCCCAACTCTGGCGACTAGATACAGCAGACTCCCAACGGCAAGGCTTCCCAGCACCAGGAGCTTCTGTCTCAGCCACGCCTGCTGTTTGAATAGCATGGCCCTCCATCAACCTTCGGGACTTCTGCAGCCTGAGAGACAGGGAGAGAAGGGGACTCATCAGCAGGCGTCTCTAATAGGCTCTGTGGTTTGTCACAAAGCCACAGAGGGGGAGTCCAGGTGATTAAGTGATACTTCATGGAGAAAAGATCCCATACTGACCTTGACAATGTTCAGGGTGTAACAGCTATTTACCCAAACTTGCCTTCCTTTTCCTGGCCCATGTTATAAGATCCAATACTAAACTAGGGGGAAGCTCCTAACTAGACAGAACCTGCTGGGCAATTGTCAGAGTGAACTAATGCATATCTTATAACATATATATATACCCTGTGTGTGTACGTACATATATTTGTTGTTACTGTTAGTCATTCAAAGAACACTGATAAAATGAGCAGCTGGGTAACCTGAGGTTTGCCAGTAGGGCAAATAATAAACTGAAGGTTCTGCTCCAGAATAACCAGACAAATGTAGAAATTCCTTTTCAGTAAGTGATCATTTGGGGCATAGCAATGACATATTTTACTTGCATGTTTTTTTGTTTTGTTTTGTTCTAATTGTGAAGGGGGTGAGATCAAAAGCTAGTTCTTTACTCCCCGAGGTCATCAGTGGCAACTATCAGGACCTCAGATATTGGAGGACAGTGGCTCCAAGTAACCTGATGTTGCCCTTCGCCTCCTCTGCCCGGTCCTGGATTGGACTGACTGAGGTTTGGAAACATGCTCAGACTAGATTCCCCTGCTGTGTGACCCCCTTCTGGCTCTCAATGAATTCACACAGATTTGGTGATATGGGTCTCATTCTTCTATCATGACAGAAGCTTGCCGGGAAGCTTTGTACTCTTATTCCTGAAATAAGGCTGGTTGAGGAGTGTAAGGCTTTACTAGTGCTATTATTAAATTTGGGGGGAAAATGCAAGCTTTCAATTCAGCCTTTCTTATTAAAAGTAAATCCAATCCCCCTTTCAAGATAAGATGGTTTGTTTCTTATTGAAACTCAAAATAGTAACCCGAGAAGAGGGACTCCAGCAGTGGGCCATGGGTAGAAATTGTTTTCTTGCAATGGTATTTCCATGTTTGCTATGTGGAAAGGGATATACCAGGACTGATCGACTGGTCTATTCATTTGCTTGTCAAGAGATTACTGAGCACCAAGAACATTTCCAGCTATTCTATTAGGTTTATGGAGGATTCCAAAAAAGATACTGAAAGAGTTTTAGCCCTTGAAAAACGAATAAGGGGAGAAGTAATTGCAAAACAACCAGAGAATGCAACCTAATAATAATGTATAAATAAATGTTGAGGAAAAAAATGAAGAAACGGTCAGGGATGTGAGCTCCATGGGAATGCTTTTTCTGTGGAATGTAGTACATGACCTGGTGAGGAGGGTTTAGGAAGAAATCCCAAAGGAGAGAGGTCAGAGCAGTATTAATCCAACACACAGTCAACAAATATTTATGGAACATGCCTTATATGCTAGATTCTCTACCAGGTGCTAAAGAGACAGTGGCCAACTGGGGGTCTGTGGTCTAGTGGAGAAGACAGATATTAAGCCAGTAAACATAGGATTCACATATACTTACAAATTGTAATACCAAAGGAAAATTACAGGATACAGTGAGAAAGAATAACGGGAGGAAGCTATTTAGTCCTTCCTGAAGGAGTGACACTTGGTCTGACAGCTGAGGATGAGAAGCAAGGAGGACAGGACTAGGGCAGAGTGGGTTTCAGGCAGAGGAACCCCCATGCACAAAAATACCGAGGGGGAAGAAGGCTTGGCTGGTTTGAGAAGCGAAGGAAGTCTGGCATGGCTGGACACAGGCATTGAGGGGGACAGAGAAAAGGCTAGGAGCCAAAGCAGAGAGGAGGCAATAGGAAATGGGTCTTTGCAGGCACTGGGTGAGCCTGTGGTTCTGACTGAGCACATCTTGCATTGTGTGTAGGTAAAATGGGGAAGAGAAGGAAAAGAGGTATTTCAGGAAATTCTCAGAAAACCCTAGGAAATTATTGTGTGATTCAGGGCTGCCCCGACAGAGTCCATTTTGTGTGTCTCAAGGTTAATGTCTAATGTCGAAGTCCACAGTTGGAGCCACAGGCCTCTCGCACAGGGCTCTGATCCCTGTTGAAATGCAAATACTGCAGCAATAGGGTGGAGAAAAGAAAGCTGTGCTGAAGTCCCCTAATCACAGTCGCCTCTTAGTAGCTCTGTGATCTTCGGTGTGGCTGCCCAGATTCTCCGGGCCTCTCTTTCTCTATCTATAAAGTGGGGACAGTCTCTGACCTCCCTACTCCGTAGGCCCACAGTGAGAATGAAGTAAGGTTTCTACTAGGAACATCACTCGACACAGATTTATTGATATGATGCTAACATAGGGATTATATGTCATCTTTTGTTAATGTGAATGAATTCCATGTGTATTCACAGAGTGAGAGAGCAAGAGCTATTATGTAGTTGAAGAGGGCCAGCTACAAATGGGACAGATGAGAAGAGTCAAGGTAGAGGTGCCTGGGTGGCTCAGTCGTTAAGCGTCTGCCTTCGGCTCAGGTCATGATCCCAGGGTTCTGGGATGGAGCCCCGCATCGGGCTCCCCACTCGGCGGGAAGCCTGCTTCTCCCTCTCCCACTCCCCTTGCTTGTGTTCCCTCTCTTGCTGTCTCTCTCTCTCTGTCAAATAAATAAAATCTTAAAAAAAAAAAAAAAAGAGTCAAGGTAAATGAGCTTGTCCCATGGCCTTAGGGAGGGTCAGCAGCCTCATACAGAGGAGCAACCTGGAGGGAGGCTGGGGAAGTCACCTGGCCTCCTCCACCATCGAAACGGAGGGCCCACACTCTGCTGCTTCAGACTCTACCACACAGTGCTTTGTCCACTTTCCCCAGCTCACTGGCGCCCTGCTCTGTCTCTAGCTATAGGTCACTCTCTGTAAGGCCGGGGCCACATCCCAGCTCCCGGAGGGAAGGCCTCTTGGGCTGATGGCCCAATACAGTCATCTCCAACCGACCGCCTCTGCGTTCCTGCGGTCTGTGTGGTCACGGGCGCGGTGAGGCCCTCCATTGCTGTAAGTGCTGGATTGGTGCCAGCAGCTGCCTTCGTGCGTGGGAATCACCACAGCTCCCAGCTATGGGCTAACCCTGCTCGCTGGCTCAGAACAGAAAGCTACCTGAAGGGTGTGAGCCCAGAATCTCTCTGCTTGTTGCATAGGCTCGGGGTTCTCTATTGTGAGCTTGCAGAAACTTTAGAAAACGCACACCTACCACCACCTTCAGAGATTCCAATTTAATGGGTCTGAATTAATCTTGCATCGTGGTTTGTTTTTGTTTTTGTTTTTGTGTAGTGAATGACACATAAACCTTAGTCATAGTCATTTTCTACTGTCTTTTTTTTTTTTTCCTTGAGTCACCAAGTTCAGTAAACTCTTTCTCCTTAATTTCTTCTTGCCTTGTGTTGTGGAGGCACCTAATGCCTCCTTTATTTCTTAACATTTGGGCATGTTCTCCTTGTGCATTTCCTATGGCCTGTATAGTCTGATTATTCTTCCTCATACAAGATATTCTGTCCCTCATCCGTTTTTTGGTTATTTGCTGGATTAAGTCTGATCTCTTCTTGAAAGTATGGGCCCTTCCCTCCGAGGGCCCAGCTTGGACAGTCAGCCTCCCTTCTTGTTACTCCCCAACACCAGCCTCTGTGCCCTTCTGGTCAGCTGCTTTACTGCTTCTCATACCTCCTCACTCTCATCTCTATGCTTCCACCAGTTTCCTCACTGGCCCAGAATGGCTTTCCTGCATTTCCTCCTTCAAGACTCCTGGATCCTGTTAATAACTTCCTGGAGAGGGTGATCCTGGTGGATGGGCAATTTGGGGGGAAATCCCAATATACTGCCCATTAGTGGGTGGGAGTGGGTCAGGTCCATTGTGTAGATAATTACAGGAATAAAGGGTGATCACTGGGCTTAGGGATAACATGGGGAAGACATTTGCATGTAGGGGAAAAATGACCAGGGCTATGAAGGCTACGGAGGAAACAGCCGAGATTTAGAAGATATCACAACAAAGCTATCGAACTTCTGCTGTGATGCACATGCCATCTGGTAAACAGTAGGTTATGAAACCTTACTGAATATGAGGCCACTACTTTTTCCACTGCCACTGGGGATCTTTCACTGTCAAAAGTTCCAATACTCCACCTACAGACCCTCCCTTCATGGTGAGTCCAACGGTCACCATGGAGGTTTTGCTCTGTGGGGTGAGCTGCTACTGTCAGTCCAGCTTCTGTTGGAGATGCCTTAGATAGGCCCACCGGTGGGGTTCTCCTCACGTTTGTTCACACTGCCTCCTCTCCTTATGGCAGGCCCATGGCACTCTCCAAAGCATCCTCATGTCTACCAGGATGCTGAGGAGAACCACAATTTTCATTCAAGGGCTCAGCTAGTATGAACGAGTCGTACGTGGTGAAGTGCAAAGACCACTGGACTGGGAGTCAAAGACCCTGAGTAACATTTTGGTTTGGTTTTATAATGGAAACTCTCTGGATTTTGCTATCCTCATCTGTACAATGAAGATAATAAAGTCTATCTCACAGGGTTATTATGACATGAGCCTTGAGTAAGACAAGTTGGGATAGAACTTATGGATATTTGGGGCATGTTACAAAAATGAAGCATCACAAAAGCTTCAGGAGGCTGATATATTTGTTCTTGCAATGCATTTTCAAGAGGAAGAGACTAAAATAAATGCAGTTCTCATTAATAACATGGACTGTGAAAAATATAAGCCTTTTTTAATATAAATAACTTTTAATGGAAACTACTGTTAGATATTAGAATCCTAACACTATATTCTCTCTTCAAAGTGAGATGGCAAAGCATGGCAAAGCAAAGAATTACCAAAAACGAAGACAAGAAGTTAATACTGTGTTAGGCGGAAATCACTTGGAATTTTTCCGAAACGAAGAGGCCAAGCCAGGAGTTTCTAATAAGTGTCTCTAGGACACAGGTAGTGAAATCTCATTCTGTTTTGTAATCAGTCTCAGACTATATGCTAAGAGACAGTATCCTAGCAGCCCCTGAATAAACCCTGTTCAGGGAAGACCAAAGGTACGTGGTTGATTTAACATTCAAGATGCCTCTTTGGTTTCCCAGACCATCATGAAGTGCTTGAGCATCTGCCAGGTTGGGGTTCTTAAAAGCTGGGAGTTGCTGCTCTTGGTCTGAGCACATAAGCCAAAGAGAAGCCACACCATCCAACGTTTACCAAAAATAGTATTAAACTGGGGAGAACGTTAACTGCTCCTCCAACCCCCAAGTTCTTTCCCTTTAGCTATGCCAGCTTTAATGGGTATCTTAATAATCTTTCACCACAGCAATCATACTGGTAATAGGCAATTTATATAAAATTACAGTTTTTAAAAAGTTTATTATTTCCTTTTATGTATAAAATAAAGGTTAAAGACCTACAGTGACATTTAAGCCCTCCTTCATCTCCAGTTTTTAATCTCTCAGTGTTTTTCATCTACTGTGTCAAGAGCAGCACAATTACAGTCTCCCCAGATTACTAAAGCTTTCATAGACACGGTATCTTAGCTGAGCAAAGCAGACCATCTAAATACAGAGTTCGTGGCCAGAAACGACACATTGTATAGACATCTGGCTGTTTCCTGAAAGCAGCACTAAGCAAAGAAAGAAATGATTCCCAAGCTGAAACAAAGAAATGAGGGAACTCAAAAATAATAATAATAAAGATATGTTCAAGTGCCGCTCAAAAGCTTGTAGATATGGTTACCGCAAGCCCCTGGTAGCAGTAAAAACAGTAACAGAATAGCATGGAAGTTCATTAAAAACGACTGAACTCACATAGCAGAATTATTCCAAGGAAATCATAACTGTCTGTTGAGTATTAGCTCATTTAGCAACAGCCTTATGAAGTGGACAGGAACCAGACTTATTGAGCAATATGCTCTCTGTTACTTTCTTTCACATTTATTATCTCATGTTATACAACGGAACTGTGAAGTATTATCTATTTTATTTTTTCTGATGGAAACGAAGAGCAGAGAGATGAGCAGGTTATTTACCCAAGGGCATGTGCCTGGTAACTGCAGAAGGAGAGTTTAAATTCAGAATTAGCTGACCCCAAAGCATGTGGTCCCTTGATTACAATGCCATCGTGGCGCTTTGGATGCTCACCTGGGAGACTCTTAATAAATACTTGTTTATTGATTGATGAGAGCAGACAAAACCACTTAACGCCACCCAGATTACCTGCCATTGAACCCTGAAGTAGAAGATGGGGAGGTGAGAGAAAGTAAAAGAGGAAAAGAGTTCCCATGGAGGGGCAGGTGACAGGGGCATTTTGGATATTTTGAACCTGATAAAACGAAAGGAAAATATTAATAAGTGATGATAATGATGATGAAAATGAAAGGTGCTGTTCTTATGGAAAAATAATGTTTTTAAAACCTTACGAAGTGGTTTTCATATTCACCATACCATTTCTTTTACTTTGGCTTCTTCTGTTGTTTTTGGTTGCCACATTACTTACAACATCTTTTTTATTCCTTTATAGTCCTTTCAATTTTTTTTTCTTGCATTGATGGAGAAGTGAGGTCATTTGTACCATATAATGTCCCTGATTGATTATTTATCTATTTTAGAATGTTTATTTATTTATATATTTATTTCCAGTATAGTTAACATACAGTGTTACATTAGTTTCCGGTATACAATACAGTGATTCAAAAATTCCTTTCTCAGTGCTCATCATGATAAATGTACTCTTAATCCCCATCATCTATTTCATCCATTTCCCCCCCACCCCCCACCTCTCCTCTGGTAACCACAACTTTGTTCTTTTTATTTAAGAATCTGTTTTTTGGTTGTCTCTTTTCTTCTTTGTTTGTTTTGTTTCTTAAATTCCATGTATGAGTGAAATCATATGGTATTTGTCTTTCTCTGATGATGTTTTTCACTTAGCATTATACTTCCTAGCTCCATCCACATTATTGCAAATGGCAAGATTTCATTCATTTTATGGCTGAGTAATATTCCATTTTATATATATATATATATATACACATACCACCTCTTCTTTATCCATTCATCTATCAATGGATACTTGGGCTGCTTCCATATCTTAGCTATTATAAATAAATGCAGCAATAAACACAGGGGTGTATATATCTTTTCAAATTAGTGTTTTCATTTTCTTTGGGTAAATAACCTGTAGTGGAATTACTGGATCATATGGTAATTCTATTTTTAATTTTTTGAGGAACCTCCATAAAGATTTTGCACAGTGAAGGAAACCATCAACAAAACAAAAATACAACCCACTGAATGGGAGTAGATATTTGCAAGTGATATATACAATAAGGGGTTAATATCCAAAATATATAAAGAACTTACACAAGTCAATGCCAAAAAACCCCCAAATAATCCAATTAAAAATGGGCAGAATACATGTACAGACATTTTTCCAAAGAAGACATACAGATGGCCAACAGACACATGAAAAGATGCTCAACATCACTCATCATCAGGGAAATGCAAATCAAAAGCACCATGAAATATCATCACACACCTGTCAGAATGGCTAAAATCAAAACCACAAGAAACGAGTGTTGGCAAGAATGTGAAGAAAAAGGAACCCTCATGCACTATTGGTGGGAATGCAACCTGATGCAGTCACTGCAGAAAACAGTATGGAGGTTCCTCACCATACCGTTTCTAATTAAAACCAACCAGAATCATGGGAACCTCACCTGTCCCCTCCATAATTTAAGAACTGACTTTCCTTTTGTTAAATTTTATAGCACATTATCAAAATAACATTGCTTTTTACTGCTGCTTGATTTGATTCTTATGTCTGAGCTCCATAAGATCTTGGTTAAATCTGTTAGTGACCTCGCGTATCACCCCATCCTCATCCTACCTTTCTCAGCTCTTCCCCTCTCTATCTCAGTGAATGGCACCCCCTCTGCCCACTGAGTTGCCCAAACTGAAAACCTTGGAGTTCCTTCTTGGCTCCATCTGGCCCCTAACATCCAATCAGCCAGTAAAATTCTACCTCCAAAATACTCCTAGAATCGACGTACTTCTCTGCATTGTCATTGGTGACTGCCTTGCTTCAAGCCATGTTCTCTTTTCCTTAGAGTACTATGGGCTCCTAACTGGGAGTAATGCTCTCTCCACCATTACTTTTTTTCCTGCCTCAATTTATTCTCCATATTGATGCCAGAGTGGTCTTTCCAAACAGAAATTTGATCATGTTGCCTTCAGGCTTAATACACTTTAATGTGTCCCTATCATCCACATGGTTTTAAAAGACCCCATGCTCCTTCCCACTGCAGCTCCACACAACCCCCAACACCTACATAGACAATCTTTAGCACACAAAACAACTTACATTTCTTTTCTTATCCTGTCTCATATTTTACTTTTCTCAGTTTCTTTAAAGAAATAAGAATTGGAAAAGCTCTTTCTACATAACATCAAGAGCATCCAGTGATGGCCCATCCATTGGAGTGTTGGAGCTGGTTTGTACTTGGCAAGCCAGTTGTTAATGCCATGATTAAGAATTACATTATAGAAATTCATGATTAAATAAATTAAAACAAAGGCAATAAGTATTTTAAACCCCATTATTTCCCAATTATCATACTACATTTTACTATTATCTATGTTTTGAGATTAAGTCCATTGTATCTGTACAGTGAAGATACTGCTGTGCATCTCTTCCTAATTCCACATTCAGTGAATTCATGTTGGTAACTCAACATTGGACATGGAGGGAGACGGCGTTACACAATTGAAACTGACAATTACTAGAAAGCATCCCCCTCCCCAAGAGCTGGTTGTTAAGTATTTACCAGCACACACTGATCATGCTCCATTCATTTTTTCTGAGGACAGTCATTATTCAGGTCTCTCCTGAGTGCCCACTGCATGTGCAGTGGGAAAGAGAGTGGGCCTCCATTTCACGTTCCCCTTCTCTTTTAGCCTCCTCATACTCCTGCCTTTCTGTAAGGGTCTGTTTTCATTTCTGAGACCCCTGCAACCCCTTTTTGTTTTCACTTTTCTAGGTCTTTCTCCTCAGCTTTCAGCGCCTCCTTCCAGTTTCTGCCTGCATCTGCCACTGCCTATGTTCTCTAAAGAACAGAACTTACAAAGAAAGAATGCAGTGCTATAGTTCATAGTAACATGGATAGCAAAAGAAGAGTATAGCAAAAGGTCTTAAAAAAATCTTATAAAGGTTGAACAAATCTATAAAATAATCTATAATTAGTTTGTATGCAAAATTATACCAAAAGCTGTCCAGTCTTGGCAGGCTAACATCTTAAATTGCAGTATTACTAACATGCTTCAAAACTGTCCTCTTTTATTACCAGAGACACCTCTTCCCTTTGACTCTCTGATCTTCCTTTCAAGGCCAGAAGGGCTCCACTAAATTCTGACACTAAGATAACCACCTATGTCAGCAGTCATCAACAAGTGCTTACTGAGTACCTACCATGCGCCAGGCATTGCAGACACCAGGAATAATACGGAGAACAAGAGACACACAGACCATGCCTGCTGTAGTGTTCTAGTATTCAGGGCCGATTCTTGATAAAAGTGTAAGGAAACTGCGTCTTCCCTTAAACAAGAGCTCAGACCCTCTTAGAGGGCAGTGAATGAAGAATTCCCACAAGCGCAGGGTCTGCTGGACCTCCGAGACTCATCTCTTGGTCCTAAGATCCACTTTCCCAATGGAATGTCCTTGCCTCCTATCCAAGACACTACAGGCAAACCCCACTCTCTAAAAGGTACTATTCTTCCTTTAACAAGACTCCTCTTTTCAAAACCCTTTGCTGAGTGAAGACTTCACTGAGCATATTTAGATCAGACTTCACCAAATTAAGTGCTTGTGACCAAACAGGACTAGCATCCTGAGTATGTGACTTGTGCCTTTGTATGGGGCTCTGTACTCAGAAGGATCCCATGCTTGGTTTAATGCTCTCTTGTCATGCACGGTCCTGAAATTCTCAATTTCTGAACAAGAGGCCCACGTTTTCATTTTGCACTGGGCTGTACAAATCATGTACACAGCCCCGCAGTCTGCCCTTCTAGCCTTCAGACAATAGATTACTTGTGTGTTGGCTATAGCTCTTCACAGGGGCACCTCCTTCTTTTTCCAGATGCTTGGCTTCAGGAGGCAGACATTGTCTTAAGCCTATCACCTAAGAACACAGCTCTTCACATCTTCTTACAGAGCTGGGAATTCTACTCCCCTTTATTTCTTTCAGTTCTGTGGTCTTCCCTGAGGCCCATATCTTCCCTGGGTCCCCAGTACTGAAAATGGCATCTGCCTTCAGGACACACAAAGCTCTACAGTCCTAATATCCACAGCAGAGCAAGTGCCGTACAAGGATGATGTTTACACACACACACACACGCACGTGCGCACACACAACAGCATAGGAGTTTCATTACAATAGGTTAGTGGGGGGAAGTCCTGTGAGATGAAGAGGGCAGTCTCATCATCCCTAACATACAGATGGGAAAACAAGGGGACCTAAAGGACTGCATAGGCATCTACTCTTCCCATGGGCAGAAAACGATCTCCCCATCCCCTCCTCCCTTCGAGGCAAAAAACCCCTGCAAGTTCAAACCACGTTACCCACCTGCTATGTGACTGTGGGTAAATCATTTAACCTCCCATATCTTTTGTTTTTTTCACCCAAGAAAGAAAGGGCTTTGAAGGGACAAGTTCAGCAATCCCTTTGGGTCTAAAGTTCTCTTATTCTAAGGGATGCCACCAGATGAGCACTAAATGAATATTCTTATAATGACAGATTAATGGATAAGGAAGTAAAGACCATTGCAGTGGGCGGGGGGGCAATTAGTGCCTGAGGTAAATCTCAATTTTTCTTATTATCCCCCAGTTTTAAACAGTTTGACCCCTTTCAAGATGGCTACATCACATTGTACTGCCTATTCCTGTGAAAAACAATCCTCTCATTCTAAGACATGAAATTTCTTTGAAAAGATACCGACACTTAAGAAAGATTCTACTGATTAGCTTTCGATTTGCCCAGCTGTCAGAGAACCCAGAGGAATCACATTTTGAAAAAATTAACCAAGGGCAGCTGAGGAAAATTGTCATCAAGAATTCACTTTTCTTCTATTATAATGAACACATAAGAGAGCTGTAATGAGAAAGAAACAAATGAAGAGAGTCACAAGAACAAGGGCATGGAAGCAGTGTTCTCTGTGTGTCAAGTCGAATGTGGAGATAGGGTGTAGATTAAGAGGAAAATGGACACCGTTTGTTAGTAGATTAAGCAGAAAATGTATGTCAGGATGCTCATAACTGCTCTATCAAATGGCTAAGGAAGCTATTTAGCTCTTTGTTTCTTCAGTTAACCATGAAGGGTCAATGTTAGAAATGAAAAGGAAAAAAGTTGATAAATTATACAGAACTGTGGAGTTTATTACTGCACTATGCTTAGTGCTTATCCTCCTGGGAAATACTGCAGGAGCAGCTTTGAGCAAATTCCAAATTTTCAAATGGGTTCTCCATTTCTTCCCTCCATTCAGCTTTTGATATCATGCATACATAATTTATCACATGCAGCTACCATTATTGTGTTAGCTTGAGTAGTCCTCTGGCTCTCTTGTCTGCAGGAAGATACTCATTTTGCATTTGTAATGATCGAACTTAAAAGGAGCCAGTTAATTCTGCTTCTGTTCAGGGGTCTCATTTAGTAGAATAATATCTTAAGGAAAGAGATGGGAACTGAATTGTATTTTGGCATAGAATTCCAATTACTCTTAATCTCAGTATCTCACTGCTATATGTAACTAATGTTTATGGAAGCAGGGTGTCTTTCCCCCTAAAGTTTCTTTTCACTTCATTAAATAGTTGTTGGAGTTTAGTAAACTGTCCTGCTGGTGAGTTTAGAAGTAGAATCTTTCCTTCTCTAATCTTGTGTTTACATAGAGAAGTGTGAGTTGGAGAGGTAACAAGTATACAGGTATTTAAGTTAATATATCATGGTCCAAGCAGCTCATTCCAGTAATTTAGGCTTATGCTGTTAAAAAGGTCAAGTTAACTGGATAAGTTTTTCCCTCTGCCTTGCATAGCTGAAGTCAATTTTATAGTAGTGTTAGTTCTACTTGTCACCCCCCCCAGTAAAATCAAGTGTAATAGTCCCTACCAGATAAAAAGTCAATTTTCAAATCTTATTTCCTTTCTCACAAATGTTTTATTTTTGGTGAGGATCGAAGAAATTATGTCTTTTAATGCCATAAATAAACTAGAAGTATGGTGGTATTTTTATCGTTAATTTTTTATTTGATTGGAGTTCTCATTATCCTTTTTCTGCAGCGACTTCTTCCTCTTTTAATCTCTAACACTAAGCTATATGTTTCTTTTATAATGACTGAAAATGATGCTGACTTAACATTAAACATTTCAGGTGAAGAATTAAACTTAGTAGACTGATTACACATAAATATGAATGTACATGTTTAAGTTACCAAGTTAGACTCAGAAAATTCAACATGTTTAATGTAAAATTTAGAGAAATTTGAATGGGTACAACCTCCTAAAACCTTTATAGGAAGTTCCTATTCTCCACTTAATCATCATAAAAGCACAATTCATAATACTATTATCCATTTGTGTGGCATTTTACAGTTTTTAAGGTTCTAGTTTAAACATTATTTTACTGGATTTTCACAACAACGACATGAGGGACAACAACACTTACTTTATTCTTCATTCTACAGATGAGAAAGCCAATGCCTGGTTCAGGTATGGTACCCATGTCCACCTAACTAATGACTGGCAGAGTTCAAAATAAAATATAGCTGTATTGAACTTCAGTATTTGTGCTGGGAAAATTCATCCTCTTCCTATGAAGATGTGGCATTGATTTTAGTATCAGGACCTGATGTTCACTTATTAGTGCAAATCTAATCCTTGGATGCTACAGGTTTTGAGAGAATGCTAAAGTAATTTTTGTTAAAGTATAAGACTTGGAAAAAAAGAAAGAGATATAAAGTAATTTGGGATGATAAAGTGTTAATATTCTTTCTGTGTCTCTATGGTTGGATCATCAGTTCCTCTCAGAAAAATATCCCGGTAGGATAAAGATTACAATAGATTCATCAAGAATAGAAAAAAGAGGAAATAAACCAGCTAACTGAATAATTCCCAAGTATAACAATCATTATGCCAATTGTGAATTTAGGACATTAACTCCAATCACCTTCTCCCAACTATATGTATACTAATATTTTCATTCTAGCCTGATTCCTCAACCCCTTGTAAATTACACAATATTTTCATTATTACTGTTTTGCACAATTACTGTTGGTTTAGATTTATCTACATCTCTTATTATCATCAGACACTATTCTTTTTTATTGTTATCAGCTTTACTGAGATGTAATTCACATACCATGCAATCCATCCATTTAAGAGTACAGAGTCAATGGATTTTATCATATTCGGAGTTGTGCAACCACACCACAATCAATTGAAGAACATCCTCCCCCCCCTCCCCCCAGAAAAGAAACACTGCCCTTGAGTATCCCCATCTCTCCCCCTAGCCCTAGGCAACCACTCATCCACTTTCTGCCTTAGTCTGCCTTCTTGCATCTCATTTTCCTTTTGCCAGAAGTACAATTTTCTCCCATTCAGCAAACAAATGTTGTGACATTTCGTATCGATTGCAGAAATATCTTCCTCCATTTTTCCTTCCCAAAGGGAAAAACAGGTAGTACTCTTTCTTTCTTTTATCTGTTTACTCCATTAGGATGATCTAATTCCTGAAGGATTTGTTAGCTGTTGAACTAGTAGTGAGCTGAAACGTAGTTTAAAATAACAAATTACTAAAATGTTCTCTTCCAAAATTAGTCTTTTTTAAAAAATGGGTTTTAAGATGTTTAGTGTTCAGTAAGGCCTCTTAGGCTAGTAATCATGTCCAGAACATAAAGAAAATAGGAGCTGGGGAAGCAGTCAGCACCAGGAGGCAAACAACTTCACTGGGACCAGGGGAATGTGCTGAGATGTCACAGTAAAGCCCTCGTTTATTGAGTGGTGTTAAAGAAAACCAAAATTGGACACTAGCTAAAGGTGGTCAAGACGGATTTTTTTCTGTAGTACTACTGCAGCAGGAGAGAGACTTCAGAACTGAGCTTACCTCTGATGGGCAGAGGTGACTGGGAGTTTCAAATAAAAGGGAGAATGAGGGAGTGGTCAGGGAAGGGAGGGGGCCTCTAGCAGAGTTGGGAAAGTGAACAGTTATTGAGCTGGAAGGGGGTTGGTCACTGTGATTAAGCCAATGGGGTTTGTTAATTGGTGCTTATCTGGAAGAAAAACAAACTTCCTGTATCTTCAGGACAGGAAGTAGTTTTGCAAATTGGAGCAAGCACCCAACAAATTAGGCCCTTACTCTCCCCCAGGGACTGGGAGGCAAGAGAGTGAGAGCTACGCCTCCCTGGAGGTTTGCATTTCCAGGTCCTTAAGGAGACAGCTCTGGGTGGTAGATTTCTATCTCAAAGGGTCAAGAGAAAGGATTTATAAATACAAGTTTTCTAGTCACTGCTGTAAGAGGGAGTTCATGAGCCTATATCAGGTTTGGCTGGAATAAACAGTAACTTCCACGGATGGCACTGAGCTGTGGCAGGCAGGCATTGTAAGGAGGGCTGGGGTTAGCCTAGGGACATGGCCTGAGGCTGCCTGAGCCATGCTAGAGGCGGTGCAAGTCTCGTGTGTGTGTGTGTGTGTGTGTGTGTGTGTGTGTGTGTGTGGTGGTAGGGGGCAGGAGGGTAATGAAATTGTTTGTGCTGACAGTCTGCAATTCTTACGGACTAAGGTTGAGGCCTCCCTAAGAAGAGAGCCCAAAGGAACCTGACTGGAGTTTAGTCAAGGGGAGAGTCTTCGTCAGTGCCCACCATGTGGTAGGTCTGGCAGGTAGGTAGGTAGGTCTGCATGAGCACTTGGGTGAATCCTATGTTTCTTTTTTGACTAGCAAATCAAAACAAAAGTTCCAATATTTTCTTGGATAATCATTAAGAGTAATAGCGATAGATATTACTTATTGGGCACTTAGTGTAGCCAGTTACACTAAGTTAATATGTTAAGTATTAAGTACTTAACATACACGATCCCTTTTAAGGGCTCTGTGAAGTTGGTTACTGTCATAACCATTTAAAAAAACTTGCCCAAGTGGCAGAGTCAAGAATCTTAATATTTCTTTTTTTTAATTTTTTTTTTTTAAAGATTTTATTTATTTGACAGAGAGAGAGAGAGCACAAGTAGGCAGAACAGCAGGGAGAGGGAGAGGAAGAAGCAAGCTCTCCACTGAGCAGGGAGCCTGATGTGGGGCTCGATCCCAGGACCCTGGGATCATGACCTGAGCCGAAGGCAGCCGCTTAACCAACTGAGCCACCCAGGCACCCCAAGAATCTTAATATTTCTAAGCCTGGCCTCTTAACAGTGATGTTATTTTAGTTTTAGCCTGATTATCATCTTAGCCTGAATTTTGCCCCTACTAATTGGACACTTTTACTATTGTTACTGTTTAATACAATAAACATTTGGATCATTACCTTTTATTTGAAACAGAATTGCCTTTAGGAAAAGTCTTTAGGTGAACATTCACTGACTTTGTGTTTAACTATGAATGTCTTTTTTTCACACTCAATTTAAAAAATTTATTTATTTTTAATTTTATTTTTAAAATTTAAATTCAATTAATTAACATATAATGTATTATTTGTTTCAGGGGTACAGGTCTGTTATTCATCACTCTTATATAATACCCAGTGCTCAATACAACACATACCCTCCCCAATGTCCATCACCCAGTTACCCCATCCCTCCACTATTTCCCTCCCCTCCAGGAACCCTCAGTTTGTTTCCTATGATTAAGAGTCTCTTATGGTTTTTCTCCCTCTCTGGTTTTATCTTGTTTCATTTTTCCTTTCTTCCCCTATGATCCTCTGCCTTCTTTCTTAAATTCCATATATCGTGCACACTCATTTTTATAAGGAAGTCTGGGTATAGGATTCAAGGGAAGTGGTTATTTTCTTGAAGCACATTCTATTAACTATATTATACCACCGTGTTCCAGTTTCCATTGGTGCTGATTCGAAGTTAACAATCAGGCTGTTGGTTCTTTCAAAGCAATGTATCTTTTCACTCTGCTTTTAAGATCTTCTCTTTCCCTTTGGAGATCTGTAGCTTTACTGTAGGTCCTGGTATAGAAGAAACCTTTCATTTATCTGATTTGGGATTTACTAGGTTTCCTGGTTCTCAGGATTCATATGTTTCAATAAATTTGGAAGAAATACGAATCACCATCTCATTGAGTATTCTTTTTTTCTGTTATTTCTACTGCTTTCTGAAGCTGATGAAATTTATGTTAAATCTTCTCATTCTATTCTCTATAACCCTTACCCTACGTTTTGTATTTTCTACCTGTTTGGACAGAATTTTAGTTCATTTCTTTTTTTTTCAAAGATTTTTATTTATTAATTTAGAGAGAGAGAATGGGGGGATGGGCAGAGGGAGAGAGAGAATCTCAAGTAGACTCCCTGCTGAGCACAGAGCCCGATGCAGGGCTCCATCTCACAACCCTGAGATCATGACCTGAGCCCAAATCAAGAATTGAACACTTAACTGACTTAGCCACCCAGGTGCCCCTCTAGTTTATTTCTTAAGATTTATCTTCCAGTTCACTATCTTCACTGTATCTAATCTTTTGGATAGTACATTCATTGCATTTTAAATTTCAATGATTATATATTACTTTCTGGAATCTAATATTGTTCAAGTATGGTTGGTCATTTTTTATGGTTTCATGTTCCCTGCTCATATTTCCAAGCTTTTGGTAAATTTCATTAAACATAGTTTTTTAATACTCTGTCAAAAATCTCATTATCTGAGACCTTTGGGTTTGTTGTTTTACTCATAATGTCTTATTTCCTTGTTTGTTCTGATTCTCATTCTGAGTTGTTCATTTTCCAAGGAACTGTATTTTTTGGCATTCTTTGAAGCTGGGGTTGAGGTTGAATTTTCCAAAGCAGTTACAAATTTGCTTCTTTCTGCCAGTTGCCTGAGGACATGGTCCTCTGGGATCATGCTTGAGGTTTTTTGGGCCATATATGTAGGATGAATTAGAATCCCATACTCAAGAGAGAACAAATTTGTGATTATGAATCTTCAGGGAATTTTGTCCTTTTATCCTGTGTCCAAATTTTTGATTTCCTTATGGAACTAGCTTTTATTTCTAATTCCTTCTTATAATTACAGTATAATTCTCTAGAATACTATTTTTATGAGTGTCTCAGTTTAGATTCCTTGCACTGACCAGGTCCTGTGCTTTTTTTCTCACAGGTAAGCCCATAAAACCATCAAAGTGGATGCTAAAGGATCCTAGAGTTTGGCAGAAATGCTCAGAGTAATCCTCATTTTGGAACTTACTTGCCAATCATGTTTCCTGATTTTATCTCATTTTGGGACTCTGTTGATTCCTTACTTTCAAGAAGCCTTACAGATATAGTTATATATTTATAGAGATCGACATATAGTTTAGTTATTTCACCATACATTTTAGTTATTTCAGTAGCAAGTGTGACACAGACTATCTCTTTGACCATACTGCCAGAAATGAAAGTGTCTTTTATTTTATTCCTCTTCTCTTAAACTCACACAAATTTCTTGCTCACCTCCTTAATCACTCAGCCAGGAGAAACTCTCTCCCTTCATAGACATTCAAAGAAATGTTATCTCTTTGTTTCATCGTGTAAAGTGGCCAAAAACTTCTTCCAGTTTACAAAGAAAAGGAAATGGATCCATCTGAGATGTGCTCTGACGAGATGGCAAAGGGCACATAGTCAGGGAAGGATTTTTCATGTCCCCCACGAACTCTGCTCCTGATGTTATTTCTGTGATTATGTTATATTACAGAGCAAAAAGATTTTGTGGATTGTAATTAAGGTTGCTAATCAGTTGACCTTAAGATAAGGAAACCATCTAGGTGGACCTAATCTAATCAGAGGATCTCTTGAAAAGCAGGAAGTTCTCTTCAGCTGGTAGCTTAGTGTCCATGCAAGACAAGGATTCAACTGCGAGCTGGAAGGTGCAAGGACTTGGACAGCAGCCTCTCCGAACTGAGAGCAACTTCTGGCCAGCAGCCAGAAAGAACAGGGGACCTCATTCCTTCAACCACGAGGATCCAGATTCTGCCAACGAGGACAATGAACTTGCAAGCAGATTCCTCCCCCACAGTCACCAGATAAGAGCCTAGTCAAGCTGACAGCTTGATTTCAGCCTGTGAGACTCTCCAGAGACACTCCAGTTGTACCCCCACCTGCATTTTTTTTTTTTAAGATTTATTTATTTTTATTTTAGAGAGAGAGAGGGAGAGAGAGAACACTCCAGTGTGGAGGGCAGAGGCAGAGGGAGAGGGAGAGAGAGAATCCCAAGCAGACTTCACACTGAGTGTGGAGCCTGATGTGGGGCTTGATCCTACGACCTTGAGATCACAACCCTAGTGGAAATCAAGAGTTCGATGCCCAACCGACTGAGCCAACACAGGTGCCCCTACACCTGCACTCCTGACCTTTGCAACTGTGAGCTTATAAAGGGTGTTGTTTTATGTCACTCTGTGTGTGGTCATTTGTTATACAGCATTAAAAAACGAATACAGGCATATTTCTCCATCATCTGTAGCTTTAAGAAAAAAAAAAAAAAGCAGTGTTGATTTTCCCCTGAAGCTTTCTTCTTAGGGAGTACTGAGTGCCAAACAGCAAAAGCTCACCTTCAAGAGACACATCGTACCCCTAACAATGCAAGCTCTTATGCCCAAACTTTGAACAGAGATGATAATGCAATTGCGTTTGCTATTGGCAAGAAAAGGTCAATTTAGTGAAATGTCGAATACCTTTCAGTGAAAAGGCAGATCATTATATCTGACACCAAGTCAGTACTCTGAGTTATAATGTGCAAACTACTGTCTTCATATTCCTCCCTTAGAAACTGACCCCTCTGTGTTTTTTTCTCAAGCTAAATCCTTGCTCCCCAACACTCTTGTGGGTCTGAAGCAGCTTCTCTCCCAGATGACCCAGTGTAACACTGTGCATTTAACTAGATGTTGACCTCCCTCACCCCCGATTTCTCTTTCACCTCTCCAGCTTCATTTCTTATGACATGACCACACAGACCCTAACTTCGGCAAATATTCATTGTTTCCAAGACATGCCAGATATCTTCCTATTTTTCCTCATGCTCTTCCTTCCACTCTTCCATTTCCACTTGCAGAAATTGCACTTATCTTTCAATATTCAGCTCAGATGTCACTTCCCCCAAGAATCTTTTCTAGATTCTTCCAGGCAGAATTGTATATTCCCTCTTTTGTGTTTCCAAAGCTTTTGCTCTTTGTTGTGTAAATGTCCACTTTCCCCATGTTACTGCTAAACTACTGTCATTAAGAACAACTATCCATATGCGCACACACACACACACACACACACAGACACACACTCAAAGCTGGCACGGTTCAGATGTATGATCCACATCTGTAAAATTGAGGCTCAGGTCTAGTGAAATAAGCAAGACCATCAGGTGATGCAAAGGAATATATCTGCTTTTTCTTTAACTGTATGAATTGGCTCATTACTCATTACTGTGTTCTTCAACTAGATTGTGTAGACTTGACATTTCTCTCAAACTTGTGTAATCTGCGAGTTGACCACCACAGTCCATCCCCAATCACTTCAAACCCAGATAATTTCAACAGGATCATCTCCCCATCTTGTGTCCACTCTACATACTAAAACTTTATTCAGCTGCCAAAAAATTGCTTTAACTGAGCCACTCTCCATCTCAAAACCCAGCAGTGTCTCCCTGAAGCCTGAAGCTATACGGCACAGTGTGACAGTCACTGGTCAAGAGTCAGAAAGACACAACGTGAGATGTGATGAAAGTGTTAAATACCCATGGGTTTCAAAGGCATACATAGTATAAAAAGAATACAAAATATCTCATTAATAATGTTTTCTCTTGTTTATGTGTTAAGAAGATATTTTCCTTGGGCGCCTGGATGTCTCGGTGGGTTAAGTGTCTGCCTTCAGCTCAGGTTGTGATCCCAGGGTCCTGGGATCTAGTCCCACATCAGGCTCCCTGCTCCACGGGGAGCCTGTTTCTCCCTCTGCCTCTGCCTCTCTCTCTGTCTCTCATGAATAAATAAATAAAATCTTTTTTTAAAAAAGAAGATATTTTGCTTATACTGGGTAAAAGGAAATGTATCACTAAAATTAATTTCACCTGTTCATTTTATCTTTTTTAATGAGGCCACTAAAGTTTAAAAATTATATATATGGCTTGCATTAGGCAGTGCTAGCCAAGGGCATAAAGTTCCAGTGCCCGAACTTGGCATTGTGGTTCACATGTGGCCTCAATGTCCTCTCAGAACCTTATCTCTCGTGTTTCGCACATGAAATGTCCATCATGGCCAGTATTTTTTCAGAAACCCTGTCCTTATTCTCTTCCTCTGCTCATACTATTTTCTTATCTTTCATTTTGCTTATTCTTCTTCCAGGCTCATGTTAGCTCCACTGTCTATAAGAAACCTTCTCTGGTCCTATCAACTAAAAAGATTTTTTTTTTCTAAAGATAGGATTCTGACATCTTATTATTTGTGAATATATTTTATCTCTTCTTTACAAAGTAAGTGTTTAGAGGACAGGGACTGTTCAACATGCCTATCTGTGTATATATACCTCTACAAATAATTGCACAGTGTCTTTCCTCAATGAATCTCAAAAAATATGTGATGCATGAATTGAATGGAGGAATTCTATTTAGGAAATAGATTATATTCTATATACATATGTGTATATATGTACTGACATGTTTATGTATGTATATATACATATATATACATGAACACACACACACACACACACATATACACACACACACACATATACTTATAAATTATTTCATAATTTGATGAAGAGGGAAAGTTCACCATGAAGACTCTGAGTCTTTGGAGAATAATAATGCATGAAAATCCACAGAGAGAGGGGCACCTGGGTGGCTCAGTTGGTTAAACAGCTGCCTTTGGCTCAGGTCGTGTTCCCAGGGTCCTGGGATCGAGTCCTGTAATGGGCTCCCTGCTCAGCAGGGCCCTCTCCCTCTGCCCATCTCCCCTGCTCATGCTCTCTCTCTCGCATGGGCTTTCTCTCAAATAAATAAAATATAAAAAAAAAAAAAAAGAAAATTTACAGAGAGAAAAAAGACTCAGAATACCAGAACTGGAAGAGACTGTGGAGAGCATTATGCCCATTTCTTTCATTTCACAGATGAAGAGCTCCAGCTGGAGAAGCTGAGTGATCCTGCTAGATGTAAGCCATGTGCAAGGCCGACTGCTGTATCTGCTATGTTTCTTGCAGGACCTGACACTTAAAGGAGTCGATGAACACTGGTCCAATGAATGAATGAATAATGCATTTATTCATTAATGAATAATGAATGAACTGAAACTAGACTATACATCTCCTGATTCAGAGTAGCGAGATTTCGACTCTACCATACAGAGAGGGGGAGGCAAGTTGGGAAGCAATAGGGAGGTAAGTTTAAAACATTCTTCTTAGTCAACCATTACATTAATCCTTTAATTTTTTTTTTTTTTCTGACAATAGCATCTAGGCATATGTGGATTTACAAGAGTAAATGACATCTTTCCCTCCTGTTCAGATGACCCTTTCAAGCCAGTAGTGCTTATCTTGCTGCTCCTCATCTGTGCAGAAGAGAGTATGTGCTTTCAGCTATTTGAAAAATAGCAGTGATGGATTTTCATGGATTTCCCTCATTCTTTCTTGTCCTGGTCCCTTTTGTGCATTTATTTGTTGGTTGGTATTTTACGGAGCACTCCTCTCACATATATTAGGTCTTAAAATTCTCATAGCAAACTTACTAAGTATTATTAGCACCCCCCACTTTGAAATGTGGAACTCAGAGAAGTTAACTTAAACTGATCAAACATCATACAGCTAAGAAGTGATTAGGCTGTATGTGTCTTCTATATTGTTTCCAGATATTCTGATTGCTTCCCCTATGATAATCCATGATTACTTATGAATAAGAACACCTGTTCATTATAGCTGGGGCAAGAGGTATTTATTTGAGGCATGAGCCGAGGGAAGCAACTGGTCAACCTCATGATCTTAGCTTTACCATCTAATTTCTTATTCTTCAGAATATTCTATTCTATTCACTTATTTGGGGGGTTGGAGGAGGGAGAGAGAGAATCTTAAGCAGGTTTCACACCTAGCACAGAGCCTGATGCGGGGTTGGATCTCATGACCCTGAGATGATGACTTGAGCCAAAATCAAGAGTTGGAAGCTTAACCAACTGAGCCACCCAGGTGCCCCCAGAATATTCTCTTTAAAACACAACTTTGGGGTTTAGTATGAGTGAAGAGAAAATAACCTTTCTCTTAATAATTTTATCTAATATAACAATAACCAGAATAACTGCTAAATTGACTCCCCAAAACTTTATATTGGGGGTCCACTTGCTATAGTTCTGAAACTCCAGTAATGGAGAGAGAGTTATTGACACTTTTTGGGAACTCTGTACTTGTACAATTCCCCTTCTGTTAAAGATTAGGAGACCTGTGAAAGCTTGAAGCTTTTGAAATGTGAGGATTAGGCTTTAATGATTTTTCTCTTTCAAAAAAGAAGGTGAAAAGAATGTAGGCCATGCTTTTAAACAGAATAGATAAGACAAAATTAATCAATAGATCCTAGTTGAGGTCGTTTACATAGGAGATCTGTGCATCTTACACATTTTCCATCTGTGTAAGGCAATCTGCTTATTGTTGTTTAGATGTGATTGACACAATCTGACAACCTGGCTTATTAGTCTACTTTGTAAGTAATTGTATGTAAAATGCCAACATTTTTCCCACCTAGATCTCAGCAAGGAGACTTATTCTAAAGTGGTTAAATGAATGTCCCAACACTTCTCCCTCCCCTCTGCTCTCCCTCTCTCCTCCCTTTCTTCCTTTCTATTCTCATCGTGAATCTACTCATGAAAACAAAATTTAGAACATCACATATTATGGGAAAACTTAGTACTCATGCATATTACCATGGGTATGCTATGTTCTACCATTTTGTTTGGGACACAGGAGGAAATGTCTACTATCCCTTTACATTGCAGCCCTACTCCCCCTGTTCCCCACTTCCCTTTTGGGTACAATGGACAGACTGAAAAAAGTGCCCATGAAATAAAAAGAAGCAGTTTGAAAAGACGTGTACTTGCACTATGAAACTTTGGTGTCTCTTACTAGGATGAAACTACTAAATGAACAAGAAGTAAATAATGAGTCATCTTGCTAATTAACCTGGACACAATGAACATTGCTGCAGCTGAAAGTCAGCAAAAAACTGGAGTTCTGTTGAATCATAATCTGTTATTTCCCTAATGTCCACATGTCTAGCAATTTCAAGAATGTTTGTGTCAAATTTTTGTTACAAATGCTAATACTGAGTTATTTAGGGGAAACAAGTCACAAATACTTTCCATGTGGGAAAAAATAAGTATTGCTTTCATTTCAGGGGCCCTAATTATAACACCACTTTCTATTTTAGTCCTTATTTATTTTCCAATTCTTCAGGGATTGGGTAGTATTTAACAATGAAATAAGCAGTGCTCCAATGCCTAATTAAGATTTTCTTGTAGGATTAATAAGTCATGTCTCATTAGCCCCATTGTACGAGAGGTGTTAATCTTCACCTTGGCATTCTAATCTTGAAATAAGTTTGTGGATCAAGTATTGAAGGCAGTTGAACAAACAGTTTGATTGAAGCCACCAAGTCTTCAGATGCCAGTCCCATATTATTGATTCAAAGGTCTCTCTCTCTATAAATGCTTAGATATGTCTTTTCAAATATACTTAGCTAGATTGACCACTGGAGGAAGCCACCATCTTGGTTCTCCCCAGCAAAGAAAGTAGAAAATGTCTTTGCATATTTCTGGAATTGCCTCTGTTTCTGTGACGGATTTTTTTTTTTTTTTTTCTGCACACAGGGGTAAAAGCAAAGAAGCCAGAGCACAACAGCCTCAGAGAGCTCTTGTCAGTTTTCTGGTAGATCTGTGTAGGTTATGCCAAGCAAATTTGCTGGCAGTGTTCTGAGAGGGATGGGCTCATTGACACAGTAACATGGCAGATGGCAAAACAATTTACTTGCAAACTTACTCAGTTAAAAAACATCCTAGAGTTTTCTCTTTATTTTTCAAAACTACAATGACTTAATAGGCAAAGAAGTGGTTAGTGAAGAAGAAATTAAAAGCCAAGTGTCCTCTCTTTGATTCTCAATCACACCTTTGTAAAATTAAGAGAGTTGGGCTAGACAGTCTCGTAGGTCCTTCCGTTTTTAAGATCTAATCCATGCCAAGGTGATGTAACCCATGCCTCACTCCAGGAAGCCAAGCCTTTATTCTTGTTAACGAATCACACATAGTGGGTGCTCAATAAATAGTTGTTGAATGAATGAATAAATGAAGTGGGGCCTTGAAGTGCATTGTAATAGCAACTGCTGTCTGAATCTTTATAATGAGCTTAGCAGTGGGAAGCTTCTCCTCAAGGAATTCATAATATCATTGGGGAAATTAGCTTAAATAATTGAAACTTAGAGAACCCACAGAGCATTCTGTGACAAATGGCACAATGTGTGAGGCTGGCTGAATGAATCGCAAGAGCTTAGAGAAGGTCCTGCAGATCTCAGATACGATTTGGTAGCCATTCTGGTTTTGGCAGAAGGCAAATAAAAATAAATATGTATATACTTGCTAGATGTCAGATATTTCATATATATGTACATTTAATATATATATTTAATCTTTATAAAACCATAAGATTGGCATAATCATTCCCATTTTGCTGATAAGTGAACTAAGGCTTGAGGAAGTTCAATAACTGGTCCAAGGCCACACAGCTAACAAATGATGGAAAAGGAATTTGAACCTAAGACTGACCGGCTTTAAAGAGCATGATCCTCCACATGCACCTAGTTGCCTGCATAGGAAGTACACTGTGTCATGGGAGATTCTGAGTCTCGTGCAGAATACTGCATCTCTTACCAAGCTGTTGTCTTATCAAGCAGGTGAATGTGCATCTACCTACCCTCTTTGCTTACCCTATCCCTACAGAGCCTGAATAACTCCTTGCACACGACCTCTCTTGTCCTCTGGGATTTTGTTTTCTTGGTACTTTTTGTTTGCCCCTTTCTGCTCATTTTGACTCTCGATATTTACATTTGTCCAGGCTAACCAAGCTGGCTTGGCTCTGGGGATTGGTTTTGACTTCTAGGATGTGATAACATCGTTGCTCATTATACCCACCTTTTTCTAAACTTCTGGCTCTGCCTTATCCACTACCTTCTGAGTTATGATGTACATTTGTTTTGTCTTTCTTTTTTTTTCTCTATTATATACAGCTGGCTTTTCCCTCATTCTTTACCTGGACTCCCTGTCGTTTGATGTCTATTCATTGTACTTAGGGTATGCATGATGAGAGGGTATGAATGATCCAAGCTGGGGGCACAATATGAGCAGTGATAAGGAAACAGAAACAAGCGTGCCTTGTGTAGTGACCATAAGGGCATTATTTGGAGGGGTAAAGATGGTTTGTACTGAAGAATGGAAGTAAGATTGAAGGGAAGGTGTATTAGATGACAGATCTTTGAAAAAGCCAGACATGAGTGTATATAGATGGTAGTGTAGGAAACACAGCAGCAGCACAAATGGTTGGAAAAAACCCTGCTTGTTAGAAGTTGTTTATATAGAAGCAAAAATCAGTCTGGAATAGCACTGACAGAGAGGGGAGGAAATGTTAGAATAAGGACAGCAGGCAAGAGGATGATGCTGATTTATCCAGACATGATGCATAACAGCTCACCCTAGGTAGAGGTGTGAATGGATAAGAAGGGTGAGTAGAGCAGGTATTTTGAAGAAAAGATAATTAGAAGTTGGAAGAAGTATAATATAAGGCATTTTAGGACTGTCTCTAGTTTTCAAAAAGTCATGGTTTTTTGAGGGGAAGTTCAAGAAAGAGGTGCCCAAAGAAAGGATTTAAAGTCAGTTCTAATGTTTCACGAAATATTCAGGTCAATGAAACTTCAGAGTGGACAGGAAGCCACTAGCAACAATCCTATGTAATATCATTTGGTAGGAGGTGTTCCTGGATTTTGCTCATTTATACTTTCCAAACAATGAACTGAGGTTTTTCAGAGGCATACAAAACCCTGAAGACCAAATTTTTATTAGATATACAATATAACCCCTCCTGAATGGATGCTGAAGATCAGAAAGAATAGAGTTTTTCCTCTATAACTGTTTAATATTTCCACAGAATCTTAAAGGATGAGGCAAAATCAGTCTCAGAATTATGGAGAGCATTCCTTACAGTGAGGACATAGCATGCACGTGCCCTGGAAACTCTCCTATAAATGAAACTCTCCTATAAATTATATTACAACTTTGACCATTATTACACTTTCAGGATATATATTCTTATTCTCATGATCCTAAGCCAGTGTGATAATGGTCAAAGTTGTAATATAATGGAATTTCCTTGAATTGGCAGTTTGAAGTAAAGATACCCAGAAATCTCACATTTTTAAACTTTATAATAAGCCTCATGTGATGGACATATTGGGGTGGCTCCCATGATCTCTGGTCCCTGATGTTTGTGCCATTGTACAATCCCTTCCACCTGAATATGGGTGGGACCTATCACTTGCTTCTAACCACAAGAATATAGTGAAGATGATGGGGTATCATTCTTATGGTTTTGTTGTATAAGACTGTCTTGCTATCAGGCTTGCTCTAAGTCTCTGTTGCTGGCTTTGAAGAAGGAAGTTACCATGATCCCTCAGCTGCAAGAAACTGAAGCCTGGCAATAATCTCATGGGCAGGAAAGCTTACCCTTTCCTAGGTGAGCCTCCAGAGGAGAACCAAGCTGTGGCTGGCACCTTGATTGCAGCCGGGCGAGACTGGAGAGTCCAGCTAAGCTGTGCTCAGGCTCCTGACCCAAAGGAATGATGAGATAATAAATGTGTGTTGTTTTAAGCTGCTAAGTATGTGGCCTATTGTTACACACCCTGCAAGACTGATACAGTTCACTTTTGCTCCTTCTCTCTTATTGGCTCTACAAACCAGTGATTAGCGCTTCCATCTTCCCAGTCCCCTGCTGGAGGCCAGAGACCGAGGAGTCATTCTGGCCATCTCTTCATCCTTTATGCCCAACATCTAACATCTCTCCATATGCACAATCTGTGATCTAACTCTTACTCAGTTCTTTTCCATGCTTCATTCACACCACCCAAAGTAGTACAATTCAGACTACACAACGCATGTGTGTCTTAGGGCTGAAGGCTGTGAGATGCTCACTTGAGCTCACTCTCAGACAACAGGAGGCAGTGGTACTGCCAAGAGCAAGGGGCGAATAACCAAAGACAAAACTGATGGGCTGCTGAGCTGAGGCAGGGAGGTGCCAGGGTCTCTGCTCAGATTCCACTTAATTCCGCTGTTGCCGGGGGCATCGGCGGCCCAGAAATGACCTCACTTTATTGCAGAGGCACTTTTACAACTTACTCTACTAGCTTTCATCATTTCCTGCCCGGACCAAACATTCACTGTGACTTAGATCTTATTCCTCCTCAAATTTATCCCCTACTATCCTCCTAGACTCCCTTCCTAAAACAAATCCGATAATCTCACATTTTTCACTGTGTTCAGGATAAATTTCCAACCCCTTAGTGTAGCCCCCAAACCCTTGCATAATCTGGCTGGCCCTATGCCACCTCTGGATGCACCTCCTGTGATCCCACCTCTCGCTGTGTGTTTCTATGATACCAATCATTTATAGGAGAGTTTCCAGGGCACGTGCATGCTATTTCCATCTCTATATTCCTGTTGAAGTTGTCCTCACTGTGAGGAATGCTCTCCATAACTCTGAGACTGATTTTGCCTCATCCTTTAAGATTCTGTGGAAATATTATAACCCCCAGGAAGCCTTCCCTTGCCTATCAAGGAGGATTGGTCTAGGCTAGAATAGAGGTTTTGTGGGGATATGGTCAGAAAGGCATCAAAACTATTGCAAACTACTCATTTGATCCAAGGGGACACCATTCTTCAGCTCATCATCAAGTCTTCACCATACTTAATAGTAATATTAGAAAGCTCTAAGCATGTTCTATGGCTGCCCCAATGATAATGTAGTCTAGGTGTCATTTTGTGTATCTTTTTCTTCGGCTAGATGAAAGTGTAAGAAAGATATGCCTCTGTACCTCTATAATATTAAAACATACATCTATTCGGGTGGATGTGTGTTTTCATCATTTAATATAGGAATTTTATTTTCCATGAAAATGTTTTTCATGTTCCGAGATGACTAAGGTTATACAGGTTGTACAAGATGAGAAAAAATGAGAAGAGATTTTTAGCATTTGAATAACTGGGGATGAGAATTATTAGATTATATTTTTGATGCCAGAAATGTACACAGCATATGTGGGACGTGAAAAAGAGTCCACTTGGATTTAAAGACTGGGGGGAAAAGTCAGCAAAATATGTTTAGGTACCAGAATGGTCCAAGTAGTTAGTTTCTAAGGAAAAGAACTTTATTTAGTTTGTAAATTTACTAGGAATATAGGTGCCACTAGGGGGCCCCCTAATACTCCAAAATTGTTGGGAGACTTGACTATCACAGCAGGGGCAATAGAGTAATGAATAAAAATGCTCTGTAATTTAAAGTATATTCCTTAGTAACATTAACATTCGCATGTTTGTATAAAGCCTGAAAATGGAACTTTATTATTTTAAGGTTTGCTAGAGTTAAAAATATATTTATGGTAAATAATTTAGCAATGCAAATGTAAATATGTACCTGATAAAGGCATAATGTGCTTCACTGAACTCAATTTTTTTGGTGTATTAAAAGGGGGAAAAATAGAACTTCATCTAGCTTCCTGATTACTTTTCATCCTGAGTAATACAAAGTAAAAAGATTAAGAAGATTTTTACCACCTGAAATAGCCTATCATATTAATGGATCACTACTTACTGATATAAAATAAATATCTGTATATAGATATATAAGTAAATGAATATTAGATTGTTTAATTCTATTTAGCAGGATATGCAGAATAAAAATGTTAAATTATGAATACTAATATATTACCAGTTAAAGGAATCTTTGGAAGGCTTGATCCTACGTAGATGTACTTAAGAAAAAAGGTTACCTTTATTATTAGGATATATTTGATTTACTGTTCTAAGGCATGTAAAATGCAAAACTCATTTAAAAACTTTTCCCAATAATATTAAATCATATGTATAACACAAAGTATTACTACTAGGAAAGGAAATACTGGATATTTAGCATTCTTTATATAGTATATTGTGATTCATGGTCATTTCCACAGACTTTCAGATGTGTTCAAATTATGAGTACTGCATTACATATTTCTTGTTTGCTTCTATTCTTGTCAAATACTGTGGCATGAATATCTGAAAATTCCACATAGAACTATATTTGCAGTGTATTTTGTGCTTTGGAAAATATGTACCTTCTGGTCTACGGCCACACCACCCTGAAAGCTCCCGATCTTGTCAGGAAAATATGTACCCTTTGAATTGAAGTAATCAGAAATATTTGGTGGGTGGTAGTTGTGGGGGATGTGAAGGGGGAGGTGAATGTCCTTAGCTTTCCTTCCTTGTATGTTTTCTTTTTATCAGAGTATAATACCCATTCTCATTCTTTTCTGTTGCCCATGTCAGACTTTTAATTCCCCACTCAAAATTTAAATACAGATTTTTAAAACTAACTCTCTCCCCAGTGGACCAAAAAAAGAGCAGTGACAAAATTTTGTGGGCTGGCAAATAATTCATTCTTATTTTAGGTTTATCCATGTAGATTTTTTTCTATTTCTTTTCTACAAACAAAAAACACATGACTTATGTATAGACATTTACTTGTCTGCCCCTTTCACGAGTACTTGACAAAGCAGACAGTCTCTGGAAGGAAAGTATGGGAAGTAAATATTAACATACGCTGTCAGCTCAGATTTTTTTTTCTGAGTGAAGAACATCCTAAAACATTCAAGGTGGTATGATAAAGTTATGACCTTTTGCTTAATCTGGAAGTTTTCGGCTATGACAGTCTTCTGCTAAATTTTTTTCTTTGAAACTTAAAACTTAAAAATCAACGAAACAAAACCCTTCAATTTGGCAACTGAAGTCAAAATCAGAAGATCTATTAGTTCGTTAAATGCATACTTTTAGCCCATATATTTGAAAATACCAGGTGGACACGAAATCTGAAAACAGGCAAACATATAATAAATGATTTATTGATATTATATCACATATAGATAATAAATTAATATTATCTATGTTTCCAGACTTTATAGCCACTCTCAAACCATTTTACCTTATTGTCTCAAGTATATATATTTGAAAGTGATATTTATATGCCTGAGCATGAGAGAAAGGCATCTTAGAATTACTTGGTGAATGTGTACATTAAGCAGCTATATAAACCACAAGAAAGGAAGCACATTTTTCATTCTGAATAATATTTTCTGAGTTGATTTAAGCTTCTCCTAGAATGCATAACTGTGTAAGGGCCTTGGTATGCATATAGCTTTTTAATTTCAAATGTAAAAAGTGGCTAGGTAATTTAATGTCACAGGGATGGCTAGCTCATCTTGCATTTTACACACATATTTAAATAAATATATGCACAGATACACATGTGTCAGCATATGTATGTATGCATGTGTATTTGTAGATTTTTTTCCTCGAGCAGTAATGAAGTGATGCATTGCCCGCAGTACAATGAACTATAATGCATGGTGTCTGCCTTTATTGAGCTTACTGTGCTGTCAGAGATAACTTAATAAACATATATCCAAGGTTAAATAACAATACAAGACAAGAATAGGAATGGCAGGAGGCAGAACAGTCAAGAGCTGGTCTCGAACCACCATGGGCAAAGATCTCTGGGTCTACGCTGGTTTTCCCAGCTGCACGGAGGGCTGCGCTTGGAGCCTCTTCAAGGAAACCCCGGAGGATCAGCCATAAGCCTCAGTTTCTTAGTTAAGCTACAGGTCCAGCAAGCCTCCTGTTTCAAGAACTAGAGGTTAATTTTAACTGTTTTAAGACAGGGGCCTAAGTTGCAAAGTTCCATCTACTTAGATCATTTGTTACTAGCAGAGTAATTACACATTCCTAAATTTTAATGCAGGACATTCAGTACAGAATGATCTCAACATAATAATTCTCATTCCCCTAGGGTCTATTTCAGACTATTGTTGTTCCTGTAATCTCAAAGGCAAAGTATAAAGATCGTAAAATCTAGAATATTTCAAAGGTCGTTGAGTAATCAGCAAAAGTTAATCAATTTGCGATGTGGATTTTTTTTTTATCACATGTCTGTGCCTAAGGCCAGTGAATCAAACTAAGTGGATTTAGCTCTTTAAGCTACCTTGGAGGGAATGGCCTTTCCCTATCAGTTTATTAGGGTTTTCTCTAATCCCAATAGTTGATTCCAAATAATCCACATATGTTGGCTGACGATGACCTCTCTCCTCTTCCATACTAATTTTCCATTTTAATTGCCCAATATTAGAGTCCATGCCCTACCCCAGCTGGATCATGAAGTGCAGCCTTAGCTGAAACCCCCACAGATCTGACCCAAAGCTGCATGATTATTACGACTCTTGGCCTTTTCTTATATTGTTCATCAATATTTACAAGAACTATGGTCTATGAATAAAGCATAGCTCAGGAAGTTATTCCTACGGGGTTGGGGTGTGTGTGTGTGCCTAGTTTTCCTACTGGCCGTTGAAGAAGAAGAAAAGCCCCAAATTCATGGTTCATACCCTAATAGATTTCACTTCCTACCCTATATTATGGTTATCTTTGAATAGAATTTTCTAAAAATAAACATATCCTTCTGAAATGATTTCTTTTGGGACACACGGGGTAAAAATTCCTAGCTTTAGCATATGTGTATGTTATGAGCCCTATACAAACACGCCAATTGGTAGGTAGGTGTGCATGGATCCCCACACTTTCCCACATACACATCCCTCTTAAACTTTATATTCTCTTTCTTATTTTATTCCTGGATATAGGGACTCTGGGCCATTTTTTTTCCAAGCAGAGATTGCAGATGATGGACTAGCATCCTACCCTACCTCAGTTAAAGAGGAAAATTTGATGTCTGGACATGTGTAGTCTTGTGGAAAGGAACCTTATTTCACTCATAGACAAGAGCAGTAGTATGGCTAGCAGTATTTCCCCAGAGATGGTCTGATTAAAAAAAAATCGATATCAACTCTTGACACATTTTCATTTACATCAGCGCATGGCTTTCAGTCGGGGCACAAATCAATAGTCAGCTTTTAACACTGCCCAACTATTTCTTACTATTGGGCTTCAGGCAGGCCATTTGCTGTTAACATACCATGTTTCTTGGGGAGGAAGTTTAACTGTTTTTCCTGTGACTAATCACAATAACCTAAACTGTAGCATTAATCACACGACATCTTCTTCGTCACCACTTACAGCCAATTGACTTTTTACTTAGTGAAAGTGTTTGAAGGAGGCGACAGTTGTTCTGAGGGGGTCAAGAGTCAATGGGAAGAAGAAATATTTAGTTCCAAAACATATATAGTATATGGCTTCTAAAGTTGACACCATGCCGACAGCCGTTACAAGCCTTACTGCTTTGTAGGTAGGGTCTCGTGCACAAAATGGAGAGTAAGATTTGTTTAAAATTAAAATGTTAGCTAAGAGTCTTAGCATTTGGATTGAAAACAATTAATCTGTGCCTTTCTATAAGCTAAAAGTCACATCCAGGGTAACTAGCAATTGGCAAAGTGTTTTCTCTAACTTTTGAAAGTGAATTCTTTCTCTTTTTTTTTTTTAAGCTAGCATGAAAATCCAGTTAGGTTTGATGCCATACGAGATTGGCAGGCTCTGCAGTTTGGCAGTCTCGATTAAATCTAATATCTACTTCATTACTGTAGCTACTCAGATTTCTAAATAATGAATAAAATTCTTATATTATTCAGAAGCCACAAAGAAAGAGGTTATTAAGCTGAATAAGCAGAGACTCACAAAGGTTTACGATATATCTAGGGCAATTCCAAAGCACAAAAGTAACATATTTTAAAAATATATGAAGAGGTAACCTCTGATATTATATTGCATTATTTTTATATTATCCCCAAATAGCAATGATATTTTTTTTTTTTTTTAGAGCAGTGCTCCCTTGGGACACTGGTCTCCTCAGATACTCCCTAAAAAAGAAGTATGTTGTAAAATCAGCTTGAGGAACGACACATCCCATCTTAGTGATTTATAGTGCCTAATGGTATATCAAAGGCTCCAAAAATACCTTCAATCAAAAAGACTGTGTATTTACTGTAGCATTTCCTGTACTGCCTACCCGTCCTGGTATATATTATTGAACTCCCAGCTTAGAAATGGTTGCACATAACCCATTCCACCTCAGGACATTAGGCATTCTCTTGGCACATAAGCTGGTTCTGGAACCCTACATTTGGTGCTGAAATGGGAGCAGATCTGTAGATCTGTAGGGCCCGCTACCATTTGTCTCCTCACCCCTACCCTCTGGAGCATGATGACTGGTGTTGCACACATTTTGGGCAGGGTGGGGTTGAGTTCTGGACGCCTTGGGTGCCTAGGAGGAATCTTGTAGTGATGGAGGATGGTGCCGACCCGGGTAATTTGAAAGGCGGTAATAAACCTTGATGACAGTAATTATACCCTAGGAAGGAAGAGTGAGGCACTCTGGCTTGAATGGATTTACATGGTCTTGGTTTCCCCTTTTAGAACCCTCAGTTTCTTGGATTGAATGCTTGAGCCAAACAGTCACATGATACAACCCTATTTCAAATTCTATCATTAAATTACATCATAATGCCAGCATGGGGAACTACAGCCAGGACTGTGTAAAGAAATTTAAAATCGGGCTTTGGAAGCATGCATTTCAGAAAAGCCCACCTTCTGAACTACAGATTATGACAGTGCGCCCTTCTTCTGGGGAACAGAAGTTGCTGGACCAAGACAGAATTTAAAAAACCCAAATAAAAATGTTTCTTGGAAATCTACACTTCCGATGACTTAGTTATGGTAAAGACATTTCAAAATAAAATTCCAACTCACTGTAAGTTAAAAATCAATACCGCACTTTTTAGGAAGAGACCTCAAATAACAACTGCCAAAACCTTTGAGAGCTTCCATCTTTTACTTTGTTCAGTTTCAACCTCTTGCCTGAGTTTTACGGCTTTCTTCTCTAGCAATGTGTGTTAAAGCAAGATATAGGGGGAACTTAAATTTTTTTAATAAGTATGCCTTTATTTTAATACGTATTACAATTATATAAGAAGCACACCAACCTCTGAAAAATAATGAACATTACTTTTAGGGTGAGACTTAAGTAATCACAAAAGGAATTGAAAAGTGACCTGATTTATGGAAAAAAATATAAGTAAATAATAGTAAAGGTGGTAGGGGGATATAAAAAAAACTCATGAAAATGGACTGTGAATGGTGTCCGCGTCTGTGAACTTAATTCCACAGCCCCTAGCTGACGTCAGAGAACAGTCAGCAATTCCTTACTGCTTGATTGACTATATTCTTAGCATCTTATCTAGTGCTCTAATTTCCAAAGCACTCCTACACATTGTATCCCCTTTGATATTTAACACAATCCTGAGATCCAAAGGAGAGAAGCATTTGACTTGCATTTTAAAAATGCTTAAACCACAGAGATTTGTGTAAGTTCTAAAAATCCTATGACAAGCAAGTGAAAAAGCTTGGAATCGTACTCCCTTCCTCTGATAACTAGTCTGGGTGGTGTATTTGGAAAAAGTACTAACAGCTAAGGAACTATGCACATTCAGATTTCCAGACAAATGGACACTCTTTGCCTTTTACCTCTGTTGACTAATTATAGGTTGAGTTTAAGCCCTGAGAGCTACAAATCACACTCATCATCTCCTTTTCTGAGCATCAGTAAATGTTTACATCAGTAGTGCTGGGTCACTCGAGTCTGGGTCCCCTGTAGCCATTTTACTCTGCATTTTCTCCAATTTGTTCAGTTTGGGGTTTTTCCAGGACTGGTCCTAGTTCCCTAGACTCTCTTGGGCCCTGCAGAATCCTACACTTCACCTCCTCTCAAAAGCCACTCTTGGCGCCACTTGAACGGAACTGATTTTATCCTGACACTTGACTTGATTTTGTTCAGCTCTCTGTTAGGCATGAATGATGCAGGTGGTGGTCTTGAAAAGTTAATGCAGCTCTCCCAAAGGCCCACCTGACTTCTTTACCTTTCCTTAGAAAGTTCTGAATAACTAGGATGCGGGACCAAATGCAAAGGAACAGGAGAATACTTTTGGTCCAAATTATCCAAGGATTAAGGGCACATCACGGGACATTTTTGTGGCTTTGAATATCCTCCTCCTCAATGCAGGCTTAATGAAAGCCTCAGTTTTTGGCACCCTTCATCCATTCACTTAAAACTCTGACAGATTTTGTAGCTAGTACTTGTGCTCTGCGATACCTCTCACCCCCTCAATTCCTAAAAGCACGATCAATGCTCCACAAACCTCCATAGGAAAAGCCTAAAAAGTTTGTGCTTCAGACCTGGTGAATTTTTTTTATGGCCTCCCAGTGAAGAGTGAACCACTCTCATAGCTGTTAACAGTGGCTACATTATTATGTTGAGGTGACTTTAAGGTTCATAGGATAATTGGGAATGAAAAGTTTTGCTTAGCAGAGGGAAAAATACGCTAGGAAAAAGGAGGCAGCGACCCAGATGTCTATGGATAGCTTTAGGAGAGCTGAAAAAGCCACACAATCCCTCAAAAGTCTTCCTGAATTCTAAGCCAAAGAAATTTTAGTAAAATTTTAACTAAAGCATGTGTTAGCTGGTATTGCTACTGCAGGTGGCCACGTGGGAGAGTGGTATTGTTTGGTATCTCGAGGTATGACTGTCGTCATCCATGAGGGATTCGTAAGTGGTCCATCTGTTCTGTCTTATACCAAGGGTAGCATATTTTACTATTTTATCTGATCGAAGTTTCTATTTGTGGTGTCTTTGCTATTGTGATATAATACTGGTCATGCTTTTTATTTACATTCATTTGATCGGGAAATGTAACCACAATAACATTTTCCCCTGTGAAGAAATATTATTGTCAGCTTAGACATAATTTTCAAGAATTAAATTCGGTGAAGAGTGTAGATTCCTTGTTCTTCTAATCACTACTGTCCCCATTTTCCTTAGGATGAGAATATAAATCTGGTGTTAGAACTAGCTGCTCAGGTTTTAAATTCCTAAACAGAGGCAGGTTTCCATGTCAACAGATGTTTCTATACAATCCTGCGCACGTCTCCTTCCTCATCTGGACACATCTCATGTTATACAACTAGAATATTTTGAGAAAATATTCTTACTTGTCTTACAAAACTACCTTAGTGAGATCAAATTAACATTGCAGAGAAGAGACAGATTGATGAAATAGGTTGCACACGTGTTCTTTTATAAATGGACTTGACTCCTTATGGCATTAGCAAAATTTACATTGATTAACCAGTAAGCTGTAATGTTGTTTTCGATCTGAACTGAACAAATCAATTTTACTTAACACTCTAAGTTTTCTTGACTTTGGGGTGTTTAGGGTAAGTAGATATTATATTGCCTGTGGGAAAACACTACACTTGTAATTAAGCTAAGGAGGTAATTTCATGAAAAGAAGAAGAAATTAGGGCAAAGTTTTAAGGATAATGGGATTTCCAGAAAGGCAAAAACTCTCCCTACTTGAATGAAATAAATTACATTATCATCCATCATATGACTAATCTAAGAGTAGCCATCTCTCTGTTAAAATAGACCTATCGAATGAAATGATAAAATACCATCATTTAAGAGAGGGATAACAAATTAAGAAATACTATTAACAAAAGAACCCTGTGTGGAGTTGGCATTCCCCAAACGTTCCTTGAACTGAATAAACAAAAAAAGACTTGCATAAAAGACACTCATCCTTCTCCATTTGTAATATGTTCTATTTGTATTTCTCCATGAACAACAGCACAGTCAAAGCTATATATAATGGACATATACCCACATTTTATTTATTTTTATTTTTTTAAAGATGTTATTTATTTAATTGACAGAGACATAGCAAGAGAGGGAACACAAGCAGGGGGAGCGGGAGAGGGAGAAGCAGGCTTCCCGCCAAGCAGGGAGCCGGAGGCGGGGCTCGATCCCAGGACTCTGGGACCATGACCTCAGCCAAAGGCAGATGCTTAACGACTGAACCACCCAGGCGCCCCTATACCCACATTTTAAACATATTACCTATAACTACCTCTTTTATTCAGTACAAAAAATGTTGTCCTCATGTGTGACAACTCTAGATAAAATGACTGCCCAGAAGAGATGTCCAAATAGTATGGGAGAATATTTAGGATGAAACTGAAACTTTTCTTTTGACAAAAATTCCTTACTACTTTAGAGTTGAAGCTCATACCTGAATAGAGTTGAAGCTTATGCAAGAATTCATTTGTTCATGATAATTATGAAATGTCAGGTATATTGTGAAAGTTGGAAATGAAGATAAGGTTCTGAGAAAGTATATAATCATCTATTCTTAAAAATAACAGAAAAACTACTTGAACATTATTTCTGTCATGGAAAAGTTACAAGTAAGATACAAATTCTATAAGGTTGTTATGTATTTTACCAAATCTTAGTTTCTGTTACTGATGCTAAAATTAGAAGACTAGCAGATGGCATATTAAAAATAATTCCATTAACCACATCTCAGAAATTGCACAAAAAGACTTGTGTTAGAAATCATATTGAGAAGTAATTGGCAGCAAACATAAATTATAGTCTTCTCCAATGCCCAAATTACTGACTAAAATTGAGTAAGGAATTAAAAAGAAAACACCATATTTTCCTGGCTATTTTTTCCCCTTCGCTTGAGTTTCAATTCCTGCCTTTTTAGGAAGAAAAATAGCAAAATATTAAAAAAACACATCATGATCAAGTGGGGTTTATCCTAAGAATGAAAAACTTTTAACATTTGAACATCAAGTAATGTGATTCATCATAGTAATAGACTAAAAAAGAAAAACCATATGTTCACCTCAATAGATAGTATGAAAGCATGTGACAAAATCCAACATCCAATCCTGATGAAAATCCGAGCAAATGAGAAACTGAAGGGAATTTTCTCAACTTGATAAAGCTCATCTACAAAAAACCCATAGCTAACATCATCCTCAATGATGAAAGATTTAATGCTTTCCCCATAAAATCAAGAACAAGACAAAGATGTCTGTTCTCACCCTTCCTGTTCATCACTGTTTGAGAAGTTCTAGCCATGATAATAAAGCAAGAAAAAGAAAACACAGATTGAAAACGCAAAGGTAAAATTGTCTCTACTTGTAGACGACAGGATTATGGAGACTGATGGAATCTATAAAAATTACCAGAATAAGTGAATTTACTGACGTTGCAGAATATAAATTCAATATATAAAAATCCATTATATTTGTATATACTAGCAGTGATCAACGTGTAATTCAATGCCACTGCAATAGCATACACATATGGAATATTTAGGAAATAAATTTGATAAAGGATATGCAAACCTGTAAACCAAAAATTATAAAACATTGCTGAGGGAAATTAAAGAAGACCCAGTAATGAACGGGGATATATATTCATGGGCTGGAAAACCCAATATTGTCAAGCTGCCAATTCTCCTTAAATTGATTTATAAATTCAACGTAATCCCAGTCAAAATCTCAGTATGCTTTTTTTTGGGGGGGGGTAGAAACTGCCAAGAGGATTCTAAAATTCATATGGAAATTCACTGTCTTACAATAATCAAAAGCAAATTTGAAAATTAGAACAAAGTTAGAGGACTAATACTACCTGATTTCAAAACTTATTATAAAGCTACATTAACTAACTATATATAACTATACAACTGTACCATGTGGCACTGGTATAAAGATGGGCATATAGATCAATGGAACAGAGAGTTCAGAATAAACTCACATATATCTGGATAACTATTTTTTGACAAAGGTGCAAGGCAATTTAGTGGAGAAATGATCATATTTTCTTTCTTTCTCTTTTTTAAAAGATTTTATTTATTTATTTGACAGAGAGAGAGAGAGAGAGCACAAGCAGGGGGAGTGGGAGAGGGAGAAGCAGGTTCCCACTGAGCAGAGAACCCAATGTGGGGCTGGATCCCAGGACCCTGGGATCATGACCTGAGTCGAAGGCAGAAGCTTAACCGACTGAGCCACCCAGGTGTCCCAACAACCTGATATCTATTTGCAAAGAACAACTTGGATCCATATCCTGCACCATACACAGATATCAACTCAAAACATTCTAGACCTAATGTACAACCTCAAATTATAAAATTTATAGACAAAAACATAGAAGAAAATCTTTGGGTTCCATCTGTATAAAATTCTAGAAAATGAACTTCAATCTATAGTGACAGAAAGCACATCAGTGTTTGCCTGGGGGAAAGAGGAGTAGCAAAAAGGGATGGTTAGGAGGGTATATAGATATATAGTTATATAGATATAAAGGAGGGTAGATAGATGATAGATAGATAGATAGATAGATAGATGATAGATAGACAGATAGATAGATAGGTGGGTAGATAGTCCAAGTCCAACCAGGAGAGGGAAATAAGTAAGTCAAACAGAGAAAGTTTAATACACAGAATTATTAAGTATACCAGGAGATTGGAGTAACCTGGGATGGCTAGTAAGAGGTAAAGAGAACTCTACAGGAATAGCAGATATAAGGAGCACCTATCACCCTGTATGCTGAGATTCGACTATCAGGGGAAAGCCCCAGTACCACCCGCCTCCTCCCAAGGTTGAGGTATAGACCTTGCTGGAGAGGGTGCAGCTCTGGCTCACTGGAAACAAAGAAAAAACAAAGAAAGCTGCTGTGTGCGGCATTGGTGCGACCTGACAGAGATCCATCCTCTGCGGTGTCTGGGGAGCTGCTCATGGGAAGTGTCTTACTGGAGGCACTCAACTAAGAATGTAGCCAAGGCTGCATGGGGGAAGCTTCTGACCGCCTGGTGCTGCAGGCTGCTGGGCACTGCACAAGCCTGGCCCAGAGTACGGAACCGAATCTGGAAGCAAAACCCTTTCCTCCTGTGATAGCTCTCCAGCACCCTCTACTGATGAAGCCTAACAAGGTGCCCGCTGCAAAAATGGCCCAGGTCCATTTTCATGGCGCAGGCAAAAAAGACGCATTTGGAGCTGAGTGGCAATAAATCAATAATGGCACAAAGAGATTACAAAGAAGCACGAGGAAATTTTTTTTTTTTTTTTTTTTGCGGGGGGTGATAGATATGTTCATTATCTTGATTGTGGTGATGGTTTCATAGGTACATACATATGTCAAAACTAATCAAATTGTACATTACACTATGAGCAGTTTATTGTATGTCAATTATACATCAATAAAGCTATCAGCAAATGTATACAGCATTTCTCTACTTCTCTCCCAATAGAAGTAACCTGTGCATCTATTAGAAACTTAAGTGGAAGGTGTTTGTCTTTATGTATTTATTATTTTTTCACACCAAGAGATAAAATTGCTGACTATTAAGGGCCCCTTGCTTCACTCGGAGTGAAATCCTCTAGATCCACTCTGATTTGAGTTTGGGAGGCAATTCTGACTGAGAAAACTCACCCCCACTTGTCTGTCCAGGGGGGCCAGGGATTAAGCAAATCTCCTTTGCAAAAATTCAGTGCCAGCCTCAACTTGGACTTGGTTCTCCTGAGCACCTACGGGCTGGCTACAGCACCGTCCCTGCCCCCGTCCCTCCCCAGGCAGGTCTTGCTTCCTGGTGTGACTGGCTATCCCTGGACCCTTGAAGCCCCCCCTTTCTTGGAGGGTGGTGTCCACGGCTGCTGCTCGTTCAAAGATTTAGAGCATAGACTGAGTTACAGCAGTGTTTGCTACATTTGCAGTCTTAGAAAGTACTGACTGCCCTTCCCCTCACTGCCTGTCCCCTGTGTGTTGAAGAGCAATTCTGCATTCATTTAATTTTATTTAGTGACTACTAGATGCAGGCATTGTGTTAGTTATTAAGGCTAAAACAATGAACAATGCAGACATAGTCTTTGCCCTGATGGAGCTTACATTTAGTAGAAACTGTAGAGCGTATGAGCAGAAATCTCTCTCGACATGTCATGTCATCGCTCAAACTGGAATTACCGTGTGCCTCTTAAGGGCAGGGACTCAGAAATGGTGCAGATGGCATTTCCATATACACCACCTACCTACAGAACATTCACTTTTGGATGACCTTTTGCTAGATGAGTGCTTACTGAGGAGTTGGGCTGTTTTCCCCTCAGTCTACTCTAAATTAATCTGTCTAAAGTAATTAAAATTGTTTATGAAATATATGACTGTGGCCTAGAGTCTATATATTGCTTTATTTCCCCTGACACTTTATCCACCGTCATCACTAAATGAATCTCAAGCTAGTGACCTGGGTAGGCGAGGGTGCCATGGGGAGTTGAGGCATGCTTCAGTTCTTACCTAAATCAAAAAATAAAACATGCTTTTGACCATGACGCTGTGCCCATGGCTGGGCTGGTTCTGCAGGGATGTGGTCTAATTTGTCCTTATAGACGTAAAATTGTTAAATGTTAAAACTAGTCAGCAGAGACCATTTGACTTGAGAATAGTGATACTAACCCCAGGCCAAAAGCAAGTCCGAGAGGAGCAGTGTGTGGGTCCTACAGTCAAAGAAGTCTCTGTGGAGAAGCTGGGCTTCGCAAGATGTCCATAAAATTAAGAAGCTGAGAGAAGGAAGGATGGATGTGAGAATGCAGACAAATGTGTGATGTGGGATGAGACATGTGAGGCTATTAGAAGTGTCATGGAAGTAATCAGATGAATTTTTGAACACTGCAACTTGTATTTGCATATTCCATAATGTAGTGGCATCTATTACTTTAGCAACATATTTAAAAGATGTAGTTTCTAGTTAAAACAGCAATTTGCTTCTAAATTCTCTTCAAAAGGCACAAGGCAAATCCTTATTATCTAATAATATTATTGTAATCATTACATTTAATTAATTATTGACCTCGGAGCACATAACATGCCATTCCATTATTCTCCAATTTTGTTCAGTAGCTTTTTCATCCAACTCAGATTCATCTCCAAATTATAGAGAACATACAGATCTGGACTCTTGCATTCAGTAAGCTGTCATTTTGTACTGCCTTGGAAAAAAGTATATGCAGAGACCTGAAAGAAATTAATGATATTTTAATAATGTGACAGGGAAACCATGCACTTCACAGACAATTTTGTACTGGTTTCAATAGAGCAGAACTAATTCAATGCTTTCTGGGCAGAGTACACTAGAGAGGAGTCTTTCAATGAAGACTGCAATGAGGTGACCCACATTTGTATTGCAAAATAAACCATGAAACAGTTTTAAGTTCAAAATAGAAACATCCTTAGCAATTTAGATACAGAATGTTCCCTTGGTACCACAGAAGGCATCCCAAGTCTCTGCCACACTTTAGTGGAAGCAGGTACACATAATTTCCTAAGCCATTGACTAGTCCCTGAATAGAATGGCTACCCTCCTCACACAGAGCATTGGCCTTCTGCATTGTTGTTCTGGTCTCTGCTTCCCTGGGTGACAAATCCCTCTCCAGGCACAATCTTCCTACCCCCACCCACCTGAGGCTAGAAGGGGGGTTTCCTTCTCATCACAGGTCCAGGGGCCAGGGACAGAATGTGAAACTGGGTTTACTTTTCAAAATGGGTAAATGGCACTTATTCTTTTAAATAAAAAGCACCCTGGAACCTTACTGTCTCCTTGGGTCAATACTAGGTATCTGATTTATTCAGGGGGAAATGACTTGTGATGAGTTTGTTTGGGTCCTTCAGTTTCAAAACTCATCAACTTTGCCATTTCCAATAATCCTAAGTCTCTGAAACCCCATTTTTAAATCTGCTGCTCTATGACCATCACTTCCTGTTCTTCCAGCTTACTGATTCCAGTTCTCTTCTCCAGAAGTTTCCTGATCTCACTGAGATCCATCATTCCTGGATATTACTAGTTTGTCCCCTTCTAACCATCCTTTTGAAATCCCCACTCTCTACTTACAGCTTGGATTCAATGGTTCAGCCCTATAACCATTCCTTGAAAACACTCTTAAGTTTTTCACTCTCCTACCTTCTCTTCATCATTCTTCACCTGGCAAAACTCCAAACAAGGTGTATGCTATGGATTGAACTATGTCCCCTCCTAATTCATAAGTTGCAATCCTAACCTCCAATGCAACTGTATTTGGAGATGGGGCCTATAAGGGGTAACTAAGGTTAAATGAGGGCACAAGGGTGTAGCCCTGATCCCATACAAGTAGTGTCCTTGTAAGAAGAGACATCAGAGAGCACTACTCCCCATCCTCACCATATGAAGACAGAGCAAGAAGGCAGTTGTCTACAAGCTAGAGAGTTCTCACCAGAAATTGACCATGCTGGCACCCTTATCTCAGACTTCCAGCTTCCAGAACTGTGAGAAAATAAATTTCTGTTGTTTAAGACGCCTAGTTTATGGTATTTTGTTATGGCGGCCAGAGCAGACAGTTACAGTGTTAGGCAGAATAATGGCTCCACAGAGATGTCCACAGCCTAATCCCTGAAAGTGTGAATATGTTAGGTCATGTGGCAAAGAGGAACTAAAGTTGCAGAATGTAATTGATGTTGCTAATTCGTGGACCTTGAGATGGACAGATTCTCTTGCATCATTCAATGGGCCCAAGGTAATCACACTGGAGGCAGAAGAGGGAGAAGCAGAGGGCTGGCAGCATGTTGCTGGCTTTGAAGATTGAAGGGAGCAGTAAGACAAGAAATGTGCTCAGGAAGCTGGAAAAGGCAAAGCCATGGATTTTTTCCTGAGGGTCTCCAGAAGAAACACAGCCCTACTGACATTTTGAATTTAGCCTAGTGAGACTCATTTTTGAATTCTGACCTCTGGCAACAGAATAACTTTGTGTTGTTTAAAGCCACTAGTTTGTGGTTTGTTATATGTAAGTTTATGGTATGTTATAGCAGCAGTAGCAAACTAATACCCATGCTTAAATCCAACAACTATCTACTTAGTCTATGCCACAACCCACAAAGCTGTTCCCTGGAAAAATTACACAACCATGCTAACTGGCCTCACTTCAAATAGGACTATGGAGGCACTTGAGTGGCTCAGTCGGTTAAACATCCGACTCTTGATTTCAGCTCAGGTCATGACCTCAGGGGCGTGAGATCCAGCCCCACATCAGGCTCCATGCTCAGCGCAGAGTCTGCTTGAGAGTCTCTCCCCCTCTTCTCTCCCCCTGCTCACATGGTCTCTAAAATAAATAAACCTTAAAAAAATATGACTCCATGTCAAAAGTGACCACTTGACATTTCCAGACAATCTGATCACTTTTCTATAAATTAACTTTTTCTCCAAGATGATTATTTCATATCTTTTCTTTCCTCACATCTCCAACTCTGTCTTTCCTCAATCTGCTCTCCGCTTGTGCTTATTTCCTCACAGAAAAAGATAATTATAAATAGTTGGTAAATAGAGCATCTTCCTACCATTTCCCTAATCTGCTTCTATTGCTACATATGCGTTTTGTCTTCCACATGTTGTAGTGGATGAACTGTCCATGAGCCAACTGGAAACCAATCTCTTCCATTGACTCCTGGATCTCAACTCTCTTAACTTCTCAGGGGCCTCCTTAATGGCAGTAACACTCAGTAGCCCAGGCAAAACATGTAGAAGTTTTAATTCCACTTTCTCCCTCACAGACCACATCCAGATGTATAAGTATTATCTGTGTGCCCTGAGCCCAATGACTTCTCACATCCCTACTGCTGGAGTCTAGTCCAGTTCCCCTCTACCTCTCACCTGGACAGATGCAATAACCTCCCTGTCTTCATTTCCCATGGCACTATATCCTTAATGATTTTTTTTAAAGATTTTATTTATTTATTTGAGAGTGAGAGAGAGAGCATGAGCTGGGGGAAGGGCAGAGGGAGAGGGGGAAGCAGACTCCCTGCTGAGCAGGGAGCCTGACGTGGGACTTGATCCCAGGACCCTGAGATCACAACCTGAGCTGAAGGCAGTGATGAATGCTGGCTGTCTCTGCATTTGTTGCTCATGCACTGATTTGGCTTCTCAGATTAGAATAGAATAATCTTGATGGTGGAATCAATTTATAGTTCTTTAAATCACTGTACCGAGTACGTACCAGGTTCTCTATGAATAGTTTGATTCATTGGTGAATTTTCAAGGGAGTCAGGACTCGTGCTTGCTTTATTGGGGTTTTCCTTTCCTCCACACCTAACAACACATCCACATCCTACCTTATTCATCATACTGTTATTTTTAAGTGTTAGCCATGAGCCTGGGCATAATCATTCCCATTTGTGATTTACAGAAAAGAATGTTACTGAAGTTTATTTGATGATAATGATATAAACTCTTAAGAGCTTTTCAACAAAGGCTTAGTGGCTGAAGATCCAATGGGACTCCATAATAAAGTGATCTCCCACAGAATGGGATGCAAAAACAGGAATGCTGTAAGACTTCTTTAAGTCATTTGGCATTACATAAAGTCACACATTTTTCCATTTAGAAAACTTTAAATACTTTAAATCTGACTATGTGCAGGTTATAGGTCCATTTTGTTATTATGCATGTGCTTTTCTGATTGGTACAATACTCATGCTTTGATTTTTCTTTTTCTTTACTAAATTAATCACAGAATAATTTATAAAAGAAGTGATAAATATTATTAAGGGGATGACAAAAAGCTTTAAAGGAAAAGCTGAAGTTAAAAGTATAACAAATAGTTGTTTATTTATTTATTTTTAAACGATTTTATTTATTTATTTGAGACAGAGAGAGAGCGTGAGAGCACAAGCTGGGGGGAGGGGCAGAGGGAGAGGGAGAAGCAGACTCCCCACTGAGCAGGGAGCCTGATGTGGGGCTAGATCCCAGGACGCTGGGATCATGACCTGAGCCAAAGGCAGACACTTAACCGACTGAGCCACCCAGGTGGCCCCAGATAGTTGTTTTTTTAAAAAACTTCTACTGACTAGCTGTTCTGTTGTAACTTAGACTCAGTCATAGGAAAATATACCCTTTATGTGTTAAAATGAACACGCAAACAACAAGCACAAAAAAAAAGAGAAACAGCCTCATAAAAATAGAAAACAAACTAGTGGTTGCTAGTGGAGGGGGGCTTTGATGGTAGGATTGGAGAAATAGGTAAAGGGGATTACGAGGTACAAACTTTCAGTAAATAAATGATGTGATGAAAAGTACAGCATAGGGAATATAGTAAATAATATTGTAATAACTTTGTATGATGACAGATGGTGGCTAGACATACCATGGTGAGCACTTCGTGATGTATATAATTGTTGAATCATTATATTGTACACCTAAAATAACATATTATATGCCACCTACACTTCAATTAAAAAAAAAAAGGTTACATGAAGGCAAAGGTCATTCATTCATTCAGCAGATCATCTTTGCCATTGCCCTTGTAAGCTTTATAAATCCAAGGACATTGTCTACGTCGTTCAGTATTGTTTCCCAGGTTAGTGAAAGTGGCTGTCCCAAAGTCAAATGCATAAATGCTATGTATGAAATCTCAATTATTACCCACTGACAAACTATGAAATTCAACCATCTATATGAGAATACGTTTTAATTTTTATGCTTTCCCAAATATTTCTCTCTCACATGAAAAATATATGAAAATAACACATGAATATTAGAGTGGTTAAAGAGTGTATTTATTTCCTTGAAGATAATTTATTTAAAATCCTAATTTTCTAAATAGACTGGAAAAATCTCTTACTGACACATTCAGAACAAGGAACAACGATGTTTATTGGAAGATGGGGATGAAGTATGTGCAGTAAGTATGTATAACATGAACCTGGCAGTCTTGGAACTGCTCAGTTGAATCACACTATTCTCTTAAAAGGCTTAACCAAATCTTTATTAGCTGGGTTTAGTTCTGCTGTTAGGAAAAGAGTAATGTTATACATCCATCTTATCATTATAGCAATGATAAGATGTTAACCTCTATGGAAGGGGCAACCCACTGACTCTAAAACCCTATTCTTTCCCTTATACCATAATCCCTCTATAAATGCAAAAAGCATAGTGTAACTAGCTGTGATCTTTCCTCATATTATCTTACAAGTTCAAAGAGATATGAAATAAAATCAGAAGTTGAACTATTTGAAGGAAGTTGTCTCTCCTTTTATTTTTTGTTTGAAATTCTGTTTAGCATTGAAGCAGGCTTCTGTGATTGAAGGTGGTAAATGATAGATAGGGTTCAATAGAGCTCTATGGTGAAGGGTAAGTATTTTAGTGTGCCTGTGACCTGATCCAAAGGCTATTTCTATCAGTTTGTCATCTAGTACAGAGAAGGTTAGTGAGGTCATGTTGATATATGATCTTTTATGCTCTGAACATACCACTGCAGTTGAACTGGCCCTATAATTCTCATTAACATCGAGCAGTTATCTTTTGATACTAAAGAATAAAATAAAACAACTGCTTTGTTTTTCCCCAAACTCTAATATAAAGAAAAGTCAAAGCTTAAAGTATTTAGGTGGAGAAATTTAGAGCATTTTTATTTTTACCCATAGAAATAAAGATAGCTCTGGCATTCTCAGAAGAAAACCAAATAAGATCACATGGATGAGACTGCTGGTGGGAAGTGTCTGAACGTTAACATCACCATGATAAATATTTAGTTCTAGTAGAGAATGAGATTACCTTAAAAATGTTCTAGCATCTTAGTACACATTCCAAAAGGAATAGAGTTCTCTAAAGAAAGAAAATGCCAAAGAGATGGGAAGGCACGGTGGGATGAGAGAAAAAACTGCCAGCCAAGGAATTAGAAAAGCTGAGTTCTAGCTTCTGATTTGCTCCAGTACGAGGTAAATGACATTCAGCAAAGATCATACCTCTTTTCACCAGTCGTTTCGTGCTTGAATTTCACGAACCACCTCCTTGAATGTTTCTGAGTCAGTCCAAAGACCTACTGCCAGGTGCCCAAATCCATCTGCCCTACAAATCTTTCTAATTTGGTCAGATCATCAGTGGATCCAACAGCATTAAGAATAAAGTGAATAATTTTTAGCAGGCTATACCAGGTCTCTCAAGGTCCAACCCGTGCTTACTTCTTTGGCCCATCTCCCTCCACTTCCCACCTTCTTCCCCATCCTCCTACCATGCAGAGCCATTTGAGCTTCTGTTCTTTTACTAGAGCTCCATTTCCCCCACCATTGATCCAAGTAACTCTCACTTCATGAGATTAAGTAATGGCTTAATTCACCTTAATGGCTGCCTTTCCCAAGAAGTTTTCTTGACCTTTCCTTCTGGGTTTGGTATCATTTTTTGTTATATTATAGCACTTACTATAAGAATCCACTTACTGTTTTCCCCCTCCCTCCACATGTTAGATGAATACTTGTTGGCAAATGGTATTAAATAAATGCATAATCAATGAATGAAAATCAACTCTCCTTATTGCTATTAGTTTTGGGGGGAGGATTGGGGAATGGAATTGAGTCACTGGCTGATACCATCATTAAGAAATCAAGTCATCAGATACCTAGGAATAAATCTAATCAAAGAGGTAAAGGATCTATACTTTAGAAATTACAGAACACTTATGAAAGAAATTGAGGAAGACACAGAGAGATGGAAAAACATTCCATCCTCATGGACTGGAAGAATAAACATTGTTAAAATGTCTATCTTGCCCAGAGCAATCTACACTTTCAATGCCAACCCTATTAAAATACCATTGGCATTTTTCAAGGAGCTGCAACAAACAATCCTAAACCTTGTATGGAACCAGATAAGACACTGAATCACCAAGGGAATGTTGAAAAAGAAAAACAAAGCTGGGGGTATCATGTTGTCTGACTTCAAGTTATATTACAAAGCTGTGATCACCAAGACAGCATGGTATTGGCATAAAAACAGACACATAGACCAATGGAACAGAATAGAGACTCCAGAAATGGACCCTCAACTCTATGGTCAACTAATCTTTGACTAATCAGGAAAAAATACCCAATGGAAAAAAGACAGTCTCTTCAATAAATGGTACTGGGAAAATTGGACAGCTACATATAGAAGAATGAAACTGACCATTCTCTTACACCATACACAAAGATAAACTCAAAATGGATGAAAGATCTCAATGTGAGACAGGAATCCATCAAAATCCTAGAGGATAATACAAGCAGTAACCTTTCGACATCGGCCACAGCAACTTCTTTCAAGACACATCTCCAAAGGCAAGGGAAACAAAAGCAAAAATGAACTTTTGGGACTTCATCAAGATAAAAAGCTTCTGCACAGCAAAGGAAATAGTCAACAAAACTAAGAGGCAACCCACGGACTGGGAGAAGATATTTGCAAATGACATTACAGATAAAGGGCTGATATCCAAGATCTATAAAGAACTTCTCAAACTCAACACTCAAAAAACAAATAACCCAGTCAAAAAATGGGCAGAAGACATGAACAGACACTTCTCCAAAGAAGACATACAAATGGCTAACAGACACATGAAAAAATGCTCAACATCACTAGCCATCAGGGAAATATAAATCACAACCACACTGAGATACAACCTTACACCAGTTAGAATGGCAAAAATTAACAAAACAGGAAACAACAAATGTTGATGAGGATGTGGAGAAAGGGGAACCCTCTTACACTGTTGGTGGGAATTCATCTGGTACAGCCACTCTGGAAAACAGTATGGAGGTTCCTCAAGATATTAAAAATAGAGCTACCCTATGACCCAGCAATTGCACTACTAGGTATTTACCCCAAAGATATAGATGTAGTGAAAACAAGGGGCACATGCACCCCAATGTTCATAGCAACAATGTCCACAATAGCCAAACTATGGAAGGAGCCGAGATGCCCTTCAACAGATGAATGGATAAAGAAGATGTGGTCCATATATACAATGGAATATTACTCAGCCATCAGAAAGGATGAATACCCACCATTTGCATCGACATGGATGGAACTGGAGGGGATTATGCTAAGTGAAGTAAGTCAAGCAGAGAAAGACAATTATCATATGGTTTCACATATGTGGAACATAAGCAATAGTATGGAGGACCATAGGGGAAGGGAGGAAAATCTGAAGGGGGAGAAATCAGAGAGGGAGATGAACGATGAGAGACTATGGACCCCGGGAAACAAATTGAGGGTTTCAGAGGGGAGGGGGTAGGGGGATGGGATAACAGGGTGATGGGTATTAAGGAGGGCATGTGTTGTGATGATCACTGGGTGTTATATGCAACTAATGAATCATTGAACACTACATCAAAAACTAATGATGTACTATACAGTGGCTAATTGAACATAATAAAAAAAAGAAATCAAGTCATCACTTTTACTGGGAATTAAAAATATCTCTCCCTCCCCATTCTGGCTGAATGTTCTGGGCAAGAATAACTGATTAATTAACCAAATTAATTTTATCTCATTAGAATAATAAAATTAGTCTTGAAGAAATGTTTAGGTCCTTTAACTTCCTGAGCAAAAGAATCTTAAATTTGGCTTCAAATGATTAGTTTCTTTCTGTTTCTTTAATCAATTTCCTCCTTTCCTACTCTATGTTGGTTCCAGCTGATTATGGTTTAAAGCTGGGTGGCACCTGTCTGCCAGAAAACAGAGGCAGCCTAGAACAATGGAACAAAAGATTACTCTGTGCACAATCAGAAAATCTGGGATGGAGTGTCATTTCTTAGTGTGGCAGGCTTGGCAACATACTGAATCCTTTAGACCTCTGTCTCCTCTTCTGTAAATTAGGATGATGCCCACCTTACAGAGTAACAGTAAGGCTCAAATAAGATTATACTGCTATGAATGCACTTTGCAAAGAGTTAAATGCTAAACAAATGTCATTATTCTAACTCTAAACCCAAAGCATCAGTATTATTTATAACCAGCTCTCCAAACCAACTTTTTCCTAGAGTTACTATACCGAGCAAAAAAGGACTAATTTGAATTTTATCTCCTCTGCCAAGTGGTTAGGAAGAGAAACCAGAAAAATGCCTAAAAAAAAGAGGAAGATTGGATCAGTACATCAAGCAGCCCAGATATAATCCACAACATAGAAAAATGATTCTGCCTAATTGGGAACTCAGGAACAGACATCTCTGCCCTATAAAAATACCCCTTGCTTTAGACATTTCTCTCTCTGGCCAGACATTCTCCTCAAAGAGTGGCACTGTTGGGAATCCAGAGTACATTAAATGTCTACAGTGTCTCAAATTCTGAAAAATGCCTTTGCTATCAATTCTATGTATTATGCCTCACAAGGACCTAGAGAAGTATGTTAATATTATCCTTGGACCAGAAAAGGAAGACAGCTAGCAACTAAGTGATCTGCCTCAGGTCACAGAGGGAATTGAAGCTGATGTTAACATTTATAGGGCCTTCTCTTGGTGGCAAGGGTGACTCCTTTATTCCTCTAGTTGTGGGTTTTCTGCGTATGACCAGATTTACCAGTCTTTAAGCAGGTGATTTTGAGATACTGTTGAGGGCAAGTATACAATTCTCGCTGGCTTATCCATTCCCACATGTCACAGGAGGTAGGCACAATTTTCAGTGGAAAAATGATATGTAGAAAGAAACTGATCTATAGTCATGCAGGAAATACAAAGAAGGAACAGGACTGCAACTCTGTGTTTTGTCTTAAGAGTTTGATGTCTCTCTAGTAGACTCGTGATTCTCAAACTACTGCCTTCTTAAGGATGAGAATTAACTGTATTAAAAACAATCTGTATATAATAAAATAATGATACGGGGTTACTAGCATTATTTAACATTATCTTGACTGCTGGTTTCCATTTTTCTATTCAAGAAAACTTCCTATTCTGGTTAATAAATTAAGGAACTTGAAATTTTAAAATGTGGAAGTAAATATGAACTCTGGCAGGTGGGAAAAGACTCAGAATCAAAATGAATTGGTAGAAAGTTTTATGTCTCAGGTATTAGTTTCTTCACCAGTTATTTCTGGTTTTTCTTTTAGACAGGTAGTTGGACGGTACTGCCCCATCTGCTTTTAAGACAGTCATGGAATAGGGCTCACTCAGGCTATTGAAATATGAGCAGAAATGACACATAGCCTCTATAGATGAAAGCTTTAAGAACTTGTGTGCCACAGGTCTTTTTCCCTCTGCCATAGTGCCTAGTGTTTGACTGTGTTCCAGATAATAGCTGGTCTGTTTGCCTGGTACTAAATGGAACAGAAGAGCACCCAACCCATGGTGGGTTGCAAGGGAAAAAAAAATTAAACCACTTAGATGTGTGAGTTGTTTGTAATGAAAAGATAATGTATACTGTCATAACTGATAAGTTCATCATATTCAAAAGGAACAGATACACTAAAGGGAATAAGAGATTAACAAAGCGGGGCGGGGAGCAAGATGGCGGAGGAGTAAGACCTGGATTTCGTCTGGTCTCAGGAATTCAGCTGGGTAAGGATCAAACCATTCTGAACACCTATGAACTCAACAGGAGAACAAAGAAAAGAATAGCAACAACTCTCTGAACAGAAAAGCGACCACTTTCTGGAAGGTAGGACCTGCGGAGAAGTGAATCCGAGGCGATATTCGGGAGGATAGATAGTGGGGGAGGGGCCTCCGTTGGCCGCTTCTGGCAAGTGATAGAACCACGGAGCACAAAATCCGAACTTTTAAAAGTCTGCTCCGCTGAGGGACGTCGCTCCGGTGGCTAAGCGGGGGGTGGAACCCTCACGGGATAGTGTGGTCTCAGGACCCTTGGGGTCACAGAAAGACCGGGGGTGCCTGAATGTGGCAGAGCTCCCAGGGATCGGAGGTGGGAAGCCGGCTGCAGAATTGGACCCCAGGCACGGGCTCTCAGCTCGGGGTTGTCATAAACCGTGATCCGCGGCACAGTCAGGCCACTGCTCCTCCAGTAGGAACCCAACAAGCGGCAGATCCGGGGAGATTCACCTTCTTCCCCTGGGAGGAGCGGCGCGGGAGTGCACCGCAGGGATCTGCTGGGTTTGGAGACTCCAGACGGGGTCGGGTGCCAGAGATAGAAATGCGCGGTCACAGGCCCGGTGAGCATGGAGTGCGGCTGGAGACTGGGGAGATGGGAGTGAGTGACTGCTTTTCTCTGGGGGCTCACTGAGGAGTGGGGCCCCGAGTTCTCGGCTTCTACGGGGCAGAGATTGGGAGGCCGCCATTTTCACTCCCGGCCTCCAAAGCTGAACGGAAAGCTTGCAGGGAACAAAAGCTCCCGAGAGCAAACCCGAGCAGATTACTTAGCCTGGACCGGCAAGGGCGGGACAATTCCGCCTCCGGCAAAGACATTTGGGAACCACGGTAACAGGCCCCTCCCCAGAAGATCAGCGAGAACAGCCAGCCAAGACCAAGTTTACCGATCAATGAGAACCGCAGAACTCCAGCGCTAGGGGAATACTGCACATAGAGTTCATGACTTTTTTACCATGATTCTGTAGTCTTTCAAAGTTAATTTTTTT